>NC_134485.1:241255002-241608211 GCF_040206685.1 Ascaphus truei | reverse complement strand
TTTAAAAATATTATGTTATTGTGACCCTTACAGAAGTGCCTGTGCTCTCCACTAAATAAATCAGTATATAATGCTGGAGTAGGGTGGGTGTGATGGTGCGACATGTCACACCGAACTGTATACTGACCCTACAGAGCCCCAACCTACTCTCCAACATTGGGGACCTAGCAATAGGCACTTTAACTCCTGTGAGACACAGGAGCTTACAAGAGAGCACTTATGAAGGCGCCATTACACATGCAATTTATTATACGCCAAGATTGACTTCTTTGTAGGTACAAGAAGTACTAGTGATAACTTTTCTATAATAACATGATCGTTTATCAAATCGGCCATCGATCTTCCAAGCTCCCACCAAAGGGAGACAGGCAGTGGGGCGCTGCTCTGCTTCATAGTGGCAGAGATAGGTAACCCTACCTGATGATTAATAGGTACAGTTGAAGGGTATTCCTACTTGTACATTAATGGCGCTATATATAGATATACATACACACAGTATATCAAGCTTGACACTAACATTTTGTTGAATTACTACATCAAAAACACTGATGTGTTGAAGAGTTAGGCTGCGGCCAGGGTGAGTGAGAGCGCGCTGGCGCTCATTCTGATCGGGGGATTTTTGTCCGGCTGGTTGCGTGCGTAGGGGGCGTGGCCATGATGTCACAGAGCTGGTTCGTCCTCATTGGGCGAAACGCTCACGTGATGCGCTAGCGAGCGGCAGAAACAAATTTACTTGTCTCTGCAAGCAGCTGAGCACCGTGTGCTCACGGGCACCCACAGGTGCGCGCTCACACTAGACAAACATTGTAGCAATGTGTTTGAGCGTGCGCACCCGCTCACGGTGGGAACGCGTGTGCTGGCGCTCCAGCGCCGTGACATCATGCGCTCTGCTTGGCCGTGCGATTCCTGGTCAGCTAGTTGCGCGCGTGTGGGGGTGTGTCAATGACGTCACGGAGCTGGTTCGCCCTCCTTGGGCGAACCGCACACGTGGCCCGTCAGCAACAAATTTACTTGTCTCTGCAAGCAGCTGAGCGCCGCTCGCTCACGCTGGCCACACACATTGTAGTAATGTTTCATCGCGGCGAGCACGCCCGCTCAGCATCACCCTCGCCGCAGCCTTAGGCTGGGGCCATAGAGGGGTGAGGAGTTCCGAGCCGCGCTGACGCTGAGGCTCGCCTGCTGAAATCTGCGCGATTTCATGCCCATGCAGGCGAGCCAGCGGGCGCGATCGGAGGCGGAGGGAGACAGAGGGAGGCGGGGCAGTGACGTCGCTGGGCCAATCACCCGCGACGCACCGACGTCACGGCGCCGTGACGTTGACGCTGCTCCGCACTGATTGGATGTTTTCAGCCGACAGCGCGCTGAAAAACAGCTTGGCTGTCGGCTCAAAAATCCAGCGCCTCCGCACGCCTGCGGACGCTCGCGTGAGCCCCCTCTCCAGGCATCCTCATTGAGGATGCAGGGGCTCAGCACGGAGCGTCCGCACAGCTCAGCGCGGCCTGTCCTTCTATGGACTCGGCCTTAGATGTGCACAGATTGTGTCTCATGGATGCTCTGTTAACCTGACCCGAGGCCTCCAGGTTGTGAATCACTGAGCTGTGCTGTACTCTGCACATTACACTGTAGAGGTATTGAGGTGGAGAGGGTAGAGTTGGCCACTGTTTAGAATGTAGGGAATGCCGCAAATAAAAATATCACTTGTGAGCACGTTCACATGTCTGACTGGCCTACAACCCTGCTTTTCCCCATTATCTCTTAGTAAACAATGCTTCTATTGCAGCCAGGAATTCTGGGTAATAACATGCAAATGAGCACTTGCAGTGTGTCACTTTTTGGTTCTTGTCCATTTCAATATGGAGCCCTATAATGCAGTGTCCTCAGTTTGGTGACAGCAGGTCTTGTCATGATTTTGACTGAGTTTAAGATTTCTGCTGTTAAAAGTTTAAGAATAGACCGGTGTAGACTGAAGATCCAGAAAGAGAGACTTCATTCTTTATACTGAGGTTGCAGGACGCTGATGGCAGGGACTGCGAAAGCTTAAGGCCGAGTCCATAGACGGACAGGCCGTGCTGAGGCGTGCTGACGCTCCGCGCTGAGCCCCTGCATCCTCAATGAGGATGCCTTGAGAGGGGGCTCATGCGAGCGTCCGCAGGCGCGCTGACGAGATGGAGGTTTCAGCCGAGCGCCAAGCTGTTTTTCAGCGCGCTGTCGGCTGAAAACCTCCAATCACAGCACAGCAGCGTCAACGGCGCCGTGACGTCGGCGCCGTGACATTGATGTCAGTGCGTCGCGGGCGATTGGCCCAGCGACGTCACTGCCCCGCCTCCAACCACCTCCCCCCGGCTCCCTTCGCGCACGCTGGCCTCAGCGTTAGCGCGCCTCCGCTCTCCCCACCCCTCTATGGCCCGGGCCTAAGGCTTTGCCTATAGTGCCGCCGATGGCGACACGATGGGTGACCTCGCCACCGGTGAAAGATTCCCGCAATTTGATTTGTTAAAGGGCCGCCACGTGACACGACGGCCCTTGAAAAATCAAATTTTGCCGGCGGCGGGTTTTGGCGACGTCGCGATGTCGCGTTCACTATAAGCGCACGCGGCGGCAATGCTTTTGTTTTCGGGCGAATTCGCGTCGCCGGCACTATAAGCGCAGCCTAAGGAGGGTTACTCATTTAACTGAGACAGTTGCACAGAAGCTCCTGTTGGTTTTAATAGAAGTTTCAGTGCGATAGTGCCCCGATCGGCACTATTGCAGTTTAATTAATAAAACCCTAACTTGTCAGTCCCAACCAGGCTGTGCTTTCCTTGGGACCGCCTCAATAATCAGAAGTGCTAACCTTATACAGATGTAGCAAGACTTACTGCCCCCAGCGTCACGGACAATCAAGCAAAAATCTGCGGAGTTTGGGACAGTGTCTGCTGCGATCGCGCTGCGGGGGATACATGCCTCTGAATGGGACCCTTTTGCAGACTTTAAGGCAACGCCACACGGGGTATATGAGAAGGCTTGTTTATTCGCTTTGGAATAAACCAGGAACATACAGGAGCTTTATTCAGCTTACAAATGTCACAAAACAATAGATGAAAATGTGGGGTTCCCTTTCCTTAGGGAGGGACATCCAGGGTCTTGGTGCTTTATCTCAGGCACCTGGGGTCTCACTGGTTCAGACAGCAGTCTCCCTGTGACTGGCAGCACTGAAACATTGACAGAGCTGGTGTTTTTAAACCCCTTTAATGAGGTAGATGGGGCCTTGTTAATTATCCAGTCTCTCAGGCTGTGATTTAACCAGGTCCCTACTGGACTGCAGACCAAAACATAAGACTGCCATGCACAAAATTGACTCCGTGTCACAGACCCACCGCAGGGTTTAATCCTTCGGTGCTGTGACAACTACTGTCGTGTGACTGCGAGCAGCCGCGCCACCGAAGCCGTTAAGTCTTACTACATCTGTATGGGAATGCTGTATTTTTCTCTCACAAAGCTATTAAACCGAGCTTCCAACGAGATGGGTTATCTAAGGAGAGTGGTCCTTATGCGATAAAAAATATCTGTATATATTTGTAATGCTAACATCTTAAATGCATATGAAACATTGAATAATTACAAGTGAATAACAAATACATTTACTAAAAAAATAATAAGTTTATAACTTTATATGGGTGTTCTTACTCATCTTCTTTTTCCCCCCGAAGGTTTTCATTTGAGAGAACCATTTAAACACGTGTTTATTAAATCCCCAACCTGCAGACTGTTTTGTATGTTTTCACCAAGAATTATCAGCTGAATATGAAACATTTTAGGCTGCGTTTATAGTGGCAGCGACGGCGTCTCATAGAGGCCGCGAGCGAAGAATCGCGACCTATATCATTGCCACGCAACGGTCGGGTCACATGCTTGGTTAAGCCAATGAGGGCGTACCGCTCACGTGACGCCGCGCCTCCCTGTCGCCTCGAACCTCAGCAGGTTGTCGCGCGTGCGGTCACTATAAATGCGGCCTTAGGTTTGGACCTGCATATATAGAATTTACAACTCAAGAAATGAATCTTGACTTTCTCATTTAAATGTGAAACCATTTTGTTATAATGTATCCTAATTACTTACAGTTGGCAAAATCTTTCTGTTCCCACACAGCAACAATACCAAAGTGCCCTGTTCTGGGCAGACAAAGTTGCTTCATTGTCGCACGGTAAGACGTTTTATTATGACTGTTAGTCTCTACTTTAGATTGCAGGACGCTCTGTAGGGCAGGGACTTGTTCATACCCATTGTTAATGCCCTGTTTAATGCTCTCGGGACACTTTGTTTATTTTATCTAAATTAATATGGCAATTTCATTTTAAGATGGGTTCTAAAAGCAGGTCACGTTGACAAATGTGATTATTGGTACTTGTGTGGTAACGCTATGACTTTGTAGGCTATGTTTACATAAGGCATCTTCTGGTGTCGGAGTATGGAATGCACGTATGGAATGCACGTATGGAATGCTCTGTAACTATAGAACGAATACACAGGTTCCTATCAAAAGTATAAAGCACAAATCCGCAGGTTCTGTTTTCTGTCCGTAAAACCTCACAGGAATCTGTAATTATTTAGTATTGTTTTTTTTACCAACGTGTTTATATATATCTACAGTAGGTGAGTTGTAACCTGTATACAAGTACAGACTCTCCTTTTCAGCTGAATTTGATTGATAACTTTCATGTGTCCTTGAAATTTTTTCAGCTGCGTAGACTTTGGTAACAACTTACTCAAACGTACAGATTCATCAGCCACAATCTCTTATTTCATTTGTACTCCTATAATGGATAAACATGTTCTGAAAAGAGTACTACCTCAAGGTTCTTTATTGGACACAGAGTATCTTTCTTTTGTTGCTGTGTTCTAAACATTTGAGAAAAGGGGGCGATACTGAAGCTCGCTGTGTTTCTTGAGTCCCGATGCCCCTGAGAAGTGTGCTGTTCGTATGCTCTTAGATGATTAGCTGAAACGCTAAAACTCATAGAGCAATAACGGTTGATATTTATGTATTTCTATTATCTGAAGAAGTGAAAACAAAATCTATGCCAGTGACCTGAGAGGATCTATCTGGCTTTCAATAATCCAATAAACCTTGTTACTTTAACAATATTAGATGAGGCATTAGATCAGCTGAGACTAACCACGCCACTGTCAGGGGCAACGAAAGTGTTTACGCAACACTGTCTGTCTCATAAAAAGGGCCAGGGACTCCTGACATGACCTAGAAGGACTTGCATTGTGTATCGGCGTATGAGAGATACTTCAAGTTGTTTGCATTAACATTAACACTGGTGTTTGTTCTGTTTGTAGAAGAGCCTCAGGATATTTACTGGATGGCACAATGTTTGTACCTGACTGCTCAGTATCACAGGGCATCGCACGCTCTGAGGGCACGCAAACTAGATAAAGTAAGTTGCCTCACGTGCCCATTCTTTGCAGCTCTGCGGAACCGGATTATTGTTGTACTCTGTTAGGGTGTAATGTCTGTGTGAGATAAACTGGTGTCCAGTGGGACTTCCTAGCCTGTCAGTCTGGCCCAAAATTCCACCAGAACAATATGGCTGTCACTCTGAAGCAACGCGCAGAAACAAAATCTATAAGGGCAATAAGTTATTTCAAATGTGTGGGTTAATTAATGTAGTAATATATATGTATTTCCATGATCTACAAATAAATTAAGGGGACGTTATGAATCAAACGGATTATATTCATTTTATATGATCTAAATCAAAGCTATTTGGGATTGGATTAGTTACTTGGCGTGCTATTGTACAATAAATGAAACTTCTGTGCACACTTTTGTCACATTGCAGGAAAACTTTAACATTCTCTTAACATAATTTAGTTATAGATGCTAATTTGATGGCGTAGCTTGTATACTAAACCTGGAGGCTCCTCATGTAGCATAATGCATTTCTTAACACCTTGAGGATTAGACATCCCAGTAATAAATTGCATTGCCGCTCTCCAGTATTCAGCGTGATCTTTTGTTGGTGTTTTATCTCTGACCCTCCATTGTGGTACTGACTGTTTAATACAAGAATCTGTTACTTTTTGTGATGCAACGTTAGACCTTCCTGTTCTCTTTCTGACCAGGTATATGAGGCCTGCAGATACCTCGCAGCTCGATGTCACGTAAGTAATGTCTGTGAGCCGTCATCTTATTAAACCTTATGACCTTATCATATGATGCTGTGCAGACAGGTCTGTATTCAAGACACTGCAACCCTCAGTTTGTTGGTTTTAATAAAAAGCAAGAAAATGTTTGTCGTATAAAACATTTATTCTTTACGTGAAGCCCTCTTATAACATGAAACATACAAGTTCTTTACACAATAAAACAAAACCATATTTGAATGTAACATGTTTTAGGTCTTTGAAGCTTGATATTAATAAGTGGTTTAATTGAAGGGTCTTGATAAAGATAAACATCAGTGCCCAGATGCCTGGGTTACATCTGTTTTTTTTTTCTACCTTCCTGATGTTCAAAAAGAACATCTCCTCATGTATGGACTTCACTTCCTGTGTAATGGAGATGGCTCATTGCTCATGTTAACTGCTTCTCTTTTCTGCATCCATCTCATACTCTCTCTATACATTGCCTCTCTTCTTTCTTGCTTCCCCAGCAGGACACATCTCCAGCACAGCTCACTCCCCTGCTATGTCATTACTTGTCCTGTCCTAAATCACATAGCACTGGCAACAAACACACGTGTCCCATTATATAGTTACACTGCAAACACTTAGGGCCTTTCTTTATGTTCATGTGGGATGTTCTTGGTCCTGATTATATATGTATTTCAATTGGTCTCATGTTTATACTGCAAAGCACCAGCGCCGCGACTGCTGTTAATATCGCCTGGGCAGCCATCACTTTAGGATCCCAAACGAGTGAATGGTCCTGTTTGAAACTCCATATTACATGAGAATACACTTTCGTACACATTTAAAACAAGCATAACACATTATGGAATTCTGCAAGTAAAGAAAATCAATGTATGTTGTAATAGGTACTGGTACTAACCAACTTCTATTTTATCCTATTTGTGCGTGAAGTATGCTGCAAAAGAGTACCAGCAGGCTCTTGATATCCTTGATATGGAAGAACCCATCAACAAGAGATTGTTTGAAAAGAGTGGGAAAGACGAGAGCATCCTGAAGGAGTCCCCTGGAGACTGGCAGATGTCACAGTCTTCTGTATGTGATATTTTCACTTTTTTAAATGGTCATTTATAGGTAAAGGTGGCATAGTAGAATGAGAGACATTTACAAAACAATAAAGAAGTATGGACACTAAGGAGCTTATTCTATCTATATCCACCAGAGCGGCCGATGTGGATGTTTTTGTTCGAAATTCCCCATTAAAGTCCATGGGGAATGTCGTCCGAAAACGGCCTGATTGGCCGCTTCATTGGATGTACAGTAGAATAATCCCACAAGAAGGGTTGTGCAGTCATTTTGGTTAATCATTTCTATTAGATTGGTGCTCATAATTTTGCACCAATTGCAAATACAAAGCAAATTCTCGGATATTAGCCATTAAAGGTGCATTCATTTTCAAGTCAACATTGAGATAATTGCAAAGGATTTGTGTATTTCTGCTACAGAGCTGGAATAAATGTATACAGGCATACCCCGCATTAACGTACGCAATGGGACCGGAGCATGTATGTAAAGCGAAAATGTACTTAAAGTGAAGCACTACCTTTTCCCAATTATCGATGCATGTACTGTACTGCAATTGTCATATACGTGCATAACTGATGTAAATAACGCATGTGTAACAGGCTCTATAGTCTCCCCGCTTGTGCACAGCTTCGGTACAGGTAGGGAGCCGGTATTGCTGTTCAGGACGTGCTGACAGGCGCATGCGTGAACTGCCGTTTGCCTATTGGGCGACATGTACTTACTCGCGAGTGTACTTAAAGTGAGTGTCCTTAAACCGGGGTATGCCTGTAACTGTATTTTTTTTTTTTTTTTTTTTTTTTTTTTTTTACAACTATTTCCTTTGAAAACAAGATGTAGAATAAAAATGATTTTGCACTTTACTAAAAACTAATGCATCCTATAACTAATCCTGTTTTTACAAAGGTAACCATATTTTAATTTTTTATACCACTGTTCATGTTCCTGATTCTTAAAAGTGCAGTTTTTTTTTTTTACCCCTCCCCAATATCCTTTTTTTCACATAGATTGTTCGGCTCTGGTGATCCCCCTCCTTGCAATGTCAAACGTAGTTGTGGGGACCTCCTGGTTCCCGGGATATTTAACGGAGAAGGGGCCACCATTAGTGTCCGCTGTAGGTGAAACAGAATGGCAGTTGAAATCTCCTTTGTTACACGGGCCAATGGGAAGCCGCTCCATCACCTGTCCTGGCTTCGTGTTGGCCCACATAACGCGGGGAAATTAAATAACCAGGAAATACCAGTAGCACTTTTCCTGGTCTGTATCTTGGGAACCAGGGAGTCCCAAAGACTACATGAATACTCATTCGGGTAGTAAATGTTAACTAGTTGTCGCAAAGATTTTATCACCTGCAATTCTTCAACTCGGTTGCTTTGGATTTGATTAGTTCTGGTGCAAAAAATGGGTATTGGTGCAGAGGCAGATTAGCGAGGGAAACGGATTCATTTATTCATTGGCCCTCATTTTGTAAACTGCAGTTTACAGAATAAGGGCAATTGACACACAAGGTTTGATGATCCTTATTTCCCAAACTAAAGGGAAATTGTAAGTTGATTTCTGCTGAGCTGAGGTTCTCCTGCTGGAAAAACTGGCCTGTTCCCCTGGCTTCACATTAGTACAAAAAAAATTAGACAATGTAAAAAATACCCAGGAATATGTAAAGCTTTATTGATATGAAATGAATGCATATTTTTTGTTGTCATGGGAGTATCCTCATTATCCTCAGCGTGTGTGTGTGTATAGATAGACATTTGGCTGTTTTTTCCTTTATGTAGAAAAACATGCTTTTGGTAGGTAAATATCTTCCAGCTACTCTCAGTGACTTAATAGCTGTAATCTGTAGAAAGATCAATCACTAAAAGCATTGTCAATTGTCGCAAATGTTGCGGGGAGAAAACACTCCCACACATTTACATCCTGCTTAGGAATATTGATTTAGTCTCTTGATGCTGTCTTTGCAGATCAAAAGCTCAATTTTCCTTCTGCGTGGGAAGATCTATGATGCTCTGGATAACAGGAGCCTGGCAACCTATAGCTACAAAGAGGCCTTGAAGTTCGATGTTTACTGTTTTGAAGCTTTTGACCTTTTAACAGCACACCACATGCTAACAGCGCAAGAAGGTTTGTAAACTACTTGAGCTATATGCACAAACACTTGTTGCTGCTTATAATATACTCTATATATATATATATATTTGTTGCTGTCAAAAGGCATTACAGCAGTTACTTGCAGCAGGCTGTCTGCCAAATTATATGTAACATGTAATAAATATACATAGGCAGTATCTTTATTATTGATATGTATGTAGGAAAAGGTCTGCACTCGTTTTTTGGCAGTAGTGAAATTGACGTTTTAGACCCCGATGGGCCTCTTTGTGAAGTCCGAAACGTCAATTTCATTACTGGCAAAATATATTTGTAAGACTTTTTGAAAATCTGAGTGTGCTGACTTTTTTTCTACTTATCATGTGCTATTTTTGTCTTACACTTGAGTAGGTGATGTCGCTAAGGAGTGCTGATCTGGCCAGGGGAGAGAGGGGATATATATATATACATACATACATACATCTCCTGTGCGGAGGCTGAGGGAAAGCGGGTGCTTTCCCTTGCCATGCTAGACGAGCCGTGGGGGGCATTCCTAGTGACCTCACAGAGCTGGTTCGCCCTCATTGTGACGCATGGACGCGAACACTGCCTTAAGGCAGTCTGTTTGCTCAGCTGCACGGCTTGTGGCACCATGTCCGAGGCCTTAGAAAGGTCTGCAACCCTGCCTTTCACCATTATCACCCAGCACACAGTCCATTTCCCAGAATCCCTTGCTGCAGTGGAAGCACTGTATGCTGGGTGATAATGGTGAAAGGCGGGGTTGCAGACCTGTCTAAGACATGCAAATGAGCATAAAGTAATATTCTCATTCTCTCTCTCGTTAAAAATAAAAAATATACGATGTATACTAGATTGTGGCAATCCCCATTGTGTAGTATTTTGGGCTCTGTATCACTTGTGTCATATAGTTGGCTTAGGCTACTTTTGTGAATAAAAAGTCCACTGTAGATAACAAGTACCCATTCTCAATTCTTTCTCTACAAGTCTACATCAAAAGAAATGTATGAAGCTTGAGCAAAAACATTGTAAATACAAGCTGCACTTAAAACAGTTTAAAACGCGTATAATCTTTCTGAGCTCATCCGGTGTATGTATGTATGTACAGGTCAAGCTTTCTGAACTATGTTATTCTTTTGAAACGTATGTTGCAAATGACTGTTTTTACAATTACCAAGTAATAATCAATACTGCACTCAGCACAATTATAGTTGTATATGTGGTAGTAACTCAACGATAATACCACACATTTTTTTCCTTGACTGCATCATGTATTTTTTTCCACACAAAATACAGCTAAACCCCGTTATAACGCGGGTCTCGGGGTCCACCCCGAGACCACCGCGTTACTAACGGGGTCGCGAGAAAAAAAAATGGCCGCCGCGCTTTAGCGCATATTCATCCCGCGGGACAGGAGATGGGAGCGGGCATGTCCCTCCGCTCCCCGCTTCCCCCTGTCACCGCGGGACAGGCCGCGGGGCAGGAGATGGGAGCGGGGATGTCTCTCCTGTCCCCGCTTCCCCCTGTCACCTCGGAACAGGCCGCGGGGCAGGAGATGGGAGCGGGGATGTCCCTCCTGTCCCCGCTTCCCCCTGTCACCTCGGGACAGGCCGCGGGGCAGGAGATGGGAGCGGGGATGTCCCTCCTGTCCCCGCTTCCCCCTGTCACCTCGGGACAGGCCGCGGGGCAGGAGATGGGAGCGGGGATGTCCCTCCTGTCCCCGCTTCCCCCTGTCACCTCGGGACAGGCCGCGGGGCAGGAGATGGGAGCGGGGATGTCTCTCCTGTCCCCGCTTCCCCCTGTCACCTCGGGACAGGCCGCGGGGCAGGAGATGGGAGTGGGGATGTCCCCTCAGGTCGCCGCTTACCTCAGAACCATGCTGCCTGCATGGAGGTTGTAGCGGGGGGTTTCTTCTCCCCACCGCTGTCCCCGGTGCTCCCGCTGCCTGCGCGGGAGGAGGGGGGGGAGCGGGTGGTGGTGCTGGTCGCGGCCCGTCTGTGTAGAGTGAGAGAGTGTGTGTGTATGTATATATGGGAGAGAAAGTGTGTGTGTGTATATGGGTGTGTGAGTGTGGGTAAGTGTCTGAGTGTGTGTGTAAGTGTGTGTAAGTGTGTGTGAGTGTGTGTGAGTGTCTGTGAGTGTCTGTGAGTGTGTAAGTGTGTGTAAGTGTGTGTGAGTGTGTGTGAGTGTCTGTGAGTGTCTGTGAGTGTCTGTGAGTGTCTGTGAGTGTCTAAGTGTGTGTGAGTGTGTGTGAGTGTCTGAGTGTGTAAGTGTGTGTGAGTGTGTGTGAGTGTGTGTCTGTGAGTGTCTAAGTGTGTGTAAGTGTGTGTAAGTGTGTGTGAGTGTGTGTGAGTGTCTAAGTGTGTGTAAGTGTGTGTGTGTGTGTGTGTGTGTGTGAGTGTGTGTGTGTCTGTAAGTGTGCGTAAGTGTGCGTGAGTGTGCGTAAGTGTGTGTGAGTGTGCGTGAGTGTGGTCAGTGTGTGTGCAGTGTGTCAGTGTGAGCAATGAGCAGTGTGTGTGCAGTGTGCAGTGTGTGTGCAGTGTGGCAGTGAGCAATGAGCAGTGTGTGTGCAGTGAGTGTGTGCAGTGTGTCAGTGTGAGCAATGAGCAGTGTGCAGTGTGTGTGCAGTGTGGCAGTGTGAGCAATGAGCAGTGTGTGTGCAGTGAGTGTGTGCAGTGTGCAAAAAAAAAAATGTAAAAAAATTTTTTTTTAAAAATTTTTTTTTTTTTTTTTTTTTTTTTTTAAAAAAAAAACGGGAGCCACGGGAAAACCGCGTTATAACCGAATCGCGGTATAACGAGGCGCGTTATAACGGGGTTTAGCTGTACTGCCATTTGTAAATCCGTTTTTCACTCCTCTGGAAAAATGTTAAAACAGACTCAAAAACAATATAATAAAGATTACTCGGTAGGAGTTTGTCCTATACAAATGTATGTAAAAAATATTATCAAACATTTTCTCTCTTGAACACAAATACAAAATAATTTGTTCTCTTCAAAATATGTATCCAATCTTTTGTAATGTCTTACAAATAAATGCAATTATTTCATACCACTTTAATGAATTTTTTTTCCCCACCAGAAAAAGAACTTCTTGATTCTCTACCTCTTAGTAAGAAATGTTCAGAAGATCAGGAATTACTGCGTTTTCTCTTTGAGAACAAACTGAAAAAGGTAAAAAAATAAAAAAGATTGGTATAATGTATTTTTTCACCTGTTTCCCTCCAAAAATGTTTTGAGAGCTCTGCATCTGTCAAAAGCAGGAAAGTGTCACAATATTATGGTTACATTTATGATACATGGGGGGGGCTTTGCCATAAGACGCCTTATGAACTTGTTACTTGAATGATGAATGATAATCCCATACAGTTAATGTGCACCATAAAGTTATGTCCTGCATAATGAAGAGAAATGTGTTTTGGTCACAACTGGAGTAATCTGAACAAAGTGTCTTTCTGTGTCTGTCTCTCTCTTTTTTTTTTTCCCAAACATTCGTAACTGTTATTAGAATCTCTATTTGAACATGCTTTCCCCTGTTCTCTGTCTTTCAGTATAATAAACCTAGTGAAACATTGATTCCGGAATCTGTAGACGGACTTCAAGAAAACTTGGATGTGGTGGTATCCTTAGCAGAAAGGCATTACTATAACTGTGACTTTAAAATGTGCTACAAACTTACTTCTGTGTAAGTTCCTTATCCTTCTCCTGTTTTTTTACAGAACTGGCAGACTATGAACTGTAAATATTGATTTTGCTAATTTTGAATAGCCTGCCGCAAAATGTTATGGGAATGTAAATCCGCAGGGCAGTACTCGTCACGCCTGCTTAGCATGGTCACAGCTAAACGCTTCTAACCTACTTTCCATTGACCCTGCTAGAATGCACATGCGTTCGCTTTCCACCTCCTGCATTCCGTTAGATATAGAACATGGCACACATAACTACAAAAATTGTGGAAGTACCTGGTATCCATGGCCAGATACACTAAGCTCTGTTTAATCAGAGCAAAGAACGTGGGGTAACTAAAATAGGAACAGATGTTGTTATTGTCCATGAGTTTAATGAATATGTACAGAGCTAGGGAAGGAGAGAGAGAGGCTGACAATTTTAGTAGAGTGCCAAATGACTTTAATTTAACACCCCAAACAACACGTGAAGAGATACCTGAGCAAACTGATACATGGGAAATATGCCAATTTGTCATGTGACTATGCTTCGCATATCCATATATTCACATATTTCCCAGGTATCTCGGTTGTCTGTAGTTTTGTGCACAGGTATCTATCCACATACTGTGTTTGGGGAGGTACAGTAAATAAGTCACTTGGACTCTTCTCCCAACCGATGTAAAAGTAAGAGGAAAAACTGATTGTGAGTACATTTTTCTTTTTTTTTTCAGAGTAATGGAAAAAGATCCTTTTCATGCAAATTGCTTACCTGTACATATCGGCACACTTGTAGAACTGAATAAAGCAAATGGTAAGCACTATTTTATTGTGTTACACGTGTGATCCTTTTTGTTGATTTCTAGTTGCTGGGCATCTGGAGACCCTGGAAAAGAGTTCAGTGGATGCTTATTAAATTATTGTATTTATTCTAATTCTATGGTCCCAGTGACATTTCATTTTTATTCAAGTAAACGAACTCGAAAATATTTTTGGTGCATACTAATGTAATTTCAGGGGAAATAACCAACGGGATATGTTTAAAGACGACTAGCTGAGAGACCCGGCGTTGCCCGGGATGTAATGTTCCCGTTCCTCTCTCTCCTCCCCCCTCTCTCTGTTTGTCCCCCATTCACATCAATCCAGTCCCCCCCCTCCCTCCCTCCTTTACAGCTTCATGTAGCGTGTGTGCGTCAGTCACTGTGTGTTTGCTCGCGCGTCAGTGAGTCTGAGGCAGAAACACAAACACACACAGACTGACTGACGCACACACAGTCAGTGTGTGCCTCAGTCAGTGTGTGCGTGCGTCAGTCAGGCTTTGTGTGCGCGTCAGTCAGTGTGTGCGTGCGTGCGGCAGTCAGTCAGTGTGTGCGCGCGGGGCGTCAAAGGCAGGGGGGGGCGTCAAAGGCAGGGGGGGCGTCAAAGGGAGGGGGGGGGCGTCAAAGGGAGGGGGGGGGGCGTCAAAGGGAGGGGGGGGGCGTCAAAGGGAGGGGGGGGGGCGTCAAAGGGAGGGGGGGGGGCGTCAAAGGGAGGGGGGGGGCGTCAAAGGGAGGGGGGGGGGCGTCAAAGGGAGGGAGGGGGGCGTCAAAGGGAGGGGGGGGCGTCAAAGGGAGGGGGGGGCGTCAAAGGGAGGGGGGGGGCGCCTCAAAGGCATGGATTCCTCCCCCTGCATTTCCTGCAGTGGACAGGAGGGGGGGGGCAGTGGACAGGAGGGGGGGGGGCAGTGGACAGGAGGGGGGGGGGCAGTGGACAGGAGGGGGGGGGGCAGTGGACAGGAGGGGGGGGGGCAGTGGACAGGAGGGGGGGGGGCAGTGGACAGGAGGGGGGGGGCAGTGGACAGGAGGGGGGGGGCAGTGGACAGGAGGGGGGGGGCAGTGGACAGGAGGGGGGGGCAGTGGACAGGAGGGGGGACGCAGTGGACAGGAGGGGGGACGCAGTGGACAGGAGGGGGGACGCAGTGGACAGGAGGGGGGACGCAGTGGACAGGAGGGGGACGCAGTGGACAGGAGGGGGGGGCAGTGGACAGGAGGGGGGGGCAGTGGATAGGAGGGGGGGGCAGTGGACAGGAGGGGGGGGCAGTGGACAGGAGGGGGGGCAGTGGACAGTGACACACACACACACACACCTCAGTTGATGCGCCCTTTCTCAGTTCCGTTTGGCGCCGGAGGTGGGGAGCGACACCTACCTGTACTTCCGGGCGCCGCCACCGTCTGACTCTGCGCCGCGAGGGAGGAAGGGGGTCCGCCATCTTACGCGCCGCGTGGCAGCTGCGGGAAGCGAGGTGATTTGGAGCGGGGAGGGGGGAGAGGTGATTTGGAGCGGGGAGAGGTGATTTGGAGCGGTGAGGGGGAGAGGTGATTTGGAGCGGTGAGGGGGGAGAGGTGATGCCGCTGGGGAGGGGGAAAGGTGATTTGGAGCGGGGAGGGGGAGAGGTGATGCCGCTGGGGAGGGGGAAGAGGTGATGCCGCTGGGGAGGGGGAAGAGGTGATGCCGCTGGGGAGGGGGAAGAGGTGATGCCGCTGGGGAGGGGGAAGAGGTGATGCCGCTGGGGAGCGGGGAGAGGTGATTTGGAGCGGGGAGAGGTGATTTGGAGCGGGGAGAGGTGATTTGGAGCGGGGAGAGAGGTGATGCCGCTGGGGAGGGGGGAGAGGTGATTTGGAGAGGGGAGAGAGGTGATTTGGAGCGGGGAGAGAGGTGTGTGTGTGTGTGTGTGTGTGTGTGTGTGTTTTATTTATTTTTTTGGACCTTTGGCCCGTCACTCCGCCTCAGGCCAATGAGAGGTGTGGGGGGCGGGCCAAGGGGGTGGTGTGAGTGTGTGAGGCCAATGAGAGGTGTGCGGGGGCGGGCGGGCCAAGGGACCAATGAGAGGGACACCGGACATCCAGACAGGCAGGCAAACATACAGTGCTTTCACTAATATAGTATAAGATGTAATGTAATTTACTACAAAATACAAAGCTGAAGGTTTAATCTGCATCCATTTGTATTACCATCTTGCGTATGTAGCTTGCTAATTTTGCTTCTTAGATTTGAAGCACATCACTTGGGAGCTGAGGTTAAACCCTCCTAAAACCTGGTGTGGGAGAGGAGAACAGCACTAATTATACATGCAAATGTGATGCATCTTATTATAATGTGCTAGCTGTTCCCATTTCCTACTTTTTGGTACAATCACTCCCCAAAACGTCCAGTGGTGCAATTGGAGCATAGCACCTTGATATAAAGTGATGGTCAAATAATGCTTTAATGTCACGTGACAACGCATTTCCATGACAACATAACGTCATGTGATGTCACATTGTCATGGCAACGTGTTGTCACGTGATGGAGAAGTAAGAGACCTTTAGAGGCCCCACGCTCTCCCCCGATAATCAGTGGGGAAGAGAGCGGGGCCTCTATATGGGGAAAATAGAGGATAAACAGAACATATGCGGCCTGAGGCCTTGCCTCCGCTGCCTACTACAGCGTCCGGTGTGGCGGACGCTGAGCGCACGAGAGCCATCCCCACAATGGCGCCGGGCCCGCTGCGAGGGGGGGCCGCAGCGCTCGCGCGAGAGCTATTCCTGCTCTCAATAGAATTGAGAGCAGGACTCGGGATGAGCGATACGGCACGCCCCCGGCGGTTCAGCCAATGAGGGCGAACCTGCCGGGTGACGTCATGGCCGCGCCCCCGTCACTCCTCCGCCACGCCCCCCCCCCCCCGGTCTCTGCTCCTGCAGTGATCTGCAGACCGGGGAATCGGCTGAACGCGCCGCCAAAAGCGCAGGCGCGCGTTACAGCGGAGAGACCGGGGCCTTAGGCCAGGGCCTAATGGGGAATCTGCTGCTGAGTTACACTGACTGAAACACCCATCATGTTAGGCACACAATCAGGATTGTGACAGAGTTATAACAGGAGCACCACATGATTGCCGGCTTAGGTAAGAATGTAAAATTATACATTGTCACATGCTTTACATTTCTCAAACAAAATTGAGAAGGGGGGGTTGAATGTAGTATTGCTGCATTAAGCATGTTACTGCCCTCTTGCACTAGGAGGGGTTGCACCTATACCTCTGACACTGGCCTTGAGAATGTGCTTGCATTAAATATTAGCTTTATAATAATATATAGTCACTTTTCAATGTTATTCAATAGCATGTAATTATCATTTAATTAGATCGCTAAAATAAACAGTGTGTATACAGTTTGAAACATGGCATTGTACCTTTTTATAGTTATTATTACTTTGACTTTAAGCGTCCTGATTTAAGAATGTTTTTATTAATGACTTATTTTCTTATTTTGACAGAACTTTTCTATCTTTCACATAAATTAGTGGATTTATACCCAAACAATCCAGTAAGTATTTATGATGTATTTTCTTGCACTCCTTTACTTTTTACTCTGCATGTCCCCCCACGTCCCAATCTTTTTTTTATCCTTTCTGTACCTCCCTCCCCTGTGACTCCCACTTTTTTATTTTTATGAACGCACTGTATGATTACAGAATTTGGTGCAAAACCAATAAAATATGAGTATTAAAAAAAAATGTAACTTCTATTTTATTGACTGTGACATAAAATGTATGTACACCGGTGTTATTTACAAAGATAGGATAGGCCATAACAAAATGTGTTTATTTTAGGACTAATTTACAGCTTATTTTCATGTGTGTGTGTCTCCATAGAGCTGCCCCCATAATTTTGTACGTTTGTGGTTGTATTTTTACATAGCTAATAGAAGATGTTTCAATGCCCGACTGATTTCACTTAATTCTAGCTCCATTTGAACTGGCTAAGTGGCGCTGGGGCTTTACATTATGACAATTGTTTCCTATTCAATGTGTTTATTGCTTGGATTTTTTTCATTTGATTTTAGGTGTCCTGGTTTGCAGTAGGCTGTTACTATCTCATGGTTGGCCACAAAAATGAACACGCCAGAAGATACCTCAGGTAGGTAAAGTATAATATTGGCATGGTGGACGAGTATTCTGTATTGCAGCATGTTTATTCATCACACCTTTGAGTTATATCAATGTCTCCATACATGGAGGTTAAACTGGTTATTTAATGAGAAAACCGCTTGTCATGTTTGTATGTTTCCCCACCTGCCATTAAAGGAGACCATTGAGTGCAGGGTGGTGTTACGCTTTATTTATTTTTTTAGTTTTTTTTTGTTAGTTGTACATTAAAAGATGCTCCGTTTGGTTTCCCTGAGTATTCTAGAGCAATTTTGTCACCTCTATATGTCTCAGTGCAGTTTTCAATATTTGTGCATGAAAAAACTACAAAGCCATTCGTTGTTGCAATCAGTAGAATGGGGACCTGCATTTGTGGGGTGTTATGGCTTGCATTTTCATTGTGCTATGAATTGGCAGGATTTAAACGGAAATCCATGAGATTTCATGTTGGGCAGCAGGGATATATGGGTAGAACGCAAGACATTTGCAAATACAACACAGGGCACCTTGCATTTTAAATGTCTAAAATACTGTTTGTGTATCCTTTCTCCTGTTCTACCAAGCATTCTTCCAAGTTGCATCTTGCCAGAATATTTATCAAGTTGGAAGGTTTACGTGTGTGTGTGTGTGTGTGTGTGTGTGTGTGTGTGTGTGTGTGTGTGTGTGTGTGTGTGTGTGTGTGTGTGTGTGTGTGTGTGTGTGTGTGTGTGTGTGTGTGTGTGTGTGTGTGTGTGTGTGTATATGTATATATCACCTTGAGAAAGGTCCCGTGTGGAGGACCGAAACGTTGGTTTATATGTCACATTAAATACCTTTTTTTGACTATCTACTGGAGTGCTGCCTCTGATATCTGCTTACACGGTATCGTATAGCCTATATATATGTATATGTATATATATATGTGTGTGTGTGTGTACTGTATATATCATTTTTTTTCTTCTCTTTAGCAAAGCCACTACATTAGAGAGAACCTATGGGCCCGCATGGATCGCATACGGACATTCCTTTGCTGTGGAGAGTGAGCATGACCAGGCTATGGCAGCTTACTTCACGGCAGCACAGCTAATGAAAGGGTATGGCGATCACTGACAGGTAGAAAGAATCATTAGCCGTGATAGGAAACTGGAAAACCCGCAGTGCAGAATACTGTAAGAGTCTCACAATATATTGGACATATTGGACACAATATATTGCATTTGCGTAGCCACCAGCAGCAGCACAGGAGAAATTGTATTTAAAAATATATATATATATGTATGTTGCTATTTTAGCTCTGTCTGTCTGACTGACTGTAGCTCCAAGACTGTTAATCAAGGAATTGATTAAACATATAAATTAAATCTTTGATTAAGCAATAAATAGTTTTGGTTCTCTTCTGTATCTAACCCCATTGTCACTAACGGGACGTACATCATAACCAATGTTTTTATAGGTGTAGGTTTTAAGTTATGTGTTTGCTATTTACTACTGTATTTTCTGTGTCTTACAGGTGCCATTTGCCCATGCTGTATATTGGGCTAGAGTATGGCTTAACCAATAATTCCAAGTTGGCAGAGAGATTTTTCAGCCAGGCTTTGAGTATCGCTCCCGAGGATCCATTTGTTATGCATGAAGTTGGCGTGGTGGCATATCAGAATGGAGAGTACGTATAAAAGCATGGCTGCTGTTTGTGATTCCCGTGTGCCATCTCGTAACACTAGCCTAGGCCATCTCTCCATCTCATGGACAAGCTTTGTTTTTCCAAACATGCCCTGTGGAGGAAAAAGTGTTCGTTTTGGTGTTTAGCTACAGTCTTCAACTGACTTGTATAGGGGAACTAGTTTTATGTCATTAAATCTGAAATTCAAATGTGTGTGTGCGTGTGCGCGCGTGCGGGCGTGCGCATGTGCATGTGCGTATATATATATATATATATATTAAATTATATCATTAATAGTTAGTACTTTTGTATTTTCACTGGTACTTTTTTTTTTCCCCTTTTAAACTTGTAGCTGGAAAACTGCAGAGAAATGGTTCTTGGATGCTTTAGAAAAAATAAAAGCCATTGGGAATGAGGTAATTTTTTGTCCTGTCCTACTACATGCTCAAATATCTTGATTTGTTTTTGGACAGTTCTCGGGTTAGGTTATGGAACGTGTTAGACACTGGAAAGATGCAAATAAGAGGTACCCGCGACGCCTACTGTTCAATCTGTCCATCTGTAACGGTTATAAAAACACTTTACCCTAGCCCTAAAAACAATAACACCTACCTCCGAGCCAAAATAACGAAATGACCACAGCCAACTGTCCCTCAGCAGCTAAACGTCCACAGCTAATTATCCCGTCGCGCATGTACATGTGACCCATTAAAGCAGCAGTTCTAGCAATATCCTACAGGTGTGTGTTTTTAATAAATCAGTTCTGTACTATGAAAAAATACTTGTAGCATTAAAAAAAAAATGTTTTAAAGACATTTGTAATGTTTCTAATTTAGGAAGCATTTCCAAGTGACAGCCCCCTTCCCCTTCTGATAGGCTCTGGCTCTTGAGCCCCGCCCTCTCTCTAGCAGTGAGCCAATGGTATCTAGTAACTGCCCAGTCAATCATATTCCAGGAACTACATTGCCCAAAATGCTGTGCAAGAACTGAATTAAATAACCCTGAGCAAGCGATCGATTACAGGAGAACGGATCGATCTGCAGCTTATCTGATCACTTGTCAGTGTGCAGATTGTATTGAGGCACATATTGAATGTGAATATATATATATATATATTTTTTTTTCAAAACGGCAGCTTGAACTGCAGCTTTAATGTGATTATACATCCCATCTAATATTTAGTTAAACTTTAGATTTTAGGTGCAGGTTTTGGCCACAGCATGATAAGCATACCTGCCACGTCAAGGAAACCTTAGATTAGTTAAATCCCTAACCTAAAACCCCAATCTTTCTTTGTGTCAGCCCCCCCCCCCCCCCCCCCAATAGACGTTCCCACAAGAGAATTTTGTAAATAATTTGCAGGATACTAAAGGGAAATGTGGTGCACTTAAATCTGGACAAGTAGTACATGTAATTTTAAGTGAAAAAAGTGCAACTATTACCCTTCCTAGTTGGTGGCAACACAAGAACATCTTAGGTTGAGTGGGAGAGCTTCAAAGGAGTCCCCTAATATCTTACTTAAAATAAACATGAAGCCTACAACAGAACACTCAGGTGCACATGATGAGCAAATACACAACTTGCCAAATCACAATATTGTGTGTTATTTATCATGTGCAGTGGATATCTGTGGAAATACATGGGCAATTCATTTAGTAGAACAGAGCAAAGTGCATTGACTAATCTTCAGACTAATCCTGAAGCACCTTCCATAGGTATTTGCCAGGGGAAAGTTTGAGAAAGTGACCTTTTGTAAGATATTGTAAACAAATCCTTATTCTGTTAGTTGGTCCTCATTCCTTTCTCGTACACTGTGCCTTTTAGCTTTAATTCACTTATTTAGCTGTAATTATCTTATTCTTCCCTTAAGCATAGCGGACTGTTTTTATACCTCCTTAAGGCTGCGGTCCCAGTCATCACTGTGACACGCGCGCCCGGCGCGGGGGGGGGGAGTGGCGTGCACAGCACAAACCGCGATCTGCGGGCTTCAGGAGAGAGGGAGCTTGCGACAGGAGGGGGCGTGGTCGGGGATTTGCGGGGCGTGGCCATCACGTTACGCGGCTGGTTCGCCCTCATTGGGTCCGTCGCAAGGTGTAATCTCAATTTCATTGAATTTAAAAAAACCTTTCAGTACGGCGCAGCTGCACCTTAAGTGGGAAGTTAAGTACTAGGCCCAGCCCCATTGAGGGCGGTGCTTATACGCACAGCGCACGCACCGAGGCGTGTGCTGTAGCAGTGACTGGGACCGCAGCCAAACAGTGTGTCTGGCCACTGGGAGCATGTGGTCTATTTTTCAGCATAGAGAAAAGTGTGTTTTTGAAGCACAGTTGCGACATATAAGTTTCTTACATCTGATGCAGTTTGTTACTTATACCTCTTCAAATTTGGCCGATCTTGTATAACGAGAGAAAATGAATATTGCACAGAGACGCAGCTGGTGATGCGTCTTATTATAAAATGTGCACCGTGTAACTCCTCCCCAACTCCTACTGAGCAAAGCAAAAGTACTTTAAAACATAGGTAGGTGCAGGATGAAAATGCTCTAGTTTTGCGTCAAAATTGCCATGATACGTAGACACCTTTTTTTTTTATATATAAAATTATTTTGCATATCACCAAAAATTCAAACACGGCACGTCCATTACTGTGGTATTAATTAGAGCTGCATAGGCATTATCCTCTTTTAACTAAGTATCTGGCTTGAGTTTATTTGTTTTTTGCAATACTATCTAAAATGAAACAAAAACTTTGTTGTTCATAGGGTTGAGTGGGAGGCCTAAGATATTGATGTTTATTTCATTTTTCTTCTGTATAATTGAGCAATTATGTCTCTTGCTAAAAGGTTTGAATAATTTTGTCATAGATTTGATATTCTGTTGTTTTGCAGGTAACGGTAGATAAATGGGAACCTTTGCTAAACAACTTGGGTCATGTACTTAGGAAACTCAAGTAAGTATGTAAATGCAGACAGGTGAAATGCATGCATTGTGTTTGCATAATACTGTCTGCAAACATGTCACGCATATGCATTATTGGAAGTATATACAAAGGGGAATGTTGTGTTCCCAAATATGGTTCGGGGGCACCAGAAAGAGGGATAAAAAAAAAGACCATAATTAAGTCTACTATTGTGTGTGTGTGTGTGTGTGTGTGTGTGTGTGTGTGTATTTATATATTTATTTGTAGGTGTAAGTTAATGGTTGTTTGGTTAAGCCTTGATTTATAGTTTTGATTCAGGGTTTTGTTTAGGTGTTGGGGTAGTGTTAGGATTCATCCATAAATGTACTTATTTATTTATTTATGCTTTATTGTGACAAGATTTATTTAAGGGGAAACAACTGCACCCAAACAGAACAATATATATTCGTGGTACAGCTCGGACTGAAGTTTGCAGTTGACATCAGCCACCCATAATATACTGTGCAGCCCAGAATCATAATTATATTGCTATATACCTACGTGCTATAACGTCAGTTTAAAACCTCACTTAGAGATTCATTAAAATGTCTGTACCGTATGTTAAATTTAACATTACATAAGGATTTCTCTGATCATATTTTATTTCTAAAAAATTAGCTGTGTAATTAGTAGTACATGTTTAACTGTAGATCAACAAATTGATTACATTTTGTAGTGTTTTTAAAATTCAGCATACATAATTGAAATTCATATTGCATTCATTACAAGTAGTAAAGAAAAAAAGGAACTGTTAATGAAAGTGGTTTTGGAGATGGTAAACCATTATCTCTCAAGTGGATTAACACCGTTGGTATTGAAGAGAGCATACATAGAAGTATAGGTTTTTGCAGTGTAATGTACTTCTACGTCGCCACTCTGAAACCATTTTTAGCTTGCATATATTTGCATAAGGTATGATTGGTTGAACAAAAAACTTTTATTCCCCCTTCCAGAAAGTATGAAGATGCCTTGGAATATCACCGTCAAGCTCTAGTTCTGATACCACAAAATGCCTCCACCTATTCTGCCATTGGATATATACACAGTCTAATGGGCAATTTTGAGAGTGCAATTGATTATTTTCATACGGTGAGCTTTAAAAAAAAGATAAAAACATGCAGTATGTATTCATTACGCATGCCATGATGAGAGAGAATGTGTATGCATGGACCACGTAGAGGTGAAGAGTTTAATGAGCACTAATGCTGACCTTTTTTTGCATGCAACCTTCATGGTACAGTATATTGCATTTATTCAACAGCATTTTTGCTTTGTTTTTGTTTCTGCGCTTTCTGTACTCTTAGGCTTTGTCCATAGTGAAAGGGAGCGCGAGTACAAGCAATACTTGCCTCGCGCGAGCTTTCCTCTCCAGCGATGTGTGGAATGTAGGTTTTTGGAAAAGGAGCGCGGAGGTGGGCGCGGTCATAATGTGGAGGGGAGCGTCAAGGAAGTGTCATGCATGAGAACACACCTTTAGCAAATAATAAAATGCATAATGCCATGCAATTTACAGAAGTATTCTGCAAACATACAAATATACACTGTCATGCATGAAAACATGTTTAAAAAAAACATATATATATATGTATATGTGTGATGCATTGAAATAAGCATTGCACAGTACAAATGTTTTTTTATTAATATCAATTATATACAAGTAATGGACAGTACAGCATCAATTTCTCTCCATAAATTATCATTGATATTTCTGTCATGGTATGAATTAAAGTTTCACGTTTGTAAACTTCAGAAATCAAATTTTCAATAGCTGTGTTGTCCATATGCTCACAGCAAGCAAGCGAGCGCAACTCAACCTACAAAAAGTCATTTGAACAGTATCCATGCAGAATAGCTTACTAAGTTTTCATTGGCTGTTAGCGGCTCACATGACCAGGCTGCCTCGCTGCAATAGTAAACAAGTTTTTCTCCTCTGCTTTTGGTATCTTTGTGCAAGCTCGCGCTCACTATGGCCATGCGCTTTGGAATACACACGTTTTGTTTGTAGCGCGTGCTATGTAGCTTGCTCTGTATCTTGCCATATGGATGAAGCCTTATTTTAGCTGACTTGCCCCAGCTGACTATCAGAGAAGAATCTCCTGAACAGAGTTGTTAGCCTCCTGCTCTCAGTGGGTGAAGACTAAGGTGCTGCACGGTCACCTGGTGTCCTGGCTGCACGTGCAAAGCTTAAAACCGCGGTCTGTAGGGAACGGTGGGGGGCATGGCCAAAATGGGGGGGGCACAGCCATTGGTCAACAGTAGCTGCGCTCCCATTGGTCCAAGCTATCTGCCCTAGTATTGGCTCCCAGCGCACCACGTGACTGCGTCGCCGCATGGGAACACAATAGTGTTGTATCACCTGCTGCCTGACGCCCCACCGCACTGTGTGAGCCAACACGCAAGAAGACACTGGAGACTGCCACTATTGAGGGAGAGATTGGTGTGTGGCCTGGGCCGCCGTCCCCACCGGGGACCTAGCCTAATGCCTCGGCCAGGGTAAATGCACACTCGCGAGCGAGCACTGTGACGTCACGTGCTGAGCAAGCTGGAGAGATTCCTGGTCATTTGAAAATGGGCTGCAGCGCGCGGGGGGCGTGTCAGGGGGCATGGCCGTGACGTCATGGAGCTGGTTCGCCGCTCACGTGACCCGGCCATCGCACGACAAATACAAATCAATTTGTCACCTCAAGCAACGCTCTGAACTCACGTGCACGCGCCCTCATTACAGCCGCTCATTGCCTCACGCTGACTCAGCGCGTCGCGCATGAGCGAGCAAGCCTTCACCCTGGATGAGGCCGAAGACCTTCAGACAAGCAGAGTAGCTGAGGAAGGGAAAGAGTGGTTAAGATGGTTATATTTCTAAGCAGAGCAGGTCTTCTAAATGTATTTACAAGGAAATTATCACCACAACATGTATATCAGTGTATAAATGTAGGTCACATGAGACGACTCCTGTTTGCTGCATGGTTTTGTGTTTCCGGAGATGATCTTGTAATATGGGCTTTGTTCAGTGAATCAGAACATGAAGGAATTATCTGGAAGTCTCCTGTAATTTTCATATCCATTTTGTGTTCCAGGCCCTTGGTCTCAGGAGAGATGATACATTTTCTGTCACAATGCTTGGGCACTGCATAGAAATGTACATTGGGGACTCTGAAGCATACATTGGTAAGGCTTGGTACATGATAATTTCTAAAATAGGTTAACATTGTTTTACTTATATTGTACTTACCTAGAGCTATATCCTTGTTACCAAACGATTTCTGCTGAATGCGCAATTGAGTCAACTTAAATGTTAAGCATTGGTAAATGCTAATTATTTCCTTTTGACATACTGTTTGTGTAACTAGTGGTATTTAGCATTCAAACACCAACCAGGTGTCTGCAAACTACCAGAATATTATTTTGGGGAAAAAAATAATAAAAAAAAGTGCACAGGTATAGTATTCACAGTTGTTAAAATTGTAAAATGAATGCCTTTCCCTCCTCAATTGGGATTACCAAACACAAAATATGTAGTAATGAGTGCATAGTCTTATGATATTAAATCTTTGAATCCCTTGTATTTTATTTATTTCTTTTAAACAGTAATTGCTTTATAATTGAGCTGCATAAATAGAAAAAAAGAATAGGAAAGAGCATTAAACATAACGCGCTTAACATGCTGCAATGAAAATATATAATATTAGATACGTTCTTGATTTTTATGTTGGGAATCCCTAGGATCTACTGTGTGCAAACATGGTACAATAATATTGCAGCTAACATCTGTTTGTGTCTTAATAGGAACGGAGATCAAGGACAAATTAAGATGTTATGACTTTGATGTACACACAATGAAAACCCTTAAGAACATTATTTCACCTCCATGGGAGGGAAGACAGTTTGATTTTGAGAGACAGTCCCTCGATGAAAGTGCAATCCTGGACTTGGAGTCATGTCATCAACAGAAATCTTCTGATGTCAGGCCCCCCGCAGAAGAAACCCTTGAAATTGAGATGAATGAGAGCGATATGATGTTGGAAACGTCAATGTCCGATCACAGCACATGAGCCCAACAGCACTATAGGGCTGAGATCCACAATAGTGTGCTAAGTTTTAGCATTCATTTGAATAGGAGCTAAGGCGTGCTAAAGCTTGGCTCCCTTGTGTGGATCTGGGCATAGATGAGGAGGTACATCTTGCAGTGTATGTCCTGAGGATTCCTTCTCCATGCTTTCTGGGAATGAGCTATTTTATATGTGAAACCAAGACACCACTTCTAACCTGATTCAGCAGGGAACTGGGTTGTAAAGATTAAATAGCACGTTACTCTCAAAATATGTTTTCCATTTTTACTGTTGGGTAACATACAAGAAAAATACATTTCATCTATTGTGGTTTTAAAAAAACAAAAAACATTTTAGTGTATGTGGACTGCCATTATGACAAATAAATTGGAAAATCAATCACATGCAAACAGTTTTGAGCATGTGAAGAGGAAATATACATAAATAACTTTTAGTGTATTATTGTTTTGTATCGCAAGAAAAGGTAAACGACTCCAGGTAATAATGTGAAATTAATGTTTTTTTTCCTGTAAAACAGTACTAGTTACACCAAATTTTATTTTGTTTAAAGTCGGTAATAAAAGATGCAAATGTGCAAAATAAGGGATGTTTTGTTTTGCACCAATTTTTACTTATTAAATTCGCAAAAGACTTTAAATAGATTATGATGTATGCTTATTTTTTATTTTATTTTTATTATTATTATTCTGTCCTGACAATGTGCAAGTGGATATGTTAGACGGTTGTAAAAATGTTTCTGTGCTTTGAAAGAATTGGCTACCGGGTCAGCATTTATTTAGCATTACCTCAGTCAGAGATTAACAGATTTGGACTTGAGCCCCCCTGGTTCAAATACGAAATAAAAAGATGAGCAGGAATAATTGCTGCTTTTTAATATGCTGTACGAATCATATCTCTCTAGTCCTCAATAAAGACAACCCATTTCAATTGTCACCCTTAACGAGTGGCTCTTAAAGGAGCAGTCGTCGTGACAATGCTTGTTGGAGATATATATATTATATATATATGTGTGTGTAATATATATATATATATCTCTGAAGCAGGTGGTCACCGGAGCTGAACCGTGTTGATTTCAGCTTCAGGGAGCCCCCCTGCTTCCTGAACTACGTACCTCCATATGGGGTACCAGTAGGCACAATGGCTGGGTTCACAATATGGCGGTTTATAAGTACTGCGCCGAGAGGGCCAATAGGAAGATGTGACGTCATCCCTTGCAGCTTTCTATTGTCCCGCCTGACCGAGACATTTACACTGAAGAGAGATAACCGGCACGCAGTAAGGAGCTATTTCGGCAAGCAGGGGGTCTCCGGGGCTGAAATTGACGTGATTCAGCTCCGGAGACCCCCTGCTTCAAACCGGAGCAATCCAAGCAAAATCCTACATGTTTTCTTTTGTAAGTGAAACTTCTATGCTGGCACCTACCATATGAAAATGTCCCTTGGAGTATATTGCCTTGTTGGTGCCGGAAGTGCACTCCCGGAAGTGACGTCACTGCTGGCAGAAGAGGCCTCCCGCGCTCGGCGCGCATGGGCAGTAGACGTTACAAACACAAAAAAGTTGAATCTGACCGCTCACTGGATTATAATTGTGTAGTAATTGTGTTTTAACAAGATGCATAGGAGGAAAATGGAAATATACAGAGAATTGATCCAAGGAGGATAACAAAGGTTCTCCAATAATTGCACTCAATGTTTTGTGTAAAGAGTGTGTAGGAAACTATGGTCAACAGATATAAATCCTGTGTAGGCTGTCATAATAGACTAGGATCAGTAATTAATGGTTAAAATAAAAGAAGTAGGAACAATAGGGGAGCCCCTGCTGCGGCCACAATGAAATATGGCTGTGAACGGTGCAATGGGTATATTTGCAGTAATAAAGGATTGAGAGTATACCATGCTCACTATATGTCCTTAGGTGTCAGTATCCTCTGGATAAGGCTCACTTACCATTCCTGCAATTCAGTATCAGATTTACCAACTTCTGATTAACGCTATATGTGTGAATAGAGGACTTAACACTCTTGCAGAATAGGTTACCTTGGGTTACTCTGACACCGTGCAAGGTACACTATCATTCATTAAAGGAGTTTCAGCTGATTACATACTTTACTGGTATATATAGTTTATTTGTTTTTATATATATTAGTCACTACTAGTCATATTATCTATATCTACCTTGGTTTATGCGGACCCTGCCAGTTTAGGTATCTACCTGAACACACCCTATAGTATTCCTTTATATACAGGTCCACATTAGGATTTCTGTGTTTGTCTCGTCAGGTGTGTGTGATCTGGATATCCCAAACGCACACCACCATTTTGATCCTGAGCCTATACGGCTGTCAGCATTACTGATCCACCTACCTACAGTACGTCGTTTTAACACCCATTATTTTAACAATTGTTCTTAAAAAAGTTTATGTTTTAATTCATTAATCACCAGAGGGTGAACTTGAGTGCAACATTGGGTTCTCTCAATCCTTTATTAAAATAAAACAATAACATGTTATTACATCAAATTGATATGTTTCATAGTGAATACATATTTACAGTGTTAAAATAATTGATAAAATCCCCGTAGTAGAGTGCAGAGTCGACGTGGAACTGTGCTTTATGTTAGTGTGGTACTAATCATGTACGCATTAGTATGCGTGTCCCAAAAGAAACAAATGCACAGAATGGCTACTCAGGCATCGTAGTGGGTGTATACATGCTGAGTTTCCTATAAAAGGAATGGTGTATATTTCCTCTCAATATAGGCATTTTAGAAGAGCATTGAGGGATAGTGTGTGTTCATTCAATTTCTAACTGGCAACAGTTGTTTGGAGGTAGGCAACCCCTCCTCCCAGAGCTCACCCCTCCCCACCATTTTAACTTGGGAGGTTTTATAATTTTGCTGTATGGATGGGACCCACTGTGGTTATTTCCCCTCATACAGAAGTAAAAGGAACGTGTAGTGTTATGACCTGCATTGTTGGTTATACCTTGACGTTGGTATGCAGGCTTATGACGCTTTGGCCAAAGGGTTTAACTAAATAACCAAGAAAATATTATTATTGAAGTATTTTAACTTTATACTCATTACCATATATGTTTTGTCAATTGGATGTAGCATTGGGCTCCCCTGTCTTTTGTTGTATACATTTGCCACGCTCAGTAGCACTCCTTTTGGTGTGTATGTATATACAGTAGAGGCAACGCTTATTCTAACATTTGCTTTAAACTAGCCGGGTTACATTCAGGGTATGTGCTGGGTATGTTCTGGGCTAGTTTGAGGCAAGTTTAAAGCATTTCTGCATTGACTAACGACCCATAGGATTAACACAGCAGGGATCCCTGGCAGTCCAATTCAGTTTGAATGGGACTGCCAGGGACCCCCGCTGTTAATATGATAGGCCATTAATCAATGCAGAAATGCTGGGGCTAGTTTAAGGAAAGTTTAAGGCATGTATTCAGAATGTACCTGGGTGTACCTGGGTCTTTTGGGGAATTGCCACTGGTTTTTGTTAGAATAAGAGTTGCCTCTACTGTATGTATATTATACACACACAAAGAAATACCGCAATCATAACAACCATAACCAATGAATGATATCTAGAGCCAAAAAATATCCCTATAAATAAAATAGGGCTTGGTGGTGCCAAGGGGCAAGATAAATATCACAAACACAAAGAAACCCCTAAAAAAGCACTCAGACATATCTTACAAATAATACAGCAAAAGATGTGATTAGTATAATCCAAAAAAAAGTAATTTTTTAATGAAACACATCTAACAAAACAAGAAAAGCTGAAAACAGACTGAACAAAACCTCCTAAAGCCAAACAATAAATGACGGACCAAAAAGTAATTTAAACAAAACTGTGGAACATAGATAAGGGAAAACAGCGTGGGGATGTAAACCTCAATATAAGGATTACTCTGGGGACAAAGTTCCAAGAGTGATCTCCGACCGGCCGGTCATGCATAAACAGTAAAGTAACACACCCTCCTACGTATCCCTATACCAATGAGAGTGCTTGTGTGATGAACCCTAAGAGAACATGAGTAGACATAACTAGATAGTGGTAAACCCTATATATTATATGTTGAAAGAATGATGTCTGCATGGGGGAATCACCACCTCACAGTAACTATAAAGATGAACCACAATTTAATTGTGTAATTTAATCATGGGAGTATGTTCTTCAGCCTCAATCCATTTTTGCGCATTTTAATCAGACTTTTTGCAGATTTTATATGGGGACATATTCTGTATTTAATCAGATCAATTTAATAATTATCTTTAATCTTAAATTTTTTTTTTTTAATTAATCCCTAAATCTACTATATATTTTTGAAAGCACTGTATGTCTGCGTCCCAAGGGCCAATCGCATAGCACCTTTGTCCTGTCATTCTGGCTCAGGCCATGCCCGCCCCCGCACACCTCTCATTGGCCTGCGTCCAAAACCAATGCCACACTGTCCCACCCCTCACTGACTCTCATTGGCCTGCGTCCAACACCAATGCCACACTGTCCCACCCCTCACTGAGCTACCACTTCCACACTGTCCCACCCCTCACTGAGCTTTGGGAACGCTTTGCATTTGCAGCACCTAATCCTCAACCCTCACTGCTCTGGGGCCGCGCTTCACAGCGCTTCACAGCTCTCAAAACCATCACCGTCTGCTACCACACAACTGCCGAATCCGGTACAGAATCAGCTACACACAACACTGCACGATCACCTACACACAACGCACGATAACACCAAACACTGCACACACAGACATTCACACAACACCAAACACTGCAAACTGCCTCTTCAAAACACCACCCTCGACCCCCCCCGGTCCCGGTCCACGCCACAGATCTCGCTCCCGCTACCGCAGACCCTCTACGGTCCGCGGCCTACACTACAACACCATCGCCACCGGCCCACACGCCACATATCTCCCTCCCGCTACATCAGACACTGGACCGGCCCGCACGCCACATATCTCCCTCCCGCTACCGCAGACCCTCTACGGGTCGCGGAATGGCCCGCACGCCACACCGCTAAGTCACACACTACGGGCCGCGGACCGGGCCGCACGCCTCCACTTCACCTCTACCACGCCGGATCCACCCCAACAAACAAACACACACTATGCTAGGTACTCACTTCGGCACCGGCCCGCACGGAGCTCCTCCGAAGGCCACCGTACGCCACAGATCTCCCGCCAAACACCATCACCACCGGCCCACACGCGCGGCCGTCGGGGGGGGGGGGGAGCGCGAGTCACGGGGGACAAAGCGGGCGCCGGGGGAGTGCGAGTCATGGTGAGGGACAGTGTGTGTGTGGGGGAGGGGGGACAGTGTGTGTGTGTGGGGGGACGACAGTGTGTGTGTGTGGGGGACAGTGTGTGTGTGGGGGGGACAGTGTGTGTGGGGGCGACAGTGTGTGTGTGGGGGGGGACAGTGTGTGTGTGGGGGGGGACAGTGTGTGTGTGGGGGGGGGGACAGTGTGTGTGTGGGGGGGGGACAGTGTGTGTGTGGGGGGGGGACAGTGTGTGTGTGGGGGGGACAGTGTGTGTGTGGGGGGGACAGTGTGTGCGTGGGGGGGACAGTGTGTGCATGGGGGGGGACAGTGTGTGTGGGGGGGGGGACAGTGTGTGTGTGTGGGGGGGGGGGGACAGTGTGTGTGTGGGGGAGGGGGGGACAGTGTGTGTGTGGGGGAGGGGGGGCAGTGTGTGTGTGGAGGAGGGGGGGACTGTGTGTGTGTGAGGGGGGGGACAGTGTGTGGGGGAGGGGGGACAGTGTGTGGGGGAGGGGGGACAGTGTGTGTGTGGGGGGGGGGGGACAGTGTGACTCCCGGGCAACGCCGGGTCTCTCAGCTAGTATAACACAAGACTTGGGTTTACAAAGTGTCTGTGTTTTCTTTTTTTGCCTATGTAGACCTCTTTCCTATGGCTCTAGAGTAACTACTGGTACTGCACACACCTGTTGTCTCAGGAAGATCTGGGCCTCCGCTAGCCTGGGGTAATAGTAACAATATGGGCAGCGCCTCCACTTACACAGGATCCCCAATAAGCGAGATTCCCCTAGGCAAGAACAATAGCAACACACATCGGATTGTAATTGTTTACTACTAAGCATTATCTTTTAGTTATGGCAATAACACACCTATGACACACAATATAGTATTAACCCTCAACATGCAATATAACACCTGTGGCTCGGCCACTCTCATTAGGAGAAATGTCACTGTCCCGTCACCGCGTGCCCCACACCGTCTCCATATGAAATATAGATAATTATACAAGCTCAGTTCCTTGGTCACTCCACCCAGTGTCCCCAAAGAGTCTCTCCCCAGGCAGGATCAGCGCCTATTTGTACCGGTGTTGGTGCACTTTAGTAAATACCTTCCGGTCACTAGGGTGACCGGCAACAACTTCAAAAAGGATCCGCCGATCCAGCGCAGTCTCTCACACGGGGATGATGCACAGCAGCCTGGGCCCAAACGACTGTCACCAACCGCAGCTCCGAAACACTGTGTCCCCATCTGTCTATGCAGTAAGGTTATGTGTCGCTACCACTATAGGGCGTCCCTGCAGCACCACAAGCTATGGTGACTTAGGGAATACTCTGGGCCTGAGGGGAAATCTGGCCTACGCCGGTGGGTCACTGACCCCCTGCACACACACTACCTCTCCCCTTGCTCCTCCGGTGCATCTGACTAGTGTGGTCTCTCCCCCACGCTTCCCTTTCCTGCCTCTCGCAATTCCTGCATTCTCATTCGCTCAGGTGGGTTCGCTGAGTCTCCTGGGGGTTGTAGTTACTTGCTGAGCCTCTTTTTGATTGGCCAGCCATTCGCGCGCTTTGCACTTCGCATGCGCGAACTCTCTCTCTGCTTTGATAGTCACTCCTGACTATTGTGCAACAACATGGCGGCGCCCTGTACTGCTGAACCGCTGCGGAACCTTCCAAATTCTCCCTGCAGAGACACGCTGCCACGAAGGTAGAAGCAAACTGAGACATTCCTACATTCTCCCCCTCATAGAATCCAACGGCCCCGCTTGGGAACGTAACTATACACATACTTACACAATAAAAATGCATACTTACGAAATACATCTTATCACTGTATACTCTACATGAGGTTATACATTTCATTGAACATTCCAGTTACAGATCTCACTTTATGACGAGCCCACTGCTGAGCCTCATAATGGGGTGCCCCAAATTGATCGTACGCCATCCTCATGGGAGGTTGACCAGTTCTTTGGCTTCTGCGTGGGTGCTCTTCTGTTACTCCCTCGGGAGAGTAACAATTTTCGCTTGGCTCAATGTTTCTACACAGTCTCTTTGGGGCACAAAGCATGGGCTCTGTGGATCTAGCGACTGGCTCATTGGAGTCATCGTATCTGTCGTTGGACCAAGGGGCCCTTTACCCGTAGCTCCTTCGGGAGATGCCCCCGCGTCGGAAGGCCCCTTTGAGAGGTTACTTCCATAGGATCCTCAGAGGTGGCATTTATTACAGTCTCTGGACCAGCCTCTGTACTATCTAATCCTCCATCGAGCGACACAGTGGGTATTTCCAATTCATGGTCCCCTACTTGAGGTATGGGAAGGACAAAGTAGAACAGATGTGATGCTTCCAGAATTAGAGAGAATTCCTCCACGGCATGTATTAATAATCAGGATGACAATGGAGAGTCCATGAATAATAAGGCATATATATGGCAAGGGCTAAGTATCTAGTGAGGTCCACTTGACCTCCACAGCTTAAACACTATATGAACCCAGCCAAATGACTAATATTTAAATAGCAAAAGCACAGGTCTGCATATATATATATGTTGGGGCACTGCGGCCCTTTACCTTGGTGCTTAGCAGGACTTCCAGACATCCAGGGCGTGCAGCCCATCCAGGTAGGTAAACAGCAGGAAGCAGGATGATGATGAATCGCACAGCCACGAAAATCCAATTCCCAAGGGGACCAGAAGGTATAAGACAAAAGTACACACTCCAATGATGTAATAGGTCTGGTTTAATGCAGGTGGGTACAGCAACAGGACAACACGAACGCACCTACGCGTTTCGTGCACGAGGCACTTTATCAAGGTGACAACATAACACATTGCTGCTTAATTTATACTCACCTGAGTTGTATCTCGCGCTACCGGGTGTGACGTCATCAGCCCGCGTCTCAACGGGTCGCGGTGACGTGGCGTACACATCCATTAGCCCGGCAAGTCAGGTGGTATGCTAATTCTAACTTACTATCGATTTTTTCTAAAACAAACTTTATTAACAAAAAAAACAAACGGCGAAATAAAAACATTTGCAAGATTAAAAACAGGATGAATAATGTTCAAGCAGCGAACTGGCATGAGTATAGTCAATATAAACGAGTTGATTAAGTTAGTATAAGGAGGGGATTTGTAATCGTGATGTTATATTTCTAACAACCCTTCTTGTAATCATTAGTGAAATATATATAGACAGACATATACTCATGCAAACAATGATGGTTACTTTGTAGTTCATGAAAAGAACATATACACAGTTCAAAAGGGTATGTTAAAAATAGCAGCTGTATAATTATAATTCATAATGAATCCTGTCAATTTAGTAATATAAATAAATAAATTAAAGTAACATAAATAATGAACTGTTATGGAATGACCCCATATCTGATATTGATTAATGGGATGTAATGTAATCCTGGACAATAATTAAGAAATACAGGTATACATGATGCAAAATATTATACGAGTATAACTGATGGAAAAGAGCATGAACAATGGTTGGGAAAGCAAACAAAATATTAGATTTTAATTATTTTGATTGATTCAATAATAATAACTAATATACAAGCAATAAATCAATAAATTAATATTAATGTGTACCTATTATGGTAATTAATTAAAGAGTTATTAGATGTGTTTGTAATCAAATCAAAGTATATATAAAAAATAATTTATAAAAAATCATTTTTAAAAATGACTTATATCCCAATCAATGTTCATGCCAAAAGGTTCTCTGGTTCTCAAGGTAAATATCCAGTAGGATTCACGTCTGTCCAACATCTTTACTCTATCCCCACCCCTAGGATGTGTTCAATACCTTGAACCGAAAGGAGATTCACATTACCATGGGGACAATTAGAAAAATGTTTTGGTACGGGATGGTTTTGGTCTTTATTACGAATTAGTCAAAGATGTTCTAGGACCCTAATTTTTAATTTTCTTGTTGTCCTCCCGACGTATTGACGTCCACAACCACATTTAAGTAAGTATACAATGTGTGTGGAGTTACAGTTAATAAAAGTTTGGACGTTGTATGTCATCCTTGTAACCGTTGATGTAAACATTTTACTTTGATTAATATATGTGCATGCTTTACATTTGGTGCACGTATACATTCCTTTTGGTAATGGCGATTTTATCTCTTCTCCAGCTGTAAATAAACTGGGGGATAGTGTATTTGCTATTGTTTTTGCGCGTTTGAATATAATGTTAGGACCCAAAGACACATATGGTTTTAACACAGGATCTAGTGATAAGATATTCCAATGTTTTTTGAAAATGGCTTTGATAGATTGTGCTTGTTTACTAAAGGGTGTAATGAAAGATGGGCTATATTTGGATCTGGATCTCTTAACAGATTTTTGTCTAAGAAAACTGTTCCTGTCCATGTTATAAACCTCTTTTAGTATTCTATCTAAATCAGTTTTTTTGTACCCTCTTTGTAGGAAACGAACATATAACTCATTTGACTTTACTATGAATTCATCATCATTAGAACAATTGCGACGGGTTCTGATAAATTGGCTTTTAGGTATTCCCATGAACGTGGTTTGAGGATGACAACTGCTTGCTCATAGAAAAGTATTACGTGAATTGGGTTTACGGTATAATGTGGTCTGTATAGAAAGTGCCGTGTCAATATATAAACATAAATCTAGATAATAAATGTGTTGAAAGTGATAAGAAAAAGTGAAAGAGAGATTAAACTCATTGTCATTAAGTGCAGAAATAAACTCCAAAAGTGTGGTGATGTCTCCTTCCCAAATAAACAGAAGATCATCAATATAGCGCCTATAAAACATTATGTGCTCCCTATATTTATTCATTTCTCCAAACACGTGGAACGACTCCCACCACCCCATAAAGAGGTTGGCGTATGATGGGGCGAAACTTGTGCCCATAGCCGTTCCACGTGTTTGGAGATAATGAATCCCATTAAAAAGAAAAAAATTGTGAGTGAGAAGAAAGTGAATTGCATCCAAAAGAAAAGTAACTTGTGCTGGTGCTAAATCTGATTGATTAAGAAAGTGACGTGCCGCTGTCAAGCCATGTTCATGGGAAATGATGGTATATAAAGATGTGACATCTAATGTCACCCACACCATATTGTGGTTCCATACAATTTGGTCAAGAGTGGTTAATAAATCACTGCTATCTTGAATGTATGAAGGCAATTGTTGGACAAGGGGCTGAAGGAAAAAATCCACATACCGTGAAACACCATCCCCCAAAGAATCAATGCTGGAGACAATTGGTCTCCCTGGAGGGGAGACCAATGTCTTGTGAATCTTCGGGAGATGGTGAAACACAGGCGTGGTTGGCAGGGGATTATACAGGAAATCAATGTCATTGTCATCTAATACTCTTAACATGGAACCCACATCCAACAGATTCTTAAGATCTCTTTGAAATTTAGTAGTGGGGTCAGAAGATAGCACAGCATAGGAAGTCAAATCCCCGAGTTGGCGCATAGCCTCTCTGAGATAATCATCCCTATGCTGTACCACCACCGCCCCACCTTTGTCGGCATTTTTAATGACCAACAATTTGTTAGTTTGTAAAGTTTTCAACGCATATATTTCGTTTGTTGTTAGATTATCCTCATGTTTAAAAACATTCTGAGTAGTGAATGAAAAACCTTTTTGTAATAATCTGAGATCTCTCTCTACAAGAGACTCAAATGTTGATAGCAATTTTCCTTTAATGAATGTGGGAAAAAACAGTGATTTTCTCCTTAGACCTGTTTTATAATTACCCAAAAAATTCTCGGGGTGAAATTCAAGATCTTGAAATCCTTGAATCTCCTCCATATCTTGAACCAGACACTGTTCCTTAAAAGAATTGATATTAATATTACAATTTTCATTGGAAGAAATACAATCATCATCAAGTAATACATCACTATTAATCAACTGATCATTTTCTTGATTACTTTTGTCGTTGAAGAATTTTTTGAGAGTACACTTCCTAATGAATTTGTTCAAATCTACAACAGTTTGAAATAAATTAAAATCAGTGTCTGGAACATATCCTAAGCCCTTGTTCAGTAATGAAAGTTCGTCGTTAGAGAGTGTTACATTGGAGATATTTATCACACCACACTCTTCATTTAAAAGTTTTTCTCTTTGTTGGTGCTCCTTTTTGATTTTGTTGTTTTTGTCCCCGTCTCGTACTTTTGGTTTTTTTGACGCCACAGATGGTCTGGAGGATTCAGAGGAATGTCCTTGTTGTGGTCTTTGCTCTGATTCTCGCTCTTTATATTTTCTTTCCCAAAAAGGGCATTGTTCTTTAGGGGCATCTCCATCTGATTGGGAATTATCTTCCTCATGTGTGGTGAAAAATGAAACCGTGTGTCCCATATTATCTGTGTCTGCTGTGTCTGAATCTCCACTATACACAGTATTGGAATTGCCTCTTGGTTTTAAAATGGATTTTCTATTTTTATTAGATTTGTTATCTGGTGTTGAATGATAGGGACGTGCATCTTTACTGTTTCTTTTATTAGGTGTTATTCTTTCCCACGTGTATACTTGATGCCGATCATAATCTAATTTGTCCCTTTCAAATTTTTGTTGTTTTTTATCCATTATGGATTTTTCTAGATCTTTGATGCTTTTTTCTAGATTTTTGTCTAATTCTTTGAAACCTTCCATTCTGCAAAATTTGGTCAGGTATGTTTGCAAGTCCTTCATTTCTTTTTCAAGAGCCATTTTTTCTTTAGTTTTTAATTTTACAATTAGTTCCATCAATTTGAACGAACAATCATTTAAAATATTCTTCCAATCGTTTTCAAATTGTTGACTTACAAAACCAAACGTGGGGGATTTTTTAACTCTTAATCCTCTTGGGATCCTCTTTACCAACAGATAATTTTCCAGTGAAATGAGGTCCCACCATATTCTGGTATCATTGGTCATTAATTTATTTAGTTTCTGAAAATGATCTTCTAGATCTGTCAAATCATCACAGTCCAAAATTGTTTGATTGTCAAAAACTTTTTTGGCTTTTCTAAGCCTGTGTGTGTTATCAAGATAACCAAAGATATAATTGGTGGAATCTTCGGGGTCAACATGTTCAGTTTCTTCAATGTCCATGGTTACAAAAGAATGGAAATAAAAATTCAATTGTTTTATATATCCAAGTGTTTTCTTCTACACATTTATAAGTGAGAGATTCTTATATAAGTTCCATTCAAATTATGTAACCTCCCTTCTTCTGTCCATAGAATAGGGGGAAATTTGTGCACCAACACCTTGCAATAACCAATAACAATATGACCTATATGGACCTATATGCCAGTTCGCTGCTTGAACATTATTCATCCCGTTTTTAATCTTGCAAATGTTTTTATTTCGCCGTTTGTTTTTTGTTAATAAAGTTTGTTTTAGAAAAAATCGATAGTAAGTTAGAATTAGCATACCACCTGACTTGCCGGGCCAATGGATGTGTACGCCACCTCACCGCGACCCGTTGAGACGCGGGCTGATGACGTCACACCCGGTAGCACGAGATATAACTCAGGTGAGTATAAATTAAGCAGCAATGTGTTATGTTGTCACCTTGATAAAGTGCCTCGTGCACGAAACGCGTAGGTGCGTTCGTGTTGTCCTGTTGCTGTACCCACCTGCATTAAACCAGACCTATTGCATCATTGGAGTGTGTACTTTTGTCTTATACCTTCCGGTCCCCTTGGGAATTGGATTTTCGTGGCTGTGCGATTCATCATCATCCTGCTTCATCATCCTGGCCTTCGGAGTCTTTGATACGGTATACCGGGAGGACAGGCATCTGTGATTCCACTTCATACACGCCATCTCTCCAACGGTCGGCCAGTTTGTGTTTTCCGCCTTTTATTACTCGCATTTAGTTGCGCCGCTGCCTTCTCGGCCAGTTTGTATGCCTGCTGCAAGTTGTCTTGTAATCTCTGCACATACCGAAAATGCGTCCTATTGGATACCCCATCGGTAGATATCCGCAATCGCACATCCACTGGCAGCTTACTCCACTCCATCTTCTGTGAGCCCTTCAGGATGCCCAGCATGTCGAGTAGAGTTTGATTGAAACGTTCGGGCATAGCGTCCCCTTCCGTATGGTACGGGGTAGTTTGTGACTTGGTGATGTTCAGCAACTTCAGCAGTTCTCGAATGAGGTTACTCTTGAAGTCCCTGCCTTGATCAGAATGCAATCGATTCGGCAGTTCATAATGAATATAGTATTTCTCCCACAGCACTTTAGCCACTGTCACCGCCCGTTGGTCTTTGGTAGGAAAAGCTTGAGCATATCTTGTATAGTGGTCTGTAATCACCAGTACATTCCCAATACCCCGGGTGTCGGGTTCAATGCACAAGAAATCCATACACACCAGATCCATGGGGCCTGAGCTTTTCAGATGGGCCATGGGGGCCGCCCGGGTGTGGAGTGTCTTCCTCTGTATACAACGAGTGCACTGCCTACAATTTATCTCTACAGTGTCTCTCATTTTGGGCCAATAGAACCGATCAAGGAGTAGACCGAACGTTTTGTCAATGCCAAGATGACCATGATCGTCATGTAATGCCCGGAGTACCATGATTTGTAGAATCTTGGGCAGGAATAACTGCCGCCTGTCGGGATGATTGTGTCACGGTATGACCCGATACAATAGACAGTTGTCCAGTTCAAATTTTCCTGGCTCCATCATTAATAGGGCCACCAGTTCTCTGGGAGCTCGTCTAAGTAGGGAGGGGTTCTCTTGTTGCAAGGCTTGCCGAACTAGTTCAACCACTGGATCTTGGATCTGATATTGCACCAATTCCTTCCAGGCAATAATCTTATCTTCAGTGATATTTATGCCGGCTGGATGTCGGTACGCCCTAGGAACTGCTCTGGACTGAGACCCTAGCGAATCTGCTATTCTTAACTCCGAGAACGCAACTCTATCGTCAACCACAGCAGCTAGAGAACACAGCGCATGTATACCAGGCCCCGGGATTTCCTCCCACACTTCCTCGTTAGTATTAGGGTGGAGCCCCGGTCTTTGAGATAGAGCGTCTGCCCCTATGTTGGTAGGCCCTAGTTTGTACTTGAGATTGAATCGATAGTTTGCCAGCGCCACTAGCCAACGGTGGCCCGTCGCATCCAGCTTAGCAGAAGTATTGATGTATGTCATCGGATTGTTATCAGTCCTGACCTCGAACTGCACACCATACAGGTAGTCGTGTAATTTATCCACTATAGCCCACTTGATGGCTAGGAACTCCAATTTTGAACTGGATAGTTCTGTTCACTTGGGGTCAAACTTCGACTAGCATACGCCACTGGTCGGAGTCCAGTGTCATGTTTCTGATGTAACACTGCCTCCAAGCCGTTGAAGCTTGCATCCACATGCAGGACGTATTCTCGGTCAGGATCTGCATACACCAACACCGGGGCTTGGGTTAGATTGATCTTCAATCCTAGGAACGCCTGTTCACATGCAGGGGTCCACTTGTCCCCAAATGGTGCTTGAGCTGAGGTGGCTTTCCTTCCATTGTCTTCGGGGTATATTTTTAAGAGATTGTTAAGGACTTTGGCTTTACTAGAGTAGCCTTCCACGAATCTTCGGTAGTACCCGCAGAACCCCAGAAATGACCGTAATTCCTGGATGTTATTGGGTCTTGGCCAAATCACCACAGCCTCTATCTTCCCAGGATCCGTAGATATCCCTTCCACCGATACAATATGGCCCACATAAGTCACGGACGTGCGGCAGAACCGGCATTTGTCCATGGACAGCTTAAGCCCCTCGTTGCTGAGTCGATCCAGCACCTTCAACAGCCGTTCCTCGTGCTCCTCCAGTGTCTTTCCGAACACTATGATGTCGTCCAAGTACACCAGACATTCCCGAGGATTCATATTCCCAATGGTCTTCTCCATCAGACGCTGGAAGGTGGCCGGAGCCCCGCATATCCCTTGAGGCATACGCGTGAACTGATAGAATCCCAAGGGGCAGATGAAAGCTGTTTTCTCTTGATCTTCCAAATCCATGGGCACCTGATAGTACCCAGACCTCAAGTCCAGCATGATGAACCACTTATTCCCGGATAGCGCGTTCAGGAGGTCCTCAATTCGCGGAAGGGTATACTGGTCGGGTACAGTACGATTGTTCAGGGTCCTGTAGTCCACACATAGACGCACATTCCCATTCTTCTTGCGCCCTACTACGATAGGTGAGTGTGGAAGGACGGCCTGTAGCCGAGGTCAGGGATCAGTCCACACGTGTAGTTTCAGGATAAATGAAAACGTTCAGTGGCTTTATTTCTCCACAGCAACATAACATGCGGGTACACTGTCCCTTTAAGCAAATAAATCCTGCTTCACTTTGGGAGAAAACTGACTAACACAGCAGTCCTAGCTAGCAGGCTGGCTGGCTAAACCATACCCAAACCGTAAGAGTCTTTTTAAGCAGTCATGCAAACAAATGAAAGAAATCTTACTTTGGCTGCAGTAAGTAGTGTGCTGTATCCTTCTGGCTAGCAGCACATCTATCCATGTGCTCTCCTCTGACACAGGCAGCTACTGCTGGTAACAAGATCCTTATCTACCTTGCTGGCTCTCAGGTGTCAGCTTATATCATGATTAGCTAGCTTCCACCTGAGTAAACCCTTATGAGTGCTGGATGAAGCACTCAGACATATGTTTCCCAGGCATAACTGATAGGGGTTGACTTCACCCTGTCACATACCTCCCCTGTTTGTGTGTGGCTAGTGTCACACACGGCTGAAGCCCGACCCTCCACTCCTTCTCTTGACAAAAAATCAGCATTTCCATGGTCTTTTCCAGGTCTATGCTGAATATCAAAAGAGAAGGGTTGGAGGGCCATATACCACCTGGTCAACCTTGGATTTGTGTCATTCATGGTTTTTAAACACTTCAAGGGTGCATGGTCAGTGACCAGGGTGAAGTGTACTCCGGCGACATAATGTCTCAAGGCCTCAATTGCCCATTTTACAGCGAGGCACTCCTTCTCAATAACGGAATACCTCACTTCCCTTGGGAACAGCTTCCGACTGATGAACAGTATGGGGTTTTCAACACCATCAAATTGCTGAGACAGCACTGCTCCCAGTCCTACCTCTGAGGCATCTGTCTGGATGATGAAGGGCTCTTTAAAATCTGGGCTCCGAAGAGTGGGGCCCTCTGACAGGCACTTTTTTAGCATGTCAAAGGCGTCTTGGCACTCCCAAGACCATTTAACTTGGGTCGGGGCACTCTTTTTTGTCAGATCTGTTAGGGGTGCAGATATTTCTGAAAAATTGGGGATAAACCGCCGGTAATACCCTGCTAACCCCAAAAGGGAGCGGACCTGTGTTTTTGTCTGGGGGGTGGGGACTTCCTTTATGGCGGCCACCTTGCTAGCTAGTGGCCTTACTATCCCTCCCCCAACGGCATAGCCCAAGTACTTTGTAGTGGATTTACCCAGGGCACATTTTTTTGGATTTGCAGTGAGCCCTGCTTCTCTTAAGGATGTTAAGACTGCCCTTAACCTTTTTATATGAGACTGCCAGTGTCTGCTATAGATGACAATGTCATCCAAGTAGGCCGCGGCATATGCCCTATGGGGTCGTAGTACCTTGTCCATTAACCTTTGGAATGTGGCTGGAGCCCCATGTAACCCAAATGGCATAGTGACAAATTGGTATAACCCGAGAGGGGTGGCGAAGGCAGTTTTGCATTTGGATTCTTCCGCTAGAGGTATCTGCCAATATCCTTTCGTGAGATCTAGGGTAGAGATATACTCTGCTTTCCCAAGCGAGTCAAGCAATTTATCCACCCTAGGCATTGGATATGCATCAAATCTGGATACAGCATTTACCTTTCGCAGATCCACGCAAAACCTCACCTTCCCATCTGGTTTAGGGACCAACACGATAGGGCTACACCATTCGCTGTGGGACTCCTCGATCACGCCCAATTCCAACATGTCTATTATCTCCCTCTCTACCAAGTCTTTTCGGCCCTCTGGCAATCTATAGGGACGGGACCGTACTTTTACGCCAGGTTCTGTCTCAATCCTATGGGACATTAAATTAGTCTGCCCTGGCAGCTGCGAAAAAACATCTGGGAACTGGTCACATAATTCTAGTAGGTCTGACCTTTGTTCCGTTGTTAACTGCCCTCCCATGGGAACCTGATGGTCATTGTACGTACTACCCTTTGGAAGCTGCGGACCCAAATCCGTCTCTCCTTGCCGAGGGTGGATGAACACCAATCTCATCGTTTTCCAGGGTTTCAGGAGGTTCACGTGGTAGATTTGTTTACCCTTCCTGGACCCTGGTTGAGAGATCTCATAGTTCACATCCCTGGTGCGGCGGAGAACTTGGAAAGGACTCTGCCACTTCACAAGGAGTTTACTCTCTGATGTCGGTAGTAGTAGCATCACTTGGTCCCCAGGTTGGAAGACCCTCAAGCGAGCATTTTGGTTGTACTGCCTCTCTTGACGTTCTTGGGCAGATTTGAGGTTTTCCTTAGCAAACCGACCTATCATGTCTAGGCGGTTTCTAAGGTCTATGACATACTGAAGGCTATTCTTGGAGGGGGAAGGCTCCTCCTCCCAGGATTCCTTCAGTAGGTCGAGAATACCCCGAGGTTGGCATCCATATAGGAGCTGAAACGGGGAGAAGCCTGTGGATGATTGGGGAACTTCTCGTACCGCAAACAACAGGAAAGGGAGAAGTTCATCCCAAGCTCGCTTTTCAGTGTCCACAAACTTCCTAAGCATGGTTTTTAAAGTACGGTTAAACCTCTCTACCAATCCATCAGTCTGAGGATGGTAGACTGAGGTCCGGACGGATTTTACCTCCAATAACTTTAGGACATCCTGCATTAACTTTGCCATGAAATTTGTTCCCTGGTCAGTTAACATTACTTGGGGAAGTCCTACCCTAGAGAACAGTTCTAACAGCCTGTGAGCAAACTTTTTAGCAGTGGCTGATCTCAGAGGGAAGGCCTCAGGATATCTGGTGGCATAATCTACCACAACGAGTATAAATTTATGTCCCTTCGCAGAGGGTTCTAAAGGTCCGACCAGATCTACCCCAATTCTCTCGAATGGGACGGCTACCAAGGGCAGAGGAACCAAGGGAGCCGGCTTCTGTCCTTTTTGGCTAGTTAACTGGCATTCAGGACATGTCTCACATAGTTTCATGATGTCACCATGTATGCCTGGCCAGTGAAACCGGGACGAGATGCGGTCCGTGGTTTTATCTCTGTCTAAATGACCACCCCATGGGAGAGTATGGGCTAGGGTGAACACCGTTTTAATCAACCCTTTAGGGACTAGCATCTGTCGAATGACCTCCCCTGTTTGTGTAACCTTATTCACACGATATAGAATGTCATTCAACAGTTCAAAATGTGGAAACACTTTTACACCCTGTTCATCCATTATCTTGTTGTTGACCTGTACCACCTTCTCATATTGTCTAGCCAGAGCTGGGTCCTCCCTCTGCCTCTGACGGAAGTCAGGAAGATCCAGGTCTGGCAAAATTCCCGTATCTATCTGTTCCCCACCCTGGTCATCCCCGGCCATGACCTGCAGTCCTTTGGGCTGACTAATGTTACCAAGAGTCCCAGCCTTTCTTAACCAGTCCTCTTTTTCCGCACGTCTCTGTTTACGTGTCTTTGGGACATGGTGTCTACGGGGAAAAATCTCTGGGGAAAAAGGGAACAAGTCTCCGGGCTTCTCCGGTACCAGAGAAGTAGGTTCCGTAGGAGTAGGGGCCAACAATGTTTCGAGGTAGGGCCAGTCTCAGCCAAGTAGAACAGGAGCAGGTAGCCAAGGAGCAACTCCCACTAGTAGGCTAGCCTCTTGATCCTGGATACGCAGTAGAACGTTCGCCGTCGGGTATCTCTTTGTATCCCCATGGATACACTCGATATTCCAAGGAGAGTCATAAGATAGTCTATTGCTTGGAATTAGGCCCTCTAGGATCAGGGTTTTTCCAGAGCCCGATTCCAGCATGGCGTTTACTTTTGTCCCCTCCAGAGATGCTGGGACTAACCACGGATTGTGGTCCCCTCGGAGACAAGCTGTGGCAGTGGTTCTGCCATATGAACAGTCCATCTCATCATCTCCTGAATCCGCAACCTCGGTCGTCAGCGGAAGCTCTCGACGGGGCTCGGTGTTTGGACCTCTCTGCTGTTGGATGGGGTCCTCCCTTCTGGTTGGTGGGGTTATCCTCTCCACCGGGTGGGTGACAGGAGTCCAGGTTCTCGGGGAATACTGTGGGTGGCAGCCTCCCTTGAGTGATCCAGTGACCTCGGACCCAGGATGGGCGTTTCTGCGGGAGTTTGTACCAGGAACCCTCCGAGATGGGAAAGGGTCTTCCGATCGGGTTGACTGGATCTCCCGAGCTGGCGGGTTGTAGACCCCTCGATTGGCTGCTCTCCTGCCTCTAGCATCACCGGAAGCAACTGGTGTTTGCACCGGCCGTTCCCAGCTATCCTGTTGGGTGTCGTCGCCCAGGAAGTTTTCCACCAAGCGGACCGCTGAATCCAGGGAAAATGCAGCGTGTCTTTTTACCCAGGAGTGGGAGGAGGGGGGCAGTATCTATATGAACTGCTCGAGCTCAAACTGTTCAAGGATCTCTGCCTTGTCATGTTTTTCCGGTTGTATCCACCTGGTACATAAGTCTATTAAGCGGTGGGCTACGACCCGGGGTCTGTCTCTGTTTGTATATTTGACTGTCCAGAACCGCCGTCGGTAGGTCTCTGGAGTGAGGCCTAGGCGATCCAGAATAGCAGCCTTTAGTTGCTGATAGTCCATGGCCTCGTCTGCTGGAAGAGCCTGGTAGGCTGCCTGAGCTTCCCCTATGAGGAGTGGAGCCAGAGTCGTTACCCAGCGATCAACTGTCCAGCCGTGGGCCGTGGCTACCCTTTCAAAAGTGAGGAGAAATGCCTCTGGGTCTTTGTTTGGCTTCATTTTATGCAGCATCACCGGTGGGTTATTTGGAATCCCTGGTCTGCCTGGGGCTGGGCCTTCGGCCAGCAATTAGAGTAGCTTTTCCTCTCGCCGGGCCTGTCGCTCATCTTGCTGGGCCTGTCGCTCAACTTGTTTCTCTGCTAGCTGGAGCTGTTGCTCAAGGAACTGAGAAAAAATTGTCTCCATTTTTTTTTCCCCGGCTGTGTGTGTGTGGCCCTTCAGATACAGGGCCCGTCCAAATCCCACTTCTGACACCACCTGTGGCAGGACGGCCTGTAGCCGAGGTCAGGGAACAGTCCACACATGTAGTTTCAGGATAAATGAAAATGTTCAGATGCTTTATTTCTCCACAGCAGCATAACATGCGGGTATACTGTCCCTTTAAGCAAATAAATCCTGCTCTACTTTGGGAGAAAACTGACTAACACAGCAGTCCTAGCTAGCAGGCTGGCTGGCTAAACCATACCCAAACCGTAAGAGTCTTTTTAAGCAGTCATGCAAACAAATGAAAGAAATCTTACTTTGGCTTCAGTAAGTAGTGTGCTGTATCCTTCTGGCTAGCAGCACATCTATCCATGTGCTCTCCTCTGACACAGGCAGCTACTGCTGGTAACAAGATCCTTATCTACCTTGCTGGCTCTCAGGTGCCAGCTTACATCATGATTAGCTAGCTTCCACCTGAGTTAACCCTTATGAGTGCTGGATGAAGCACTCAGACATATGTTTCCCAGGCATAACTGATAGGGGTTGACTTCACCCTGTCACAGTGAGGCATATGGACTGCGGGATCCTTGGACGATACCGGCCTACTCCATGGCGTTTAACAGCCTCCTCACATCTTCCACATCTCGGGTGCGATGCGTCGAGACCGCTCGCGGAACGGCGTCGTGTCGTTCAGTCGGATGGTATGGCGGGCACTGTGACTGCCCCCCACATCCATGTCGCTTGTAGAAAACACTTCACGTCGGGTTTCCAGCTTGGTCTGCAGCCTTCTCTTCCTATCCTCCATCAGAGGCGAATCTCCGAAGTCAAACGCCAACTTAGGGCTCGCTGCCTGGACGGAAACGGCCGGCCGCCCCTCTTCTGCCCTTCCCTCAGGGGTCACCAGATATTTTCGGCCCAGCTGTTGCCCGTGGTCAATGGGCATGGGATAGGTGGAAAGGTTTCGCACGTACACCCGCGTTTGGTGCGGAATTTTACGTACCCACTTCTTTACTGATGCCAACACCTTGTAGCCGAGCCGCTGGTCATCGAGTACCGTACTTTCTAGGGAGAACAGCCGATCCTCCCTTCGTCTCGCCGGGTAGTGACACTCGGCTGCCATCATTCTTCCTTCTCCTGGAGGAATCTCCGTCACTCCGCGCTCAATATTATACAGCATCCCGTGCTCTTCTTGGGCTGCGATCCTACTACAGGCCTCTTGTAACGCCGGGCATGCGGCTAGGGCCAGCAACGGTAACTCCCCCGCTTCCTGCAAGTAGATACGGATCACGGCTTGTACAATGTCCGTATTGGTCCCCATGATTATGGGGGCGCTTGGATGGTCCTGGGGTTCCGGGCACACCAACGCTTCCACCTCCATGGGGTGATGCTTGCCGGTATTCAACTGGGGAATGTCCAGGTGTACCCTCACCACCCCGTCGATAGGGTAGTCTTCATGGCTTAGCCCCCTCAGCCTCATGGAGTCGGCAGGCAGTAGCGGCAACCGATGCAGATGCTGATTGTAGAAGGGCCGATACACAATGGTTACTTGGGAACCAGTATCCAGCAGGGCAGAGGCACAGATACCTTCAATAACGACTTTGATGATGGCCGGTGGGCCGATGTGGCTACTCGTTGTAGCAGGACCCGATGCTTCACTGGTGTCCTGGGCAGTTCCCACATGAGGTACCAGGCCGGGTTCCGTGAACTGGGGAATACACAACATGGATTTGGCCGGCTGGGCGCCGTTCTTCGTTGTGCGGGGCAATGCGCTCTGATGTGCCCCATCTTACCACAGGAGTAGCACTGGAGGTTGCTGCGGAAGGGGCTATCTCGATATGTCGGGGAGGTCCGCCCCAAAGCGGAGCGTCCCCTGGCAGCCGCGGGTTCCTCAGACTCCTCCTTCTCCAGGTTCACATCCCCCGCCGGCTCAACTTTAGCCTCTGACTTCTTGGCTTCTTTGGAGGGCACTCCCGTCTTCTTCCCTGGGTTCAAGTCCCGACCCAACAGCACGGTCTCATGTGCCTGCACTTAGCCCATCAGGTCATCAAACGACAGAGCTTGTCCCGGGGCCAGGCAGCCGCTAACTCGCACGGACACCGGATGTAACGGAGAAGTCCCCTCAGCAATTGCGTGGTCCGCAGCCTGTCGCCATCCGCCTTCTGTACTACCTTCTTCCTCACCATGGTCCAGAGATCCAAGTGTAGACGCCTAAGGAAATCAGACACCATTTCTCCCTCTTTCTGAGTTAGGGCGTGGAACTTGGCCATCAGGGCGAACGCATCCACCGGAATTCCATAGGCCTTGGTGAGGGCATAAATTATACCGGCAGCGCCGGCATCCGGGTGGTCGTCTCGGTACCAATGCACTATATGGGAAGCGGACGGTCGTAGATATTCAATTATGCGCTGCATCCTCACGGCATCCATGCAGGAACATTGAGGGAGTACCTGCTCAGCATGATCCAGCCAGTCTTCAAATCCAACTTCCCCCAGGGGTGTGGGTTTGTCTCCGGAAAACGCCTTCAGCTTCCGGTACTGGTGCGACTGGGTGGATTGATGTATGGCCTCTGCTAGCACAGGGATGGACATATCTTTAGGCGACAGTCCCGGCAGGTACATACGCGTCAAATCTAGACATGCTGCTTCTACTTAAGAGGGCCGGATGGTGGAGGGGGTGAAAGAGACTCCTAGGCCCATGGCTGCAGGCCACCGGGGGTTCAGACTGCTCTCAGGGGTACTGAAGGGATTGGCCGTTGCGGCACTTAACGGGCCAGGGTGCTCCTTCTGTGGCATGGACGCAGCCAGCGGCTCAGCCCCGGCTGCGTGCACCAGCGAGCAATGGATGCCGGGGGCTTCAGGCAGAATTAATATGGAAGGTACTGCTTCAGGGCATATGTCCTGTTCCATGACAAATAACGCTTTGCGCCAGGTGTTATCCACATCATACTTATGGTCTTTCACTCGTGCCGTGGCCACAAAGGGAAGTTTTCTCACTTCATCTCTTAAGGTGCCCAAAGATGTGGCAGCAGGGACATTTCCAATGGCTATGGCACAGGTCAAGGGGAGCTTGCATTGAAGGGCAAACTTGCGCACCTCGGTCAGCGAGGGCACAAACATGGTGAACTGAAAACCACAATTTAGTTCTGAAGGGGCACCCCAGGTCTGAGTCTCTCAGCAGTGCCTCCAAATGTAGCCCTCTTTCCTATGGCTCTAGAGTAACTACTGGTACTGCACACACCTGTTGACTCAGGAAGATCTGGGCCTCCGCTAGCTGGGAGCCTGGGGTAATAGTAACAATATGTGAAGCGCCTCCACTTACCCAGGATCCCCAATAAGCGAGATTCCCCTAGGCAAGAACAATAGCAACACACATCGGATTGTAATTGTTTACTACTAAGCATTATCTTTTAGTTATGGCAATAACACACCTATGACACACAATATAGTATTAACCCTCAACATGCAATATAACACCTGTGGCTCGGCCACTCTCATTAGGAGAAATGTCACTGTCCCGTCACCGCGTGCCCCACACCGTCTCCATATGAAATATAGATAATTATACAAGCTCAGTTCCTTGGTCTCTCCACCCAGTGTCCCCAAAGAGTCTCTCCCCAGGCAGGATCAGCGCCTATTTGTACCGGTGTTGGTGCACTTTAGTAAATACCTTCCGGTCACTGGGGTGACCGGCAACAACTTCAAAAAGGATCCGCCGATCCAGCGCAGTCTCTCACACGGGGATGATGCACAGCAGCCTGGGCCCAAACGACTGTCACCAACCGCAGCTCCGCAACACTGTGTCCCTATCTGTCTATGCAGTAAGGTTATGTGTCACTACCACTATAGGGCGTCCCTGCAGCACCACAAGCTATGGTGACTCAGGGAATACTCTGGGGCCTGAGGGGAAATCTGGCCTACGCAGGTGGGTCACTGACCCCCTGCACACACACTACCTCTCCCCTTGCTCCTCCGGTGCCCTCTGACTAGCGTGGTCTCTCCCCCATGCTTCCCTTTTCTGCCTCTCGCAATTCCTGCATTCTCATTCGCTCCCTGGCGTCAGGTGGGTTCGCTGAGGCTCCTGGGGGTTGTAGTTACTTGCTGAGCCTCTTTTTGATTGGCCAGCCATTCGCGCGCTTTGCACTTCGCATGCGTGAACTCTCTCTCCGCTCTGATATTGCGCAACAACATGGCGGCGCCCTGTACTGCCGAACCGCTGCGGAATCTTCCAAACACTCCCTGCAGAGACACGCTGCCGCGAAGGTAGATGCAAACTGAGACATCCCTACACCTATATATGTGTATCTCCAGTGCAACTGATTTATGACACTAGCACCACTGAGTACCATGGTGGCAAACATCATTATGTGTTTGCCACAAATAGCACTCTAGTAGTTTAATAGCCACTACATCTATCCCTCTTGGACCCCTGCACAATCTGTGGCCCAGGTGAGTTAACCTATACTGTTTAGGCTAAATAATATGTTGAAATATGCATATTCCGTATAGTACACGTTGTACGTTAATAATTAGGCCAGGTCCCCGCTGGCTACTGCAGCGCCCGCTGTTGGGGACGCTGCAGGGACAATAGCCGCTGCACAATGGGACCGGGCCCGCTGCGAGGGGGGGGCACTGCGCTCTGCCGACAGTGACTCCTGCTCGCAAGAGAATTGTGAGCAGGAGTCGCGACGGAGCGCTAAGCCACGCCTCCCGTGGGTTCAGCCAATGAGGGCGAACCTGCCGGGTGACGTCACGGCCACGCCCCCATCCCTCCCCTGTCACGCCCCCCCTATCTTTTGGTCTGCAGCTCCCTGCAGACCAGGGGAATCGGCTGCACGCGCCCCCAGCCTCGCTGACGCGCATGCAGCGCAGGTACTGTGGCCGCAGATGTTTTGCACCTTCTTTTTAAACTATGGTATTTTATGTGTAATATTTAACTCAATGGGGAACGCCCTGCCCCTCTAGGTGTGAGGGCCGCCCACTGTGTGTGGAACTATAGGTCACTTTGCCCGGCACTGGGTTTACACTCTGCAGTGCTGCAGGAGACCAGTGGAGGGCAGCGGGCGCGAGGACCAGCGAGTGAGCGCGAGGACCAGAGAGGATGCAGCATCTTCCTCACAGCGGAGGGCGCGCGCACAAGGCGCATCTCTTCAGGTGGGTCGCGCGCCGGGGCTCGCGATAACTCTCGCGGAGGCGTAGACTGTTGCCCCCCGCGCGCGCGGGTTGCCACAGAGGCTAGCGCTGGGGTTGTGAGGGGCGGGTGGAAGGGAGAAGCGGTTCCTCGCGCACGCAACGATCAGCCAGGTGCGGGATATGAGGAGCGAGCGGGAGCCGCCAGCGCGCGGGAGCCGAGAGAATAGGAGCAGCGGGAGCCAGAGCCGCGAGGCGGAGCCGCCGGGGGGCGCAGCAAACAGCACAAGCATCAAGCACAGGGACGGGAGGAAGGCGGCCCTGAGCAAGGTGAGGAGGAGAGCGGGGTGCAGGGCAGCCATAGCTTTATCCCTCATCAATATGTGCGGAGATTGTGTACATATACATACACACACCGCGTGTGTGTGTGTGTGTGTGTGTGTGTGTGTGTGTGTGTGTGTGTGTGTGTGTGTGTGTGTGTGTGTGTGTGTGTGTGTGTGTGTGTGTGTGTGTGTGTGTGTGTGTGTGTGTGTGTGTGTGCGCGCATATGTATGTGTGTGTGTGTGTATCATTTTGTATAAATAGTGTGTGTTTATGTGGTTTAGCAGTGACGCTGCTTCTGGTTGGACGTCGTGTGACCACAGCACCTGCTATTTACTATCTATCTGCACCTGCATATTGTGCATCTATCTGCACCTGCATATTGTGCATCTATCTGCACCTGCATACTGTGCATCTATCGGCACCTGCATACTGTGCATCTATCTGCACCTGCATACTGTGCATCTATCTGCACCTGCATACTGTGCATCTATCGGCACCTGCATACTGTGCATCTATCTGCACCTGCATACTGTGCATCTATCTTGGTATCCATTTATTTATCTATATATCTGTCTTTATGTGTTACCAATCCTATTTTCCAAAACAAAGAAAATATAATCGGCGCCTGATGTTAAAGTCCCGGAACAGCATAGCCAAGACTATACATATGTATTATACAACCGCTGGATGTTAGTTGAAGACCAATGTCCTGGTTATTCCAAATGGATTTCGATTTAGATGAGCTCCCAATACATGAAATGAGAGAGAGAGAGAAAAAGACAAAACATAGCATAATACTGTTGAATGATGGGTCAGTGCTTATAGTGCTGGAAAGAAGCCTCAGAGATGGGTGAAAATAAGGGGAAGATACATTTATTAAAAGTTCAAATAACAATATAAAATAGGCAATATAAACAGCAATATGGATATTGCAATATGGAGGTCCAGTGCTGGTAAACTGCACAGATTATATTTTCTTTGTTTTGCACAGTCACCCTCTGACATAGGTAGTCAGGTATATATATTTTTCAGGTAGTCGCCCATCACTTATTTATTTGTGAATATTTAGGCTTTCCACATTTAAATATATTATCTTTTATCTCACTCACTTGTTAGCGCTACACAATTTTTCTTTTTTGCACAATCCTATTTTCCCCCTTACCACGATAACAATGTAAAATGGGCAAATCTGTACTCACAACTACTAATGTATTTTGTACAATTTAGGTAATGAGCTATCCATTCTGCTGCCAGATGTGGCTTGATCCTCATACAGACACAAGGCCCCTGCTGTATGTCAGCACCATGGACAGCAGCTTAGTAGCAGGAAGTCTGCTCTGACACATACACAGGACTAGACATTGGGGGTTGTTTATTAAACTAAAGTCAATGGCGTTTCCGTGAGAGTGCCACAATCAGCACTATTGTAACTTAATGAATTTGTTTACACATGAGGCTCTTAAAGTTGCAGACCAAGCAATATCCTACATGTGTGTGTGTGTGTGTATTTTATCAAATAAATAAGTTCTTTCTTTTTTTTAAACCACTCTGCATGACATTTTTAATGTATTATAATGTAACAAGCATTTGTTGTTTCTATAGCAACCATTTACAAAGTCACATCCCCTTCCTCTTCTAAAACTGGCTCTGACAAACCCCCTTTTGAGCCCTGCCCTCTCTCTCTAGCAGTGCACTAATTGTATCTAGTGACTGCCTTGTCACATGATTTTCCCCACAGAACTTTGCATCTTTGGTCCTCTTCTGCTGCACTGACAGCCATTTAGTGAACCTCCAAGCCAAATCTTCGCTGATCGATCGGTAACTTAGCTAATTACTTATCATTGTGTGGATTGTATTGATTCACATATTAAAGGGGGAAAAACGGCAGCTTTGACTGCTGCTTTAACCTTTTGTATCTTTATCGACCCATAGCAATAATTTTAAATGGCAAAGATCAACTGTGCCAGTAGCTCAACTGAAACATTTAATATAGGGCCCACTTTTTTTTTAGTATGTGCAACGAACAGAGATGGCAAATAATGGGTGGTTTCCTATCTTATCGACCACGCATTTATGTCGCGGGAGATAAAGAAGCTTTCACATGATGTATCAGCGATATGTTATTTTAACAAAATAAAGGTAATAAAATGTTACAAATAAAGAATGGAAATAAATGTTTGATGTCTCAGGGTTAGATAATTGTTAATATTCAGAAAATTACATTTTCAACAAATCCCAGCACCATCTCAATTACTCTTTTCAATCACTTCCTGGATAAGAACCCCTAGTCTAGACCAAGGGTGCGCAAACTTTTGCAGCTGCGCCCCCCCCCCCCCACCTCCTGCCCCCATTGCTCATGCCCCTCTCACCTCTGTTCCCGGCATCAAATGATGCTGCGGGGTCATGTGGCGATGCGTCAATACAGCCATCTGAATCTCGGTAAGTTGAGGTTGCAGAGACCTCACGCGATCCCCCATCAATTAATTTAAATGCTGTGGAGAAGAGCGTGGGGCCTCCACAACCGCCGTGCCCCCCTAGAAAAATATCTATTTCCCCCCCCAAGAAAAATCCCCCAGTTTGTGAGCCCCTCGTCTAGACCACACCTACTTTTTTGGTATTTTTTTTTCATATTCTTTGGGTTTACCAAGTCATTTACCAGTAGAAACAAGTTTCAAGAAACCACATGATTGTGATCATATATATCCCTTAAAACAATCTGTTTACATAGATGATGATGATATCATCAATGGAACTAAACAACGTTAACAGTTAAGTCCAACTTTGTCAAACATAAATATTTTTTTATTATTTTATTAAAGCCTTCTTTTGCTTTTTGGGAAACGACATTGTTAATTATTAGAAAAAGGTACAAATTCAGAGACCACAAGGAAAAGTGAGGTTTTAATGCAATTTACAAACTGACTAAAATACCTTTTCTCATCACAACTCCCACTGTCACGAGTTGGACTCCATGGTAACCAAGCACTTGTCTGTGGTGTCTTTTAGGTAGTTATACGGCGACTTCCTCCCAGCATAAGTAAAGAACAACTGGAGGAGCAACTGCATCCTCTGCCAGCAAACGATTACTTTGAATTTTGCACCGCTGATCCCAGGTAAAGGGATATATATATTTTTTTTTGTGCAAAATGTCTGTGAATAAAGTGTTTTCTTGGTTGTCAAAATCCAACAGGTTGTCTACTCACAAATTCCCAAATATTTTGTGCATGAAACCAGTGTACCCGGAGAAACGCGTTGAGTGGAAGACATAGGATCACTGAGTGGGACGCTGAACGCCGCGCTGCCTACTTGCCCGACTGCTGATCATCCGGGGACCTTCACCCGGAAGTGCGGGAGCCTAGACTTGCAACGCAAGCCCAGCTGATTAGGAGAGTGTGGAGAACGTCCACACATCCCAGCCGGTCACGCCGCATCATTTGTACTAAATGCGCAATTTTATCTGAAACCATGTTGCCATACCTGTTGACCCAAGAAATACAGACAGACACCTTAAAGACACATTATTTGCCACTGATTATGTATATGCACAAAATATTTGGGGATTTGGGAGTCACACCCTATTGGATTTTAACAACCAAGAAAACACTTTATTCACAGACATATTGCACTATATTTTGTATGTTTTCTCTGATTTCATATACCTGCGCTCTCCAAACATCCGGACTATTGCATATATCCGATACCTGACATGTTTGATATTAATGCATCAGCCTGTATTTATCCGCTACCAGATGTTATTTTTGGTAAATCCGTGAGTAAAAGAATATTGAGCTTTTGATCACCTCTGGCCAAGGAGAGTTCATAATGTTTTACAATCAGCCTTTGAAGATTTACCTGGCTGACCAGTAGGGTCTGTATTCTATCTAGTAAATCTCATATAATTACACCAGTAACACAGAAAAATAGTTCCTTTAAAACTCAAGCTAACACCTTTAGTTGTATTGTTCATAAATGTAAAATATTCAGTAAATGGCATTAACATGACAAATACTATGGGGCCTATTCACTAAACCTTGACTTATAGCACTATAATTGCCCTTTATAGTGCGATATTGCCTGTGTTACTATTCACAAAGCTCCGATAACAGGGCAATATTGCACTACAAAAAAACAAAACACAAAGGAAGCCCAGAGCTACTTCCAATATGACAAAAATACACACACATATATATATACAGTGTTCGACAAATCAAGCAAAAAACTACTCGCCCAACCAAAAAATCTACTCGCCGCCTAGTCCCGCCCCCAACCCCGCCCACAACCCGCCCCAACCCGCCCCTAGTCCCGCCCCCAGTCCCGCCCCCAACCCCGCTTTAAAATAAAATATATAAATAAAATACATTTAATAAATTCCTAGTCAGAACAACATTCGTTTTTGACAAATGTATTTATTACATTATACTACAATTAGTCCTTGTTACGTGTGTGTGTGGACGGACGTTCACAGAGGTACGCAATTAGGAGGCTTTATAACGTGAAATTATAATAGGCTTTATTGTGCCTGTTCCTTTTCATCAGGAAAATTATCCAAACACAGGGGGGGGGAACAAAGCTTCCATTCACTTGGGAGTAATTCTAGTGAAAACACTATGCAACCAATTCACATCTCCCTAGTCAAGCATTTCTCCCCAAAACATATAGCATAAATAAGCAGATATAAGCAGTCTCTTAATAATGAAAGTCTTATTTGTTTATGAGCTGTAGAGTAAGCTTCTCTGCTCTCCTGGAACCGCACTGAGCGTGCACAGAAAATCAACATCCAGGTTTAGAAGTCTTATTTGGGCCTTGTGTCTTGAAAGCAGCTCTGCTAACTTTGGCAGAGCTCAAAACAAGTGTGTCTCCAAGTTCAGCTCAGGTGTCAGCTAAAGAGTTCTCACTTCCTGTTTGAACAGACAGACTTTTGTAAGCCATCTCAATCAGGCAGGTGGTGTTTAGTAATTAACTACCAGAAGTTAACCACCACACTGCTAGATTAAAGGCACATTACTGAACAGGGATAAGTCCCCTGTTACAGTGTGTAAGTGTGTAAATGTTGGATCTAGAAATAAAAGCCACAGGTGAATGACTAGTTTCCTGAACCCTTTGTTTCCTTAACCAATGTCTGGACGTCCCCGCTTCACAATATCTAAAGCAGCAATCCCGCCTGGGATCTTACCTGATCCGCAGTCCCTCAATGTCCAGGTACCTCATTCCCGCAATGTTATAAGTTGGAGGGGATGTGTTCCCTACCTGTCTTCTGGGTTAGGGGGGTTCCGATATCTTCCGTGTGAAGCTTGAGTCAGATCTGGAAGAAAGCAGTATAAGTTATTTTGGTGTAGTATAGGACAGTTAAGATATATAGGGTAAATAAGATATCCAGATACAGAGAGGGGGAGAGAGAGGAAGAGAGGGAGAGGAAGAGACGGAGGGAGCGGAAGAGAGGGAGAGGAAGAGAGGGAGGGAGAGGAAGAGAGAGGGAGAGAGTGGGGAAGAGAGGGGAAGAGAGGGGAAGAGAGAGGGAGAGAGAGAGAGATGAAGAGAGAGAGAGAGAGAGAGAGAGGGAAAGAGAGAGGAAGAGAGAGAGAGGAAGAGAGAGAGGAAGAGGGAGAGAGAGGAAGAGAGGGAGAAAGAGGTAGAGAGAGGGAGAGAGAGGGAGAGAGAGAGAGAGAGGAAGAGAGAGAGAGAGAGAGAGAGAGAGAGAGAGAGAGAGAGAGAGAGAGAGAGGGAGAGAGAGAGGGGAAGAGAGCGAGAGAGGAAGAGAGGGAGAAAGAGGATAGAGGGGGAGAGAGGAAGAGAGAGAGAGAGAGAGAGAGGAGAGAGAGAAAGAGAGAAAAAAAGAGAGAAGGGAGAGAGAAAAAGAAACAGAGGAGGGAGAGAGAAAAAGAGACAGAGGAGGGAGAGAGAAAGAGAGAGGAGAGAGAAGGAGACAGAGGGGGGAGAGAAAGAGAGGGGAGAGAAAGAGAGAGGGGAGAAAGAGACCAGAGAGAGGGGAGACCAGAGAGGGGGAGACCAGAGAGAGGGGAGACCAGAGAGAGGGGAGACGGGGGAGACCAGAGAGAGGGGAGACGGGGGAGACCAGAGAGAGGGGGGAGACCAGAGAGGGGAGACGGGGGAGACCAGAGAGAGGGGAGACGGGGGAGACCAGAGAGAGGGGAGAGGGGGGAGACCAGAGAGAGGAGAGACGGGGGAGACCAGAAAGAGGGGAGACGGGGGGAGACCAGAAAGGGGGGAGACCAGAGAGAGGGGAGACGGGGGGAGACCAGAGAGAGGGGGGCAGGGGTGACTGACTGACCGGGACAGAGGTGACTGACTGACCGGGGCAGGGGTGACTGACTGACCGGGACAGGGGTGACTGACTGACCGGGACAGGGGTGACTGACTGACCGGGACAGGGGTGACTGACTGACCGGGGCAGGGGTGACTGACTGACCGGGGCAGGGGTGACTGACTGACCGGGGCAAGGGTGACTGACTGACCGGGACAGGGGTGACTGACTGACGGGACAGGGTTGACTGACTGACCGGGACAGGGGTGACTGACTGACCGGGGCAGGGGTGACTGACTGACCGGGGCAGGGGTGACTGACTGACCGGGGCAGGGGTGACTGACTGACCGGGGCAGGGGTGACTGACTGACCGGGGCAGGGGTGACTGACTGACCGGGACAGGGGTGACTGACTGACCGGGGCAGGGGTGACTGACTGACCGGGGCAGGTGACTGATTGGGGGGAGGTACCTCTGGTGTCACACACATACTCCCATACACACATACACATTCTCCCATATATATATACACACACACACCCATATATACACACACTCCCATATACACACACACACACACTCCCATATATACACACACTCCCATATATACACACACTCCCATATATACACACACTCCCACATATATACACACACTCCCACACATATACACACACTCCCACATATATACACACACTCCCACATATATACACACACTCCCACATATATACACACACTCCCACATATATACACACACTCCCACATATATACACACACACTCCCACATATATACACACACACACTCCCATATATACACACACACACACACACACACTCCCACATATATACACACACTCCCACATATATACACACACACACACACTCCCACATATATACACACACACACACTCCCACATATATACACACACACACACACACTCCCACATATATACACACACACACTCTCTCCCCCCTACACACACACACACACACACTCTCCCCCCTACACGCACACACACACTCTCCCCCTACACACACACACTCTCTCTCCCCTCCCTACACACACTCTCTCTCCCCCCCCCTTACTCACCGTGGATCGCTGTGGTCTCCAGTCTCTGTGACAGCCGAGGAAGCGGCAGGCCGGGTGTCGCCCTCGGCCTCAGCGGCTGTCGCTGCGGGTCACCGGGTGGCAGTGAGGGATCCGGACACAGGGGAGAGAGGAGTGGGGGGGCTAGTGATGCGGCTGGTCACCGGAGGCCAGGGACACGGAGTTGGAGGCGAGATCGGGAGTGAGTGGGGAGATTTGGGGTGTCGAGGGTGTCACGGGTGTCAGGGGGGAGATTGGGGTGTCAGGGGGGGGGGGTTCACGGAGGCCGGGAGAGATTGGGGTGAGGGGGGGTCACGAAGGCCGGGAGAGATTGGGGTGAGGGGGGGTCATGGAGGCTGGGAGAGATTGGGGTGAGGGGGGGTCACGGAGGCCGGGAGAGATTGGGGTGAGGGGGGGGTCGTGGAGGCCGGGAGAGATTGGGGTGAGGGGGGTCACTGAGTCCGGGAGAGATTGGGGTGGGGGGGGCAGATGGCCCGATGGGAGGGGGGGGCGACAGACGGCCCTGCAGGGGCCTGAGGCAGACAGGCGTGGAAGGGGCTGGCTGCCGAAAGGGGGAGGAGTGGAAGCGCTGAGGAGGGAAAGTTGCTCAGAGAGCCGGAGGTCCTCCGGCTTTTTTTTTTTTTTTCTCCAGCACGAGCGCGGGAAAAACAGCAGCGCGAGCGCGGGAAAAACAGCAGCGCGAGCGCGGGAAATTTAAAAAACACACGTGTGCTGCTTGGGACAATATTTACTCACCCGGGGGTTAAATCCACACGCCCCGGGCGTGTATATGTATATAATTGTCGAACACTGTTTATATATATATATATATATATATAATCTTGAAAAAGGGTAATTTAGTTTAACTCTTTGGCCAAAGCATTATAAGCGTGCGAGGCACTTCAAGGCATGACCATAATATCACAGGTCCTAACACTGATTAAAATTCTTATTTACCTGTATAATTTACTTACAAAATAGCTGAGAACAGTTGGACAAAGTTAATAAACACACAGATACCCAGTAAGCTCATATAAACCCCAACAATTACCACAAACAATATATATATATATATATATATATATATATATATATATATATATATATATATATATATATGTGTGTGTGTGTGTGTGTGTGTGTGTGTGTGTGTGTGTGTGTGTGTGTGTGTGTGTGTGTGTGTATATATATATATATATATATATATGTATATAAGTGTCAAAAGGAGTGCTACTGAACGTGGCACTGTATACTACAAAAAACAACACAAAGGGAGCACAGAGCTACTTCCAATATGACAAAAATACACAGTGATATATAGATATATATATATCTATATATATATATATATGTCAGATAAGGCAGTTGGCACTCCAATAGGTGCTGGTAAGCCACAGGTGCACGTCCCATATAGAGAATGTAGTTATACGTTACCGTTCCAAGGATTGGTAAACAAGAGACAGCACTCAATGTTGAAAATCAAAGTGTATATTTGATTTTCAACATTGAGTGCTGTCTCTTGTTTACCAATCCTTGGAACGGTAACGTATAACTATATATATATATATATATAACTTGAAAAAAGGGTAATTTAGTTTAACTCTTTGGCCAAAGAATTATAAGCCTGCGAGCCACTTCAAGTCATGACCATAATATCGCAGGTCCTAACACTAACTGATTAAAATTCTTATTTACCTGTATAATTACAAAGAGTTAAACTAAATACCCCTTTATTCAAGAGGTATATTTATAGGTATTTCACTGTGTATTTTTGTCATATTGGAAGTAGCTCTGGGCTCCCTTTGTTTTTTGTAGTACACAGTGCCACGCTCAGTAGCTGTCACGCCGCGCAGCCCGCAGACCAGACTAGTCCCCTGTACTGAGGTGGGATGTAGAGCATGCGCACTGACAGCATAGGGGGCATGTCCGGGATGTGGCATAGTAGTGTGGCCAGGCCTGGATGTAGATAAAGAAGGGTCAAGTACTTGCCGAGTCCGAGGATATAGAAAGTTCCGTAGTCAAAATCCGTAGCTGAGTCCGAGGGTCTTAGATGTAGAGTAGTCGGTAGGAAAGCTGAGTTTATGAGCCAGAGGGGGTATTCAGACGAGCCGGGTCAATAGCTGTAGGAATAAACACAAAGAGAGCACGACATTTGCGTGTACTGATTGATCTGTGTGGTTGATTGAAGTGCTGGTTGGTTAAAGTGTGTGCAGTTAGAACCAGAAGGAGTTTGAACAAGGAAGCGGTTAAACAAGGTATAGTTTATTGAAGTACAGTTTACTGTTAGTACTTCTAAACTTCATAGTTGCTAGAATGAGCAGGATTGAAAATGCCACTCAATGCTCATCTTGCCACATGTATGTGCACTTGGAGCAGCTGTTCCAAGGAGCATACCGCTGTGAAAAGTGTGAGCGGGTGGTCTCTTTAGAGTCAGAGATTGCTGATCTGAAGGGGCAACTTGCAATATTGAGGGACATTGGCAATCTTGAAAGGGAATTAGAGCTCACTGAGCAGGCCCTTGCTTCGACTAGTGGTGCAGATGGTGGCGCTGTTAGTGAGGAGCAGGTAGGTAGCTTAGTTGCTGTTAGTGAGGAGCAGGTAGGTAGCTGGGTAACAGTTAGAAGGGGAAGCAGGGGCAATAGTGAGAGGCAGGTCGTTTCTGAGTTGACACATCCCAATAGATTTGCCATGTTGAGTGAAGATATTGGGAATGTTGGGGCAGAAATGGCAAGGCTGGGGGAGACTAATTCCTCTAGCAGCCAGGGGAATAGTTCCTCCAGCACAGTGGGGACTCAGGATGTTCAGATGCAAAGAAAGATTTTGGTGGTAGGGGACTCCATTATTAGGAAGGTAGATAGGGCAATCTGTTGCCAGAACCGCATGAACCGAACAGTTTGTTGTCTCCCGGGTGCTCGGGTTCGGCACATTGCGGATCGGGTAGACAGATTGTTGGGGGGGGGGGGCTGGGATTGACCTGGCGGTCTTGGTACATGTTGGCACCAATGACAAAGTTAGAGAAAGATGGAGGATCTAGGCCAAAAGCTTAAGGCTTAAGGCAAGGACCTCCAAGGTAGTATTTTCTGAAATACTACCAGTGCCATGCGCTACCGCAGGGAAACAGTCAGAGATCAGGGAGGTTAATGCATGGCTAAGAAAGTGTGTAGGAAGGAGGGGTTTGGGTTTTTAGAGCACTGGGACTCCTTTTCTGAGAGGTGCCATCTATATTCTAAGGACGGATTGCACCTCAATGAAGAGGGATCTTCTGTGCTGGGGGGAGAGTGCTAAAAAGGTTGGAGGAGATTTTAAACTAGGATGGAGGGGGGAGGGGAATGAAACAGATAATGAACTAAATGGAATAGATGAGGATACAAGGTGGTATGGAGGTAGAATGGGGGCAAGTGCAAGTTTGACAAGCAGTGAGATACCCATAGTAAATAGAGATAATACTAGAACATTTCTAAAGACTAAACCAGAAAGGAAGGAGCAAATAAGATAATAGTACAGGCTGGAAAAAAACTTAAATGCATGCTTGCTAATGCAAGAAGCCTGACAGATAAAATGGGGGAGCTTGAATTAATAGCTACAAGGGAGCAGTATGATATCATAGGCATTACTGAAACATGGTGGGATGAAACTCATGACTGGACAGTTAATTTAGAGGGTTATTCTCTTTTTCGGAAGGATCGAAGAAATAGAAGAGGAGGTGGAGTATGTCTATATGTTAAACCAGATCTAAAACCTATTATAAGGGATGATGTCTATGAAGGGAATGATGAAAATGTAGAGATGTAGAGGATAGAAATTAGCAGTGGAGGTAAAAGTATAAAGAAAATGTTTGTGGGAATATGCTATAAACCACCAAATATCTGTGAGATTGAGGAAGCTAAAATACTTTTGCAAATGGAGAAGGCATCAAAACTGGGTCATGTTTGCATAATGGGGGATTTTAATTATCCAGACATAGACTGGGGCAATGAGATTAGCGTTACAACAAAAGGAAACAGGTTTTTGGTGGTGCTTAAAGATAATTATATGACCCAAATTATTGAGGACCCAACCAGGAGAGGGGCAGTTCTGGATTTGGTCATATCAAACAATGTAGAAGTAATAACAAATATTCAAGTCCTGGAACATTTGGGTAACAGTGATCATAACATGGTCTCATTTGAAATAAATTATCAAAAAACAGATTACTTGTGTTCAACAAAGACTTTAAACTTTAGAAAGGCAGATTTTAATAAACTGAGGTCTAATACAGTAGTAATACAATGGGATGATGTTTTTGCAGGGAAAAATGTAGAAGATAAATGGGCAGTCTTTAAAACATTGTTAGAAAAGCACACTTATCAGTGTATACAGTATCGACAGAGTTTATTCGAGCAAATGCCGCCGGTTCACCGGGATTTACTCCGGCTGGTGCTGAGGAAAGTCAGCACATCAGCCGCATCCAGCCGCGTCCCCTCCGTTCCCCCCCCCCCTCCAATCCGCGCGCAATTTAAACATCTTCCCGACCCTCTAGCTGCGCCTGCTGTGCCCCTCTGCTTCCCCGCTCCCCTGCTTACCTCACTTCAAACCTTCAGGGGAGTCGGGGAAGCCGGGGAAGCCGGGCGCTCCCTTGACTGTGACGTCACCGACGTCACGCGAACGAGCCGCTACTCAACGCTTCTCCACGCTGCCGCCACGCATCCTGCCGAGCGGCATTTGCTCGAATAAACTTTGTCGCTACTGTACCCTTGGGTAATAAGTATAAAAGAAATAAGTCAAAACCAATGTGGCTAAATAAACAGGTAGGGGAGGAAATGGACAAGAAGAGGAAGGCATTTAGATTCTTTAAGTCAGAAGGGACAGAGACATCGTATCAGAATTATAAGGAATGCAACAAAAATTGCAAAAGGGCAATTAAATTAGCAAAAATGGATAATGAAAAAAGGATTGCAATAGAAAGTAAGGTCAACCCTAAAAAGTTCTTTAAGTACCTTAATAACAAAAAAATGAGAAAAGAAAATATAGGACCCTTTCAGTGTGAGATGGGTATGCAGATTATTGGAGATAAGGAAAATGCAGAGGTATTAAACAAATTCTTTGCCTCTGTGTTTACCAGGGAAGAATCAAGTTCAATAGTAGCGCCACAGGAGGAAGCCACAACCTCCATATTAATGACCAATTGGTTAACTGAGGAAGAAGTTCATAAGCGACTTGAAAAAATTAAAGTAAATAAGGCACCTGGCCCCGATGGCATACATCCAAGAGTTCTCAAGGAGTTAAGCTCAGTAATAGCAAAACCATTATATTTAATATTCAAGGACTCCATTTCCACAGGCTCAGTACCACAAGATTTTCGTAAAGAAGATGTGGTGCCTATATTTAAAAAGGGAGCTAGATCACACCCGGGGAATTACAGACCTGTAAGCCTGACTTCAATAGTAGGGAAACTACTTGAAGGATTAATACGGGATAATATTCAGGAATACCTAATGGAAAACAAAATTATTAGTAATAGTCAGCATGGATTTATGAAGGATAGGTCTTGCCAAACTAACCTTATTTGTTTCTTTGAGGAGGTAAGTAGGAATTTAGACCAGGGTAATGCAGTTGATGTGGTCTACTTAGATTTTGCAAAGGCTTTTGATACGGTTTCACACAAGACGTTGGTGAACAAAATAAAGAAAATTGGACTCAGTAATAATATATGCACCTGGATTGAAAACTGGTTAAAGGACAGACAACAGAGGGTTGTCATAAATGGAACTTTTTCAGGTTGGGCTAAAGTCGTGAGTGGAGTACCTCAAGGATCGGTACTGGGACCCCTGCTTTTTAACTTGTTTATTAAATGACCTTGAGGTTGGGATCGAGAGCAAAGTCTCCATCTTTGCTGATGATACTAAATTGTGTAAGGTAATAGAATCAGAGCAGGATGTAATTTCTCTTCAGAAGGACTTGGAGAGACTGGAAACGTGGGCAGGTAAATGGCAAATGAGGTTTAATACAGATACATGTAAGGTTATGCATTTGGGATGCAAGAATAAAAAGGCGACTTACAAATTAAATGGAGATATATTGGGGGAATCCTTGATGGAGAAGGATTTAGGAGTGCTTGTAGACAGCAGGCTTAGCAATGGTGCCCAATGTCATGCAGTAGCTGCAAAGGCAAACAAGATCTTATCTTGCATCAAACGGGCAATGGATGGAAGGGAAGTAAACATAATTATGCCCCTTTATAAAGCATTAGTAAGACCGCACCTTGAATATGGAGTACAATTTTGGGCACCAATCCTAAGAAAAGACATTGTGGAAGAAGAGAGAGTGCAGAGAAGAACCACCAAATTAATAAAGGGGATGGACATTCTAACTTATGAGGAGAGGCTAGCTAAATAAGATTTATTTACATTAGAAAAGAGGCGTCTAAGAGGGGATATGATAACTATATACAAATATATTCAGGGACAATACAAGGAGCTTTCAAAAGAACTATTCATCCCACGGGCAGTACAAAGGACTCGGGGCCATCCCTTAAGGTTGGAGGAAAGGAAATTTCAGCAGCAACAAAGGAAAGGGTTCTTTACAGTAAGGGCAGTTAAAATGTGGAATTCATTACCCATGGAGACTGTGATGGCAGATACAATAGATTTGTTCAAAAAAAAAGGTTGGACATCTTTTTAGATGGGAAAGGTATACAGGGATATACCAAAAAAGTATACATGGGAAGGATGTTGATCCAGGGATTAATCCGATTGCCAATTCTTGGAGTCAGGAAGGAATTAATTTTTCCCCTTAATGGGGTTTTTTGTTTGCCTTCCTCTGGATCAATAAGTAAGTATAGATATAGAATAAAGTATCTGTTGTCTAAATTTAGCATAGTTTGAACTTGATGGACGTACGTCTTTTTTCAACCTCATCTACTATGTAACTATGTATGACACAGGTTCCAGGCAACACAGGTAGCAAGGAGCTATGCAGAGCAAGGAAGTGAAAGCAAAGCAGGATATTTAAAGGGGCAGTGACCAATCCGGGCGAGGGGCATGGCGGGGGGGTGTCGAGGAGCTGCTCGTGAGTGGCTGAGAGACCAGTAAGTAGTGGAGCACAACTGAGAGTGCTGGAGACGTGGTGAAGACTCCCACGCCGAGCGGGGGGCGGAGACAGGCATAATGCGCGCGCTATAAAACCTAGAAGGAAGCGCACGCTCTGTAACACTAGCGCCAGAATCCAAGATAGCGGCCGCGGCGGCGTGTTTTTTGGGGGGCGGCCGGGATACAGGAGGGCTTACTGTGTACGGTGGTGGTTGCAGGCCCTCTGGAGGTAGGGGTTGCCCTCCACATACGTAGTTGTGATGCGAGCCCTCCGGAGGTAGGGGTTGCCCTCCACATACGTGGTTGTGATGCGAGCCCTCCGGAGGTAGGGGTTGCGCTCCACGTGCGTGGTTGTGATGCGGGCCCTCTGGAGGTAGGGGTTGCGCTCCACGTGCGTGGTTGTGATGCGGGCCCTCCGGAGGTAGGGGTTGCGCTCCACGTGCGTGGTTGTGATGCGGGCCCTCCGGAGGTAGGGGTTGCGCTCCACGCGCGTGGTTGTGATGCGGGCCCTCCGGAGGTAGGGGTTGCGCTCCACGCGCGTGGTTGTGATGCGGGCCCTCCGGAGGTAGGGGTTGCGCTCCACGTGCGTGGTTGTGATGCGGGCCCTCCGGAGGTAGGGGTTGCGCTCCACGCGCGTGGTTGTGATGCGGGCCCTCCGGAGGTAGGGGTTGCGCTCCACGCGCGTGGTTGTGATGCGGGCCCTCCGGAGGTAGGGGTTGCGCTCCACGTGCGTGGTTGTGATGCGGGCCCTCCGGAGGTAGGGGTTGCGCTCCACGTGCGTGGTTGTGATGCGGGCCCTCCGGAGGTAGGGGTTGCGCTCCACGCGCGTGGTTGTGATGCGGGCCCTCCGGAGGTAGGGGTTGCGCTCCACGTGCGTGGTTGTGATGCGGGCCCTCCGGAGGTAGGGGTTGCGCTCCACGCGCGTGGTTGTGATGCGGGCCCTCCGGAGGTAGGGGTTGTGGCCTCCTCCGGGAGGTGTTGGCTTTTTTGCTGACTACGTGCGGTTTGGGGGGGTTTGGCGATTGTGGCCACGGGAGGGTTTGGGGGCGTTGTGTGGGCTACGTGAGTGTTTTGGGAGTGTTGGCCGGGATACAGGAGGGCTTGCGTCGTACGGGAGGGGTTGCGCTCCACGGGAGTGGTTGTGATGCGGGCTACGGGAGGCTGTGTGTGTGTTGGGGGGGGGGGGGGTTGCGGACTAGGGGAGGGTGTGTTGCGGGCTCCGGAGGGGGGACTGTGTTGTCCGGTGGTGTCGGTGAAAGTGAGTAGCAGTGTGTTGCGGGCTACTGGAGACTGGGAGGGGGGGGTTGCGGGCTAGGTGAGGGTGTTGTTGCGGCCTCCGGAGGGGGGGAGTGTGTTGCGTGCTAGTAGCGGAGATGCGGGCGTTGTCCAGTGGCGATCAGGTTATGTGGCGGTGCAAGTGAGTAGCAGAGTCTGTATGTTTGCTGGGGGTGTGTGGTGTTTGTGCAGTGAACGTGCGTTCCGGCGTGGTTGTGTTGAGGTGAAGGGGAGGGGTGTTGGCAGGGTAGGCAGGAGTGTGTGCAGGTGGTAGAGGGGCTGCGGTACCGGGAGAGGTCTGGCGTGCGGTCGTGGTCTGCATTGGTGGGGGGGTGGTTGTTAAGAGGTGGTGGCCGTCGGTGTGCGCTCCGTGAGCATGCGGTGTGTGTAGGTGATCGTGCGCTTTTGTGTGAGGGTGGGTAGTGTTACAGTGGTGAAAACAATATATATATAGCTAAGAGTCTGTACCTGATTCCGCAGTTATTTTGGTGTTATCAGGCGGTGAGGGTTTTGTGGGTTGAGAGGTAAGAGCTGTGAAGCGTTCCCAGGGTTAGGTGCTGTGAAGCGTTACCAAATCTCCCAGAGCAGTGAGGCTTAGGTGCTGTGAAGCGTTCCCAAAGCTCAGTGAGGGCTGGGAGAGTGTGGCAGTGGGGTCGGTGTGTTGGCCGCAGGCCAATGAGAGGTGTGCGGGGGCGGGCGTGGGGCCAAGGGAGCTATGTCAATGGCCTGAGGCAGTGGTGTCAGTGCCAATGAGAGGTGTGCGGGGGCGGGCGGGCCAAGGGAGCAATGGCCTGAGGCGGATTGGCCTGAGGCGGAGTGACAGGCCAAAGGTCCAATGCGATTGCCCCTAGACACAGGGAACACACATACAGTCACGCAAACACACATACGACGTTTTGAGATTAGACACAGGTAACACACATACAGACACGCAAACACACATACGACGGTTTGAGAAATATATAGATAGATATATATATAGATAGATAGATATATATCAGAGTTCCTTACCAGGCAGACCAGGAGATCCAAGACCATGCAGCAAGAAAAGAGACAGCACTCATGGTAAAGTCCAAAACGATGTATTTTAAAGGCACACTCAACCAGTATGAACTCTGTTACCTATTCAATACCTATGGGATAAGCACCTATCTTTTATCTTTTTGTGAGTGCCATCTGTTCTTGTTTACTATATCTATATATATATATATATATATATATATATATATATATTTCACTGATGTATTTTTGTCATATTGGAAGTAGCTCTGGGCTTCCTTTGTGTTTTGTTTTTTGTAGTATACAATGTCACACTCAGTAGAACTCCTTTTGACACTTATATACACATATACATGCTGTGGTAATTTTTAGGGTTTATATGAGCTTACTGGGTATCTGCATGTTCAATATTGCACTGAAACAGCTTTTTATAGTACTATAACACTCTAGCAAAAACAAGCCGTACGATAAGCCAAAACAATGCCCGAAATCGCTTTTTCTTTTTGCCAGAAACTGCTATTCACTAAGCAGTGATAAGCATACAGTACAGGTGGCGCACAAACTTTTTTTGCAGTGCCCGTCCCTGCCTTACCTCCTCCATTGCCTGCCCCCTCCTTACCTCGTGCGTCGTCATGTGACCCGCGGCGTCATTTGACATCACGAGACGAGGGCAACTGTGACATCACATGACCCCACCGCGTCATTTGATGCCGCATTGCCATGGTCACGCTTCCTGAAGCCGGCTGAATCTGGTAAGTAGAGGTTGCAGAGGCTTAGATGGTCCCCCGTCATTTAATTTAAATGCCTTGTGGTAGAGCGCGGGACCTCTGCAACCGCCCGCACCCCCCCAAAAAAATCTTGCCCCCCAGTTTGCGCACTGCTGATATAGTGCTATAAAAACTTACAATATTTTGGCACCAGCTTAAAACTAGTGCTAAAGGTTTTGCAAGATACATAAAAGCCATTTATTTTAGTTTTACTGCACAGGATTGATACCGTAGGCTGGCGTGGACCCCCGCATCTCTGGGAGGCCCCGTGGGTCCCTGCATCTCTGGGGTCCCCCCATCTCCGGGAGTCCCCGGGGGTCCCCGAATCTCCAGGGATCCCCACCGGCCTTCACTATCAATCCTATGCAATAAAAATAAAATAGCAGTCAGTTTCATTACGTTAGCGGCTAACTGCTAAGGTAATGAAAGGAAGAAAAATGCACACAGCGCACCGGGGGTAAATAATCAAAAGCAACAATATGCATGGATGCAAGGCCATATTATGCCTTAAATCTGGGAGTCCAAATGGACCTAAAACCACGATCTAATAACCATGCAATAAATGAAGCTCAAAAGAGACAACAATATAAAATATATGACAAAAATGTAATAAATATATATAATGATAATTATATTAATAGTCAAATGTAACTCAACAACAGATACACATAATGTCAGATGGCAGACGCCACTAGCACAACAGAACAAAATATAATAACAAATGAGAACTACAGTGAGGTGAAAGCAAACAAATGAGAAATAATCAGTCATAAAACAAAACCACAAAGGGGAGTGCACAGAAACTAACCGCTGAGCTCAGAGCTGCCGTGGAGCGTGCTGATGACACAGACCAGACTACTATGTTTTTGTCATATATTTGATATGGTCTCTTTTGAGCTTCATTTATTGCATGGTTATTAATGGTTAAGTCAATTGGCCTAAGTTTGGATGCATTTAATAAATATTAAAATTGTTTACAGCAATAGGACTACAACATGGTAGTTCAAATGAAAGAATTTATGGTAAATAAATTTAAATACACATGTTGACCCCAGTCAGGGTTAGAACTGCAACATAATATGAAGGATGATACATATAGCTGCTTCATAGACTTTTTTGTCACATTAAGACAAAAAAATGTAAAAACACTGAACCACAGTACACATATGAGAAATATTAGATATATTCTTGCCCTTTTCCTTAAAAAATAAAAATAAATGAACTAACTATTTTCTCTTATTTCAGTTTATTCCCCCATCTCTTCTCAAGAGCCTATATTAACTTTAGGAATCCTGAAGACATCCTTCTTTTTAGAGATCGCTTTGATGGATTTATCTTCATTGACAGCAAAGGTTAGAATCAGCATTTTCCATCTTAGTTGTAATTTATTGACATTGTAAAAACTGACTTGTTTATCTTTGGGATTTTATGTGCTGCTTACCTTGTGATGTTAGTTGATCACTTGATTAAACTACCAATCCATGCAGTGAATGATGGACAATAATGACCTGTGCAACATATTAACAGATTATATAAAGGCTACTTACAGTATAAACTGTTTAAACAACTGAAAAGGTAAACCAATGATGTTGCTGATGTCTGGAACTACCAATCATAAATTCACTACTCATCCCAACCAACTATTTATTGTGGTGAAAAAATTTGTGAAAACTGACATTTTGGTTTGGTATTTCCGATCATTGGAACAAAAACACAAGCAGCCCCCTTGTGTTGTGGATTAACAGATAAATGGGATCCAACAAACAATAATAGCTGCTTTTGAGAACCGAAACATATCTGTACCTTATTCTTTAAAAACATCAGTAAAATAAGCAATTCATTTTTACTTAGTTGTTAAAAGTGGGATGTAATCTGTGTTACAATGAGAGACAAGAAGGAGCATAGTGAGTACATGATTTATACCAGTGTCCAAGTATTAGGAATCTTTCATTTGAGATATTTTTATTTCTGATAACTGTAAGCCAGTGGAAAGCTTTGTTTATCTTGATGCTCTGGTAAACAATAGAATGCCAATCCTGATACACGTCACATAGATAATGCTGACATGGAGTACATTTAAATGGATACTAAAATGCACATGTGAATATGTATTACTACGTACAGTACAACTATTGTATTGGGGAAGTATATATTTCTTAGTACAGGGAGATTTCTTGTAACCAATTATATTTGCCCTATCCAGCAGTGACAGCTCATAGTGGTAACAAATTTAGTACTGCAGTGCATCTCGGCTTTATTCTTTTACCAGCACATTGATATTTATTAGTGCAAAGAACAACTCTAAGTGTTCAGATCTATATACTATATACTGCTCTATGCCTAGTATACTGAGACCAGGCAGTAACTGGTTAAATACCTTTTTTGGACCTTAGAAGATATACTTTTCCCTTAGCAGGACAGTTTCTTCCTTGAATATGGGTGTTATTCTGTTCAGTTACTCTAACGATCATTTCAAGAGAACATTCTGGGGATTGATACTATATATTGCAACTTTAGGAAATCCTGCTCAGCTATTTGCACCAGCTTTAGCAATAAGCTTGTGTTTCCACTTGGTAGCTATTATACACCACTTTGGGAGTTAACATCACACACGGCTGCATTTTATATAAACCCTCTGCTTACGTGTAGTTACATCATTGCATTGTTTTTGATACTTAATAGAAAATGCTCTGGGAATAGAAATGTGATACTGTTGCAAGTTAGGTATGTCATTGCACATCTTCTGCATGTCCTAGATCCATTATTGCTACAGTTTTATGTAGGTTACTGCTTTGTACAACATGTAGCGGCTATCTGTTTGCATTTCATTTTAAATGCCATGCTTCACTGCTGTTTATTACTTTGAAGCCAGCTGTGCCTGTAGTTTGGTTGGGAGTGTTTTGCTATCTGCTCCCTTTCCCTTTTTGGGATAGCCTTGTGGTCTTCTTTGATGGTAGTTTGTTTAGCTCTATTGTGGCTACTTACTATATATACACATATATGTTACTATTTCATTAACATATATTTACATTGTTTGAATCATCAATGTTTATTATACGTATTAGGCCGCGCTTATAGTGCCGGCGATGTGACGTCGCCTGAAAACAAATGAATTGCCGCCGCCGCGTGCACTTATAGTAAAGCGCGACGGCGACAATGCGACGTCGCGAAAACCGGTAGCCGGCAAATTTGATTTTTCAAGGGCTGTCGCCTCATGTGATGGCCCTTGAACCAATCAAACGCCCGGAAACCCACGCCGCCGCCGCCCAGATAAATATAACTTTCGCCCTGTAGCGACGGGTGACGTCACCCGTCGTGTCGCCGTCGCCATTGACGGCACTATTGGCGCGGCCTTAGAGACGGTCCACTAAATGTTCTTTAGTGTTTTTATCGTTGTCTGTCAGTATTTTCCTCGTCCATTGTTTATCTAATAAAGGAAACATTTTGTACCCACCTTTAAGAGTGCCCCAGCTTGGAGTTTCTGTAGGTCTTGTCTTGTGGGACCTATCACTTCCTCTTGTTTGTTTTCAGTGTTTAATCCTCACTCCAGGGAGCAGCGCCTAGTATTTTACAGGTTCATATTGTGGATACCCACGTTCTGCGATAGTATTGCTTTTTCAGACCCCCTTCTTGTGTAATCAGTAATATTTGTGATGAGGAGGTTTGTATAAACAAGCTATCTTCACAGATCCCTGCTGATTTCAGGTAAATTCTCAGGTGGGTCTGGCAGTTTTCCGAAGATAATTACTTCATTATATACAGTACTGCATTTATTCATTTGAAATTTTCTTTGTGTTATTTTTGAATTTTTTAATTTGAAACTTCCATATTTTTTTTCCCTATACTGACACCTAACAAGCTCCTATTGAACCCCCAAAATAACCACAACATATATATAAGCATATGAGTGTCACAGAGGAGTGCTACTGAGCATGGCAATATATATTTAAAACCAAAGACAGAACATAAAACACAGACAGAGCTCAGTTTTAGCACATGCAGTGAAACTCATACACGGTACAGTGCCTAAATATATATGTATAAATTGGTTGTGACAACTCTAATACAGAGTGCTTTTCCTGGTAATGTACAGGTTAATAAAGGCTTCAATCAGACTTAGAACTTTGCAACTAATATTGACAGATTTACTATAAATCATTCTTCCTGTTATCACACAGGTTATTAAGAATTTATATTAGCGTTAGGGACCCCTGAATTGTGGTCTGCCGTGCAGTTGGCTCAGGGGCTTACAACAATTTTGGCCAAAAATGTTAAACTAAAAGACCATTTTACTTGATATTTATACATATATATTTAGGCACTGTACCGCGTATGAGTTTCACTGGATGTGCTAAAACTGAGCTCTGTCTGTGTTTTATGTTCTGTCTCTGGTTTTAAATATATTTTTTTCCCTGCCTTAAATGGTTAACACATATGTGACGGGAGGGGGTAGCCAGGCTATACAATAAAGGTTAGGCCCATCTGGTTACCCCTGAAATCTGTGGGTCCCTGGCAGCTACATAGCACCATAAGCCAGGGGCCAGGTATTATAACGTGCAAAAGTTAAAGTGTCCCCTGCTTTTCCACTTTTCATGTTCCCTTTGTCCCAGATTCATGAAACTTTCTGAGTGTAATGCAGTGATTCTCAACTAGGGTTCCACCCTCCTCCTCCCTCGGTGCGCGCTCTAGCAATCTGGCACTTCCGGTGCCTGCTGCTATAGAGCGTGCAGATTTCCTGCCTCAAGCCTGTTGCCGCCTACTGCCTGCTGCAGCCACCCTCTGCTGCCGCCTGAGGCGAGGAGTTGATCCCTGGCACTCCCCTCCCCCCCTCCTCATCCCTTATCCCCACGTCTGCTGCCTAAACTGGCCTCCCTCAGTCCTTGTGGCTGCTGCCTGGGGCGGGAGGTGGGCGCGCGTTTCCCCTTGGTTGCCCTGGCAGGTTTGGAGATGGGACAGTGGGTGGGGGGGAGCGAAGACAAAGTCTGGCGGTTGGCGCGCATGAGGTTTCCCGCTCTCCTCGGGCAGTTCTCTCCGCTCTCTCCTCGGGTGGTTTTCTCCAAGCGCTCCCCCGGTTACTGCTGGTGGCTGTTTGAATGGGGGGAGACAGGTGCGGTGGTCTCATGGCCTGGGTGCCAATGCCCCCCCTTCGCACCAACTCCCCCCCAATCCCCCTTTTCCGCACCATCTGCCCCCTATGCATCTACTGCCCCCTGCATCCACTGCCCCCCGCATCCACTGCCCCCTCCACATCCACTGCCCCCCCCTCTACATTCACTGCCTCCCCATGCATCCACTGCCCCCCCCCTCCGCACTCACTGCCCCCCCCTTTGCACCCCCTGCCACCCCTCCACATCCACTGGCCCCCTCCGCATCCCAGTCAGTCAGTCACCCACCCAGTCACCCACCAAGTCACCCACCCAGTCACCCACCCACTGCCCCCCCTCCGCACCTACTAGCCTCCCTCTGCATCCACTAGCCTCCCACCACACTCACTAGCCTCTCTCCGCACTCACTAGCCTCCCTCTGCACTCACTAGCCTCCCTCTGCACTCACTAGCCTCCCTCCGCACTCACTAGCCTCTCTCTGCACTCACTAGCCTCCTCTGCACTCACTAGCCTCCCTCCCCACCCACTGCACCCCCTCCGCATCCACTGACTCCCTCCGCATCCCAGTCAGTCTGTCAATCACCCACCCAGTCACCGAGTCAGTCACCCACCCAGTCAGTCAATCAACCAACAACCCACCCACCACCCAATCACCCACCACCCACCCAGTCACCCACCACCCACCCAGTCAGTCACCCAGTCAGTCAGTCACCCACCCACACTGTCAGTCACCCACCCTGTCAGTCACCCACAAAGTCAGTCAGTTACCCACCCAGTCACCCAGTCAGTCACCCAGTCAGTCAACCAGTCAGTCACCCAGTCAGTCACCCAGTCAGTCACCCAGTCAGTCACCCAGTCAGTCACCCAGTCAGTTAATCAAGTCAGTCACCCACCCAGTCAGTCAGTCAGTTACCCAGTCACCCAGTTAGTCAGTCAGTCAGTCACCCACCCCCCAATTTTCAATTGTGAATGTATTATAAAACATTAAAATGTTACTTGTTTTCTCGTTAACGACGAAGTATGAGTTAATTATTATTTATTAACCCTACTGCTTTACACGTCTATTTTGTGATTTACCCCTGTCAAACCTAATACGTATCATCCAGATAGGGGTTTCCCAAAATTTTACGAAAAACGTCAAGTGTTCCTCCAAACAAAAAAGGTTGGGAATCACTGGTGTAAATTTTAGGTGGATATTTTGGTAGAAATGCAATTATTTTGTTTGCAGGAGTTCGGGGGCCAAAGTTACCGGTAGTCCCCTAATTCTCCCGACGTGCAGGCATTATTTTCCGGTATACGGGTTGAATTACACCGTGGCTACCCAGTGTCCCCCAGACTCCTGGTTTTCAAGCCCAGATATCCCAGTCCTATTTCCCTCACAGATATGGGTCTCCCCAAGGCATACAGTATCTTGTATGAAACCATATTTTTATTGTGTTGGTGCATTTGCAATAAATGACTATTCAGTCAGCCCGGGCATCCATATAGATGCCGGGAAGTCTGGATAGACATCGGAGTTCAAAGAGGAGACGGGATATTGAGAGGTGTCGGGGTACTAAGTGGCCGGGGCAGGGCAGAGTACTGGGTCCAGAGAAGAGAGACCTCCTGCGGGGAGGACACTCGGGTCTGCCAGACTCAGTGGAGCCTGCCCAATAGGTGGCAAGGGGTTGACTGGGGGAAGCTGCAGAATGTCAGCGTGTTTCCCATTGGTCAATCCGTATGTTCCGCCCATGGGACATCCCGAGCCGGCTTGGCACGTCCCCTCCTCTGACGTCAGCCAAAGGATGAGCCCCTATTCCTATTGGCTATTGGGGAGGAATTCCCACGCTCTGATTGGTCGCTCCTCCTTCCTCCATGCTGAACATAGAACAGCAGAGGGTATGTAAGGAGATAGCTCACTCAGGGAACCAGGCCATCCTGTGACTTGTGTCGATGAAGCTAGGGCGGGCTTTTCACGAATAGCAGAGCAAACTAGCTTCGTTTTGAAGCTAGGAAAGTCTGCCCTGCAAAGTCACGTGTCAGGACCAATTTCTGAGAATTGAACGTAGCGGTCGCGGCTAGGATCTTTAGCCGGAAAGAGGACCATGATGTCCGTGTGTATATCCCGGTCAGGGTAAGCCTTCCGAAGCAGGCGGCCCGCACCTATTTGAGCCTAGATTTCACCCACAGTAAGTATGTCTGTATTTTGTGTATTCATTGTGAACGCGGGTTTACCCGAATAAACTTCAATTTTTTTCTACTACCTTGTTTTGCTTAGTGAATGATCCCGGTATAAATTAGTAAAAAGTCCTGGTCTCCCGTGACAACATATTTTTCCTGTAATAAGTATTTATACAGTATATATATTCAACAAACTGCATCAACCCTTGCTAAACATCCCCCAATATGCCAAATGCCCCATACATTGCTATTTCAATTAGTTTACTGTTAAAGTCACAGAACTAATACATCATTTCCTGACCAAGAATAGCTGGGTACCTTACTGGTTTGGAAATGCGGTGCAGCTGAGAGAATTGTTATCACCTATTAGAAAGTAAGAGGTGTTTAATGCTGCTACCCCCTTTGACTTGTGTTGATTTGTTTAACTTCAGCATTGCACATGCTTGGCTTTTACTTAGGCCAAGAGTACCCTGCTGTGGTTGAGTTTGCTCCCTTCCAAAAGATTTCTAAAAAGAAGCTGAAGAAAAAAGATGCTAAAGCTGGAAGCATTGCAGAAGGCAAGTATTTTTGTCTGTAGGAAAAGACAATATAGGACAATACACTAAAAAAAAATAGTTTCACAAAGCATTGCATTCTGCCATTAAATGAGGTTATTCATGTATACATATATTTTAAAAATAAACGCTACTCACAAAATAAATCAATACCATAGAACCCCCCCCCCTCCCCAATGAGTAATACAAAGATAATTAAAATAAACACAAAATCAAGTGTGAAAATGTAGACCCATATTTACTAAGATGTGATATTCCAGTGCTAGAAGACACATGATTGACCAATCCAGTTAAGGAAATTAAACTTAATCTAGATGCCCAGGACAGAAGTAGAAGTTTAGTTGCTCCACACCTCATTTAACAATAGAAATCCTATTGACTGCTTCTTTTTAGTAGTTGAACAGGTGAGAGGAAGAACTCCTGGATAATGGTGACACCCAGTCCTAAAACCTTTGGCCAGTTAATTGTGCTCTGGCCTCTTTGGCAGTCATTTGGTTAAAGCCAGATTTATTTTAAATGACTTTATATTTATGAAGAGGTTAAAATCATGTAATGTTGCCTTGCCTCTGCACACACAACATATTGGCCTATATTTACTAAGCAGTTCTATGTAAAAAGACTTGAATGGACCAAAAGGTGTCTTATGAGAAAGCACCGCTAAGTAAATATATGGGCAATTGTGTTTCCATAAATGTGGCAGTAGCAAAACACTGAATATTTTGCAGTGATATTTCAAACTTAATTTCATGGAGATATTTTTGTTAGTGTTCCAGAAGATTGTACAAGCATATTACAATGGTTTGCAGATTTTGCCGTTTCTAGGCAATGGATGATTCACTGCTTTGCAATTATTTTGCAGATCTTGAGTACAATAAATTTTTAGAGAATTATTGTGCCGATGAGGAGAAAGTCTGTGCCAATCCAGAGACTCTTCTGGGAGAAATTGAAGCAAAGACAAAGGAACTCATTGGTTTGTTATTCATGTTTTCAGTGTTTGTATTATTTTCCAAATGTACTAAAATAAATATGAAATACGCTAGTGAGAGATATTAAAGTTGCCATGAATGGTAAATTAACAAACATGCACCAAGAATGAGCCTAGAACAGAACACGAAGGTGTAGCTATATCACACCAACAGACAAAAGCCAGTGCATCAAAAGTTGTTGGTGATTGATTTTGCCGACTTGCAATATTGTAACTTACTGGAAGTGTTTATACTAAAAATCACTGCAGATTTTACATCCATTGCTACATTGTTCTCGATATCGTACTCCACATTGCATACAATAAAATATTGTACAAGGATAACTAGTAGGGATTTTTATTATACACTCCATTAGATTTTGTAATTATATCCTCATGTCAGTGGGGGTAAACTTGCAGCATGATCTGGTCGTTATTTAACAAACAGCTACAGACATTTTTACATTGGAATTCAGTCTAAGGAAAATAAAAATAATTTTTCTTTATATATTTGATTGATATTTTCTTTTAGCCAGAAGAACAACACCTCTTTTGGAATTTATCAAAAACAGAAAGTTGGAGAAGCAGGTAGGATTGAATCTGAAGCAACAGCAGCATTTGCTGTAAATGTAAATGCTGTCAGACTGGGAAATAATTCTATCCTTAACTCTATTGAAGAGAATAAGAGAAGAAAAACGGGAAGAGAGAAGGCGACGAGAATTGGAGAAGAAGCGCATAAGAGAGGAAGAAAAGAGAAAACGTAGAGAAGAAGAAAGGCGTAAGAGAAAAGAAGCAGAAAAGCAAAAGAAAATATCTGAAAAAGAGATAAGAATTAAGGTAAATTAAACCGTAACCAGACTCATTAATTTCAGGTTTACATAATATTCATCTTTTCTTAAGATCTAGAATGTAATTACATCCTGTTTTACATACAATTCATCATGTAATAAGGGTACTGTTGCAGGAACCATGCAACAACACGTGGGTTATCTGATAGGCTTGTTTATTCAACCACAGAAACATGGAACACAAAAAAGAGTTTCATTCAGCATAGGTGTAAAGGTAAAAATAAACAGTCCAGTTAATTAGTCCATAACAGGGTTTTGCCCTTTTCCCAGAAATGGCAGTTCAAGCTCATGAAAAACATAAGGGTACCTGTCCCACTGTAACAGACCTTGCAGCAGGCTTGTCTCCCTCCAGTGTTTCAGAATGTGTTTCTCTGGTTCAGACAAGAAGCCGCAACAAGTGGGAGCTCTGGGTTCTTAAAACCCCTTAACAAGGGAGCTGGGACCCGGTTAATTAACCAAGCCTTTTCTCAAGCTGGGATTAACCAGGTCACTACTGGACTGCAGACCTACACATAGGTCTCCTAGGCATAGTGCGGGGATGGTGAATTTACCATGGCACAGGTACCATAGTTCTTCAGCGAAAGTAACCCATGGTTCATCCATGCAAAATCTACCCCAACTAAGGGGTAGATCAGGCCTGCCCAACTCGTAAAGTGAGAAGGGTCGAACTGCTCCAAGGAAAAAACATTTGGGCCGCACGGGTAAAATCATCATCATCATCATCCTCATAACTCCCCCAGAACCCCTCACTATCAACCTTTACGATACTCCCCATCTATCTCTCATACCCCCATCTCTCCCCCTCACCCACACAATACCCCCCTCCACATCAAACACACAATACCCCCTCCACATACCCCCAGCCCATTCCATGTCAGCAGCCCCCCCCCCAAGTCAGCATCCCATATAAGCACCCCCCCCCCCCCCAAGTCAGCATCCCCCCCAAGTCAGCATTCCCCCCCCCAAGTCAGCATCCCATGTCAGCAGCCCCCTCATGTCTCTCTTCCCTCAATATGACACTCTCTCCCCCTCCCCTCAATTTGACACTCTCTCCCCCTCCTCTCAATATGACACTCTCTTCCCCTCCCCTCAATATGACACTCTCTCCCCCTCCCCTCAATATGACACTCTCTCCCCTCAATATGATACTCTCTCCCCCTCCCCTCAATATGACACTCTCTCACCCTCCCCTCAATATGACACTCTCTCACCCTCCCCTCAATATGACACTCTCCCCCCCCCCTGCAACTCACACCACTCTCCCCCCCCCCTGCAACTCACACTACTCTCCCCCCTCACAAGGAAAACAGAGTCGGGCCCCACAGCCCATATCAGCAGCCCCCCAGTTCATTTCAGCAGCCCCCCCAGCCCATTTCAGCAGCCTCCCAGTTAATTTCAGCAGCCGCCCACAGCCCATATCAGCAGCCCCCCAGTTCATTTCAGCAGCCCCCCACAGTAGCCCCCCATTCCATTTCAGCAGCCCCCCCAGCCCATTCCATTTCAGCAGCCCCTCCCCCCCATGTCAGCAGCCCCCCTCCCATGTCAGCAGCCCCCCTCCCATGTCAGCAGCCCCCCACCCATGTCAGTAGCCCCCCATCCCCTCCCATGTCTGCAGCCCCCCACCCCCCTCCCATGTCTGCAGCCCCCCACCCCCCTCCCATGTCTGCAGCTCCCCACCCCTCTCCCATGTCAGCAGCCCCCCACCCATGTCAGCAGCCCCCCACCCATGTCAGCAGCCCCCCTCTCATGTCAGCAGCCCCCCACCCCCTCCCATGTCTGCAGCCCTCCACCCCTCTCCCATGTCAGCAACCCCCCTCCCATGTCAGCATCCCCCCACCCCCTCCCATGTCAGCAGCCCCCCTCCCATGTCAGCAGCCCCCCACCCATGTCAGCAGCCCCCCACCCATGTCAGCAGCCCCCCGCCCATGTCAGCAGCCCCCCACCCATGTCAGCAGCCCCCCACCCATGTCAGCAGCCCCCCACTCCCCTCCCATGTCAGCAGCCCCCCACCCATGTCAGCAGCCCCCCACCCCCATACTTACCTGGTGATGGCAGGGAAGCGTGAGGGAAGTGCAAGGGATGCGCGCTCTAGCAGCAGACTCGGAAGTTCCGGGTCGCGCTACACTTCTAGAGTGCGTCCCCGTGCTGAAGGCTGGAGGAGAGAGGAGGGAGGTTAGGGGAGAGCAGGGGAGAGCGCGCACAGACACGGCTGGAGCGCGCTCCTACTGAGCGCGTCGAGGGGGGTGAAGAAGAGGGGGTTGAAGGGGTTCCACGGGACGTATGTTGTGCAGCCCTGGGGTAGATCCTCACAATCCATTAAATTGTTATCGTTGCGTTATCACCATTTTATGTATCGATATCCGTAATGCGTTACGATACTCTTGCGTTATCACCAAAAATATTGCATCGATACATTTTAACAGATGTTTGACTTACTCATATGTAAATAATAGGGTAATGAACAGTTTACCTAACAACGGAGACCCTCAGTTAGTTCATGTTAGCCCAAGGGAATAACACTATGATATTTAAGACCTTCCAAAAGCTGCCCTTACTTACATCCAGACACTGATTATCAGTGTGCTATTTCTTGGAATAGTCTAAAAGCAATGTACCGAGTGCAGGACTTAATCCTTTAATTACAAAAAGTTACGTGTCATACAAAAATATATATCTTAGGGATCATATAAATGTCTTTAACACATCATAAACTATAGTATGGTTTTTAGTGATTAAAGTCATATGTTTGTGTGACCTAATATGTTATATACTGTAATCATGAATGTATTAAATATGGGTGTACAGTAATGTGTATCCATACATACGTCAACAATAATAATGAATATTTAATTTTTATAACAAGATTTGCATTAGCTTTTGATAACGCACATGCATTAATAACGTGTGGTCAAGTTTGACCAATGTGCAGTGTATTGGAGAAATAAAAATCCCCATTACTAGCGCTGCTACTTTTTCTAACGTACGTTAGTTTTGCATCTCATTAGTTTGAGGATACCTGTTAAACAGAAGAAAAAAAAAGTCTGTTCCCAATTTCAGTAATGATCGTTATTAGCGCAAAAATGACGGCCTTCTGTGGATCTACCCGTAAAACGTATTCTTTTGAGAGCCCCCTAATTTGTAATTAAAATTTTTAAATCAGATATTGCGAAATAAATAAGTTTATTGGTTAGCTTTCCCTTTGACATTTAGTAACCGAAGTCTTGAATATGATACATTGACATTAATACAAGTTTTTAGTAATTGCTGATAACTTCTGACACACTACAAGAAGTTATTACAGACACTGGACTAACTAAACTTGTAACCAGTTATGGCAGCTTTCCTACACTTTTACTTCTACCCTCCTCATTCTTGGTATCTCAGATATTTTACAGTCTACTCTTTTTAGCAGAAACTGTTTTTCTGAAACCTATGTTGCCAGTCTCACTTATTCACTCCCCGCTACAGCAGGGCTTTTCAACCAGTTCTCCAAAAGAGCCAGATCAGAGAAGATTTAGGCATTGAAGGACCACACGCTTATTGTAATGTAATTGTAGATACACTTAAAGACCTAAACATTATTGTATTTCAACATTTTGCAAGTGTTTATAATCTGTACCATATATATTGACATGACCTTAACTTACAAGAGATTCCGAATGAAAAATTACACTTGGCTGCCTAAGCAACTAGTATAAAATTAGCATGAGCAGAGAGTCCAAAAGCCACATAAAAGTCTTTGGCGAGTCGCATATGGCATGCGGACAGCCAGTTGAAAAGCCCAGCCATTCAGAATCTTTTTGTCTCTATGTTAGCTGCTTCCAAGTAGTATCTCTTCATCTTACCCAAGCAGAGCACAGCTCGTTCTCCTCAGACATCTGTCGGTGGCGGTGGCATATACAGTCTTCTCCAGCAGAAACGCTTTAACGTTTCACAGTGATGCTGCTATTTCCTTTGCAATAGCAAATTGTACCCACTGTCATTCTTTTCATAAACCACAAGAAATTAACAGCAGAAATCAAAAATAAATATCATTTTGTTTAGCTCCTTAAGAAGCCAGAGAAAGGAGACGAGGTTGCCAGTGAGAAGCAGGAGGAAATAGAAGAGATTGAGGTGGAAGAGGCAACATGGGAAAAATCAGCCGTTTCTGGGAACATAAAAGTACGACCATTTGAGAGCTTTGTCAAGGAACTCAAGGAAAAGTAAGGATTCTTTATTTATTTTCAGAGTGATTGTTTTTGTACCTAGATTTTACAAACTTAGGCCAGTTATGTCAAAATACACAATGGATCCTACTCAGGACAGATTAAGTGCTATATTTACTAAACTGTGCCATGGCAGTAAGTAAACATGTATTAGAGCTAAAAAGTGCTATAGCGATTTAGCAGCTCTTTGTGCATATGACTGAGTGCAATGTGATGTCTCGAAGGACACCTAAACTGTGAGTAGTGACACAATTATTTTTGTGTCATTCAGCAGAATTTCTCACCTCAGAATACAAATAACGTATGTAACTTGCCTTAGTTCAATCAGATTACAAATATATTTACACACTATGGTGTCTATTGATTAATGTGCAAGATTAGTAGTTCAAAATTATCTGGAAATCGATGCTATATTCGATAAGAATTGTATATGCAAATATATTGCTATAAAAATATTATTTGTGTGTTGCTTTTTAATATACAAAGGTGTTCTGCTTGACGCAAGAGAAAGAGACAGACATTTTCTCTGTCTCTTTCAAAGCTGAACTTGATCAATCACGTCCGCAGCCTTTGATCCTGTGAACCACAGTCTTCTTCTTCACATTCTCCATACCCTTGGTATCTGTAACAGAGCTCTATCCTGGATTTCCTCTGTAACACCCTTATCTCCCCCCTTCCACCCCTGCTGCAGGAGATAGGGTGTACACACAATCTACCTGCTTCAGCGTAGTGTAGCTCTGTCAGTTTTACCTCTGGTCTCATGGCTTCTCTGGTGAATCCAGGGCAAGGCAGTAGTGAGGAGTAGATGTAGAATAAGTAGAACAGGGCGCCAAGAACTTTTAAACAGGATGCTTGCTTTTATTGCACACCAGCAGACACAGCATAACAGGACAGGCTTTCAGCATGTATCTCTTGCAGCAGTTCCCTCTTTGCCCGCAGTACCTCAAAGGACCCAACCTAACCCTGGCGTAGGATGAAGCAGGCACAGCCCCAGATCCCTACATAAACCTGGAGTATAGCCCTACTCCCTGTAGCATGGGAACCTCTGTCTGCACCAGGCACCTAGCACAGTCTGCTCCAGCACAGCGGTGCGCAAAGTGGGGGGCGCGACCCCCAGGGGGGGCGGGAGATTGTGCTGGGGGGCGCGGGCAGTTGCAGAGGCCCCGCGCTCTTCCCCCAGGCATTTAAATTAAATGCCGGGGGATCGCGTGAGGCCCCTGCAACTATTTACTTACCGGGATTCAGCCGGCTGTGTTGCGTCGCCATGGCAACGCGACGTCAATGGACGCCGCGGCACCATGTGACCTGACGTCACACGCCCAAGCAGCGTCATCTGCCGCGAAAGAAGGTAGGCAGGGGGGCACGAGAGCCGGGGGCAGAGTGACAGGGGGGCGCAGCACAAAAAGTTTGCGCTCCCCTGCTCCAGCATACTCTCTCTTCTGAACAGATCAGATCCCCCCCCACTATTGCCCCCCCCCCTATCTACCCAGGGGGTGTCAACTTCTTTCCCCTCTCTGTCTCTGGGTAAAACATGCTGTAGCAATCTGTCACCCCACCGGTCGCATGACCTACTAGAACTCTCCAGACATGCAGGTGCCTGGAGATTGCAACAATATAGCTTAGCGAAGAGCCAGCTCACACGCAGGACCATGTGCAATGGGTTTAACCCCTACACTGCCAGAGTGCTGTCATAGCCTACATGCTAAAAGGGGCCTGATTTTAGCAAGGGGCTACACCTCTTACCACTACCATCGTACCATCAGAGTCATTTGCCAACTCCTCCCCCATCGATCTCTCTGTGGGGTACCCCGTGGCTCTGTCCTGGGACCTCTTCTCTTTTCACACTCTCTCTAGGTGACCTGATTTCATCACTTGGGTTCAAATACCACCTCTACGCTGATGACACACACATTTACCTTTCAACCCCTGACGTGTACTGACCAAAGTCTCTGAATGTCTCTCCACTATATCATCCTGGGTGGCCCGCCACCGACTTAAACTTAACATGTCAAAGACAGAGCTCCTCATACTTCCTCCCAAATTTTTGATCTACTGCCCCTTTCTACATTACTGTTGGCAGCACTATCATACACCCAGTATCACAAGCACGCCGCCCAGGGGTCACATTTGACTCCTCCCTCACATTCTCCTGTCACATTCACAATGTAGCTAAATCCTGTCTATTTTTTTCTCCATAACATTGTAAAGATGCGCCCTTTAGTCTGTCGCTCTACTGCTCAATCTTTAACACAGGCCCTCATTCTCTCCCTTCTCGACAATTGTAACCTTCTACTGTCCGGCCATCCTGCCTCTCACCTGTCTTCCCTACAATCTATTCTAAATGCTGCTGATAGTCACTTTACTCTCTCCTAAATCTGTCTCACCATCTCTCCTGCTAAATCCCTCTCCTGGCTTCCTAAATAATCGCATATTACTTACAAAATGTTCCTATCTTTTAAGGCTTCTGCCCCTCCTTACATCTCAGCCCTAATTTCTCACTATACACCTACACAACCCTTGCGTTCTGCTCAAGGATGTCTTCCATCTATCCCTTTTATATCCAAAGCCCTCTCCCGCCTAAAACCTCTCTCACTCACCTCTCACTCACCTCCCACACCTCTGGAATGCCCTTCCCCTCAATATCCATTTAGCACCCTCTCTCCACCTTTAGGACCTTTCTTAAAACACACTTCTTTAACTTAGCATATGAGTAGCTCCGCTGGCTGATACTATACATCTCATATGCATGACCTTGTCCCTTGCAGACGCACTAACCAGAACGCCCTCCTACTGTCTCTGTTTGATTTTCCAGGAATAATTAGGAAAATGATGAGATTCCAGTGTGGCAGAAAACAGGCTTTTGATGCTTCTTACAATGTCTTTGTCTTACTACTGCGGCTTTATTTCAATGGCCTCATATGCCTCAGATATTACACACATTAGCAAGGCTGATGTACTAAGATTTCATCTTTTCATCCCCAGGTATCTCTCACTCCTACACTAGGGAGGTACGTAAACTTATTACAGTTCACGAGGGGAAAAAAAGGGCCACAAAAATCTTGCAGGGGAAAAGAAACGGTCTGCATAGTAAGCACAAAATGCACACAAAACCAAAAAAAGCGATTGCAAATTCCCAGAAAGTATAAGATACTACTTACAAAGTTCTTGTCAAAGCATTCAACAAATATTTATTGCAGGAAACATAGGGAAGCCACCTGCTCTCCCTCTGCAGCAAGCACTCCTCCCTATCAGTCCCTCTCCTAAGAGCACCAACTGAATCTATCATTTGTCAATTGAATCAATGGATTCTATACATGTGATACTGCTTTTGTCATTTATTTACTTTGGTGTCCTTGTAGATAAGCCTATGTTGGTGTAACGGAGTGCTCACCACAAACAAGGCGTGACCACGAGGCCGAGGTGAGGATTTGATATAACACCACACCAACCCACAGCCGGGTGGGCGCTTCTGGAGTGTAAATTGGTCGAGGAAGCCGGGTCGGGGTAGGAGAGGTCTGTATGGTCAGTAATACTTGCCAAGGTTGGTGTTGGAGAGTAGCGGATCATAGGAGGTACTTAGCCGTGGTCTGGATTGGAGAGCGGCGGATCATCGTAGTACTTTAGCCGAGGTCAGTGTTGGAGCGGATCGATGAGGAGCTAGCCGCGGATTGTCATACGTAGCCGAGGTCAGGAGAACAGAAGACCCGGAGGCAGGACCAGAGGGCTTGGTATAAACTTCTGTGCGCGCCCGTAGTCCGACGGCTGATAGATGGCCCAGGTGACGTGCCACAGGAGGCGGGGGAAGCGAAGCACCCAATCGCGGGCTGAGGTAAGGAGGGGGCGCTGTAGACGGACGTTCACAGAGGTACACAATTGGAGACTTTTATAAGGTGAAATTATAATAAGGCTTTATTGTGCCTTTTCCTTTTCATCAGGAAATCCATCCAAACACAGGGGGAGGAACAAAGCTTCTATTCACTTGGGAGTATTTGTAGTGAAACACTATGCAATTAATTCACATCTCCCTTAGTCAAGCATTTCTCCCAGCCCCAAACACATAGCATGAAATAAGCAGATATAAGAAGTCTCTTAAGAATGAAAGTCTTATCTGTTTCTTGGAGGGAAAATCTTCTCAGTTCCTGGTTCAGCTCCCTTCCCTCAGGGTGTGTCAGCTTCAGGTTTAGTAGTTTTCCCTGTGTCTTGAAATCAGCTGTGCTGTGTCTTCTGGCAGAGCTCAAGACATGGTCAGCTCCAGAGATCTGTGTTCTCTTGGTCAGTCTCTCCTGGGAGACTCAAGAACCCCTGCTCTGTCTCCAAAGGTCAGCTCACAAGTGAGCTAAGGAGTCACTTCCTGTCTCAACAGACAGGCTTTTGTAAGCAATCTAAATCAGGCAGGTGGTGTTTATTAATTGACTACCAGCAGTTAACCACCACACTGCTAGATTAAAGGCACATTACTTGAACAGGGATTACTCCCCTGTTACAGGCGCACTGAGGGTAGAGGGACTCATGCATCCTTACAGTACCCCCACATCAGGAGCGACCTCCTGGCATCTCAGGAACGGCTTGTGAGGGTACTTGGCATGGAAGAGCGAACAAGCCTTGGCGTGTGAAGACGGTGGTGAGGAACCCAGGATCGTTCCTTGGGTCCGAAACCCTTCCAGTGCACGAGATACCAGACCGATCCCCTTAAAATCCTGGAGTCCAAGATAGACTGAACCTCATACTCTTGTTGGCCGTGTACGAGAACAGGAGCCGTAGACAAGGAGGGAACGGGAAAGCGAGCATCCCGCACAGCTTGTTTTAGCAGAGACACATGAAAAACAGAGGGGATCTTCATAGAAGGAGGAAGGCGTAGCCGGTATGCCACTGGGTTGACTTTTTCCAAGATGGAATATGGTCTGATGAACCTTGGTGCCAGTTTCAGTGTAGAGACCTTGAGCCTGATATTCCTAGAAGACAACCACACCCTGTCTCCTGGTTTGAACTCTTGGATCCTCCTTCGGTGATGGTCTGCCTGTGCCTTTTGTCTGGTAGTTGCCTTCTTGAGGTTCTCCTGGATCTTTTCCCACAAATTTTGAAGACTAAGAATTCTGTTGTCTGCTGCTGGTACCCCAGAAGTGGGTGTAGAGATGGGTAGAAGTGATTAATTAATGAAAATAATTAATGAAAAAGGGCGATTCCATGGTGGATTCATTACGCAAGTTGTTATGCACGAACTCGACCCAGGGCAGAAGATCCGACCAATCGTCCTGAGTGTCTGAAATGAAACACCAGATGTATTGTTCGAGAGATTGGTTGGTGCGCTCAGTCTGGTCGTTGGTTTAGGGATGATAACCCGAAGAAAAATGTAACGCTATTCCTAGTCGCTGGCAGAAGGAGCACGAGAACTTGGGTATAAACTGTGAACCTCTATCGGAGACCAAGGCCAAAGGTACCCCATGGAGGCAAAAGATTTTTGATAAAGATGTCTGCAATCACAGTATTGTACGTGACTGTTGCTGTTCTCTCCCATTCCGGAGAAAATTTGATGCTGGATACCTGCAGACATAGGTCAGTGATCCCTGTCAAAGTAATGGTTATACCACAGAGTCCTAGCGCTAGCTAGTGGGATCCACGTATGGCCCACATCTTTGATTAACTAGCGACTGAAATCGTACACCATGCTGTAAGAAGAAACAGACCAAGCTACTGCTAGCTGGTCGCGCTGTTGACGTCACACGGACGTCGCACCCGACACGTTGTTTCTTCCGGCTGGGAACTTCTTCGGGGGTGGGCGGACCTATGCTCCCGTTTGCCATTGCGTGGTCTTAGCAACCCTATAGCATCGCTATGATGCCTGAACAGTGATGCAGCTTGGTCCAAAAGTATCATTCTACATTTCCAGCTTTGAAGATATCATCCCATTCTATGTATCATAAATGTGCACAGGTACAAAAAAGGCTTTTGTAATTAAAAAAAAAAGAACAAAAAGTAAAATTGATACCTTTCAATGCTAACTTATGTTTATAGAGGGGAAGCTTTCAGGACAACTCCTGTCCTTTCAACAGCTTTTTTCTGTCTGCTCTCTATGAGTTAACACAATACCAACATCTATTTGTGTAAACGTGCACATGAAAAGTGAGAGAAATAAACAGGAGAATTATATTTACATCTGTCTTAATCTGGCAATTACATAGACGTCCAAATGTAATTTATGATGTTAAAGCAGCAATTTCACCTGATCAATTTTTATTTTATTTTTTATGGAATTAGAAGCAGGGGGTCTTGTGGTGCTGGTTACTGGTTAGTTATCAGTGTCTTAGTTCCCTACAGCGGAAACTGAACGGTCAAATATTGGAGGTCCTGCAGGCCAGTAGGAAGGCGTAACGTCATTGCATCCTGTTGGACGGCCAATTAAATCCCCTCAGGAAACACCAGTAATTTAACCTGTATCTCAGAAGCTTGGAGTTCACCAAAGCTAAAAAAAAAAATTGTGTGGTTCAGCTCCAGAGGTCCACCCACCCCCCGTTCATATGCATCGGGATTGCTGCTCTTTAGTTCCAGAGGGTCCTGCTTCCTCCATAGTTACAGACCCTCCATCATTGATCACGTTCACTTGAGTGATCACTTTTTGTTTCCTCTCCCCAGGCTACCACCCTTCATGATGTACGTTGTATGTCTCTAGGGTACTGAAGGGGTTAAAAATCATAATTCCCATGTTATTCAATTATATGCTTTCTCTCCTTAAATGGCAATTACTGTAATGAAGTGGATTTTGCTTTACTCGACAGCTCCTATCATGTGGGAAGCAATACTCTTGCTTAACACATTAAACATTTTTAAAGAAACTAATATTACTCCTACAGCATTTATTCCTCATATACACCAAATAAAAATACCACCTGTGAGCACATTCACACATGTGACCGGTTTGCAACCCTGCTTTTCACCATCATCTCCTAGCATACAGCGCTTCCACTGCAGCCAGGGATTCTGGGAAATGACATGTAAATGAGCACACAGCGTCACCTTTTGCTTCAAATTCATTTTGACATGGACCCTTATAAGTTTAGGCTGCTGCATTACACGGCTTTTCAGCACAGCCAGAGTTAAATGCATAGCCAGTAAACCTACTCGTAGTTTTTTTTGAGAGCCGGAGTGCCCTGTGCTCAAATCACCGTAGTGTTTGGTGTTCCTACTTGTGACCGCCTTCCCAGAGCCAGGCAAGTTCTGTAGCTATCCCCAAATCTCTTCAGCCATTGGGCCAAAACGGTCTTCGGGGGGCTTTGATGCCATCCTCCATCAGGAATCCGGACATCCTCTTCTTTTCCTTTCTTTGGCCAAAAGGCCAGCAAGCAATTCCAAGACGTTTGACTTTCGGCTGAAGCCTAATCACCCAGGTCTTTACTCTCAGGGAGATATGGCGACTAACCACCAAAACGTGCAACCAAAACAAAAATAAGTGCTGTGCAAGGGGGTGCACTGTTATAGTGATCATAACAGTACACCAAATGCTCTGTGTCAGTGCATAAGCGCCCTGACCAAAAAATGATCATGCCCCCTTAGCCAATGGGCCCAAGGAGCAGCAAAAGTGAGGGAAATAAAGTCCATGCATTAAAAAGTATCCATGCTGGGAAAGTTTGAGGTGCCAATGTTTTACTACATTCAGGGCTTCCTGCCCTTTTTGCTCTCTTTACAGTCCCCCCGCCCTGGTTTACAAGCTGGAGGTTCACAGGCCATATCAAAATCTCAGCTTCTTAGTCCTGCCTCTTGATCAGGCCGGAGGATGAAGTGGGTGCTACTGTACATCCTACCGCTGCCACTGGTAGGATGGCATTACACTTGATCTTAGCCAAATGACCGAGACAGTCATGATTTTCACCATTGTCACCTAGCATACAGTTTTCCACTGCAGCAATGGATTCTGGGAAATGACATGCAAATGAGCACACGTTGTGTAGCACTTTTTAATATCTTGACACACATAGGGAGTGATGTATCCAAGTCTCCCGGCTGCAAAACTGGGACAATGCTGGAGCAAAAAACAGACCACATTTATCAAAGCGATATGTCTAAAAGGAAACAATGGTACTTTTAGATAAATTTGGTGTGTTTTTTGGTTTCAGCTTTGCCCCGCTTTTACAGTTGGGAGACTTTCATATATAAAGCCCATATATAAAGCCCATTGTGTGCACTTTATGACCTGGCCTTTGGTTTAAAACGTTTGATTTTGTCAGTGATCTTTTTATAACTAAGGGACGCGGCGTGATGCTCGGTAATATAATCCATCACTGCCTGACAGGAAGGGATTCACGTTCAAACTATCGTATCATTATTGAAATGTGCTTTTTCTTCTGCTTAAATGGCGACTCGCTGACTATGTCAATATTGATTTCTTACCAAGATTGCCTCCAAAGCATCAGAAAGGTTTCAATAAAGAAATTAAGCCAAAACTTACATGCAATAAAAAAAAATGGAACTACCTGGAGGTTGAAGTAAAAAAAAAAGATTTATTCTAAAATTAAGGTTGTAATTCTATCTATATATATAAGTTTCAAATAATGTTTGTGTGTGTATGTCTGCTGCACAGCTCATTGGCCTGCGGGCCAGGCAGGGAGGAGCCAGGCAGGGAGAAGAGACACACACGCACACTCTCCTCACACCGTGACCGCGTGCGCCTCTGACCAACAACACACACACACACACACCCTCCTCCCGGTGGCCGTCACTCTCCCCCCTCAGCCGGACCACAGCTCACCTTCCCCCCTCCCGGTGTCCGTTACTATCCCCCCTCAGCCGGACCGCAGCTCACCTTCCCCCCTCCTGGTGGCCGTCACTCTTCCCCCTCAGCCGGACAGGCCCCGCACCTTCTCTGCTGCAAGATTCCCGGTGGCTCGCGCTCACAGGTGCAGAGAGGGGGCGCATGCGCAGCGCTCCCCGGACGGAAGGAGGGAGAGCAGAGAAGGGCTAGGCGCGCAACAATCAGAGGAGCGCGGGAGAGAGGAGCGGTGCTGTGAGTCCTGGCAGAGGGGAGGAGGCTTTGTGGTCCTGTAACAGGGAGGGGGCTTTGTGTGTGTGGGGGGGTAGGGGGGGACGGACAGTGTGTGGGTGGAGGGGGGGACGGACAGTGTATGTGTGTGGGGGGAGGGAGGGACAGTGTGTGTGTGTGTGGGGAGGGGGGGACGGACAGTGTGTGTGTGGGGGGGGAGGGGGGACGGACAGTGTGTGTGTGGGGGGGACAGTGTGTGTGAGGGGGGCAGTGTGTGTGGGGGGGGCAGTGTGTGTGTGGGGGGGGGCAGTGTGTGTGTGGGGGGGGCAGTGTGTGTGTGTGTGCGGGGGGGAATGTGTGTGTGTGTGTGTGAGGGGGGAGGGGAATGTGTGTGTGGGGGGGGAAGGGACAGTGTATGTGGAGGGGGGGCAGTGTGTGTGTGTGTGTGTGTGTGTGTGTGTGTGTGTGTGTGTGTGTGTGTGTGTGTGTGTGTGTGTGTGTGTGTGTGTGTGTGTGTGTGTGTGGTGGGAAGGACGACTGTGTGTGTGTGGTGGGAAGGACGACTGTGTGTGTGTGGGGGGGTGGGGAGGAAGGGACAGTGTGTGTGGAGGGGGGGCAGTATGTGTGGGGGGGGGAACAGTGTGTGTGTGGGGGGGGACAGTGTGTGTGTGTGTGGGGGGGGAGTGTGTGTGTGTGGTGGGAAGGACGACTGTGTGTGTGTGGTGGGAAGGACGACTGTGTGTGTGTGGGGGGGACAGTGTGTGTGTGTGTGTGTGTGTGTGTGTGTGTGTGTGTGTGTGTGTGTGTGTGTGTGGGGGGGGGGGGAAGGACGACTGTGTGTGTGTGTGGTGGGAAGGACGACAGTGTTTGTGTGTGTGTGTGTGTGTGTGGGGAGGGGGGGACGGACAGTGTCTGTGTGTGTGTGTGGGGGGGGGGACAGTGTGTGTGTGGGGGGGGGAATGTGTGTGTGTGTGGTGGGAAGGACGACTGTGTGTGTGTGGGGGACAGTGTGTGTGTAGAACACTGTAGGGGGGGGAACGGAGCTGCGCAGGAGGGGGGGAACACAAACAGAGAGGGGGGAGCGGAGAAACAGACAGGGGGAGTGGAAAGAGAGGGGGGAGCGGGAAATTGTACTCCCGGGCAACGCCGGGTCTCTCAGCTAGTATACTCTAAAGCAGCTGTTTGGTCTGTTTTCAGTTGCAAATCCCCATTGAGGCCAAGGGGGATTTTCGGCCGAAAATAACCCAAAAGGCCGCTTTAGAGTATACAGAATTACCCCCTTCAAAAAAGCATGTAAGCATGCTTCACCCACATACTGTATTGTAGCGTTCGGCGGAGAGCATCAGGTCACAAAATGCATAGACTCTGAGGCATGGCCTGCAGCCCATGTCTGTTGATGTGGATAATGCATGCTTATTTTTTTTTAAATATTAGAATAAAGCTCTGACCTTCAGATGTTTCCAATTTTTTGATTGCCTTCTGCTTGTGAAATGTTGGAGCTTAAGTTAATGATCGGAGGAGTAAGACATTTGAGACGTTATTTTTAACTATGTAAGTGTCCAAAACTTGAAATGCATATTGGTGATTATCGTAACCCCTCTGTTTTACACCCTGAACTCTGGCAGGACACAGAACGACAGCGATAAAGAGCAAAGAGATATTGAAAGGAAGATTCGAGATGCAGAACAAGAAAGGCAAAGGTATCGGATGGAGGATGGAAGAAAGCAGAGAACCCATTACGAGTTTGAGAAGTTTATGAGGAGGAACGAAGACGATCAGAAATGGGGAAAGGGATACAACCAAGACCGAGGCAAGAAAGGGAGCCACACCTCCAGCTTTGCAACGGAGGCAGTAGACAAACTGGGTAAAGAGGACAAGTGTGATGACATGGCATCCAAAAAGGACCGCATAAGAAATAAGGTTCTTTTATTCTTCTAGGATCATTTCTCATTAGCCAAATATGCCCCAGGTCACGAGTGGCTTTTATGTGCTAAGAAAAGCGTAAAGATGCTCTTTGTATAAACATTTTCAAAGTAGCATCTTTTCTGGATGTTGTTGTTAATATTAGTTGCAAAAATTATTTCAAATGTCATTTACTTTGGCTATCATATTTGCCACTTTCAGGACGGGGGGAAATGTATCATGTTTAGAGGGAAGTCAAAAATTACATGTAAGTAGATGATTAAGCAAACATACACTTGTTTATTAAACAGAAAACAAAGTAGAGTTACCTTGTCAGAACGTTTTGGAGCCTTCATCATAGGAAGTGCAACGTTCTGACTTTAGATCCTATTAAAAATCTTGCAGTACCTATAAGTGCTAAATGGCATTTGCTCCAACATTAGGAGTGTCTGCCTAAATACGTGCCAGGTGTTTTCACCATTACAGTACAGCAGTTTCTGAACCTATCAGGTCTGGTAAAAAAGTATATATATATATATATATATATATATATATATATATATATATATATATATATATATATACAGTATATATATATATATACAGTATATATATATATATATATATATATACAGTATATATATATATATATATATATATATATATATATATATATATATATATATATACATACATATATTGAGTGATATGGATCATCCCTGAAAACCAAATAGACCTCAGTCTTTGTGATCACAGTATATACTTTATTAATTAACACCAAATATAGGCATACAGAGTGTGTATTTATTAATCAAGCACTTATATACATATTGGACCTCTCCGTAGAAGAGGTTCTAGGTACTTTTAGGATCAGGTTTCTGATAACGCCAGGATTTATTTAAATAGCTAGCACCACAGTTAATTGAATTGTATGACTGTGGTTCACACTATAGAATTGATAGCTATTTTCATTTCCATTAACAGCGTTCAGATTTAGCATACTGACGTCTCCTTTCATTTTTAATTTATTTTAATTATTTGGTCCATTCTTTACCTCACTATATCTACATTTTATTTTATATGTTAATAAAAGTTACATTTTAATTAGTTAAGGGTGTTTCTTTAGTGCGATACATTTGGGAGATCTTTCTACTTCTGTTCATGATAACAGAGGAGGGCAGAACTAATGTATATGTCTTTGAAGACATGAATTTTAGGCCAAATTGTTTTTTTTCGCTGTCTTAGCTACATACATCAGAGTATCATGGGAAGTATTTGACATGTTATTCTTTGTCACTGTTGTACAGGGGTAATGTAAGAGATATAACAATCAAAAACATAACATAGTTCCTCCGGAAAGACAAAGTGTGTGTGGAGGTACTGTGAATTAAGATTTGAAAAATAAGGCAAAAAGTTTATTGTTTTGTGTAACTTTTTGTAACTGTTGTGTTGCCAATTTCTGTTTTTTTGTTGAGGTCTTTAAAATATATATTTTTAATAAGTAGAAAGTGGAATCCTGACTGGCCACACTTTGCTAACCTGTGAGACCTAAGGTGCATTTGTTTAGATTTGGTTCCATTGGCTCTGCATTTTAACTCTCAGCAATAAGGTGTGTATGCCATGTGCGCAGAATTGCCAACTGAATCTTTTTAGCCAATTAAATTTGATAGTTAAAAAGTTAACACTTCATGTGCTCATTGAAGGTACACATATACAGTTCTTTACATCAGCATACAGTACTTTGACATCACTCCTATGTGTGTTGACTTGCACTTGGAAATCTGCCCTACTACTGTCAATGATCAGAAAGCAAATAATTTGTCTAATATATTTTTGTCATAGTTTTTTTCCAACATATTCTCATTGTTACTGGCTTCCAGCTTCATAGTAAAAAGCCAAAGCAATTGGGTAAGTCTGCAGTACTGTGCCTGCTCGCTCTCAGTACTGTGCCTGCTCGCTCTCAGTACTGTGCCTGCTCGCTCTCAGTACTGTGCCTGCTCGCTCTCAGTACTGTGCCTGCTCGCTCTCAGTACTGTGCCTGCTCGCTCTCAGTACTGTGCCTGCTCGCTCTCAGTACTGTGCCTGCTCGCTCTCAGTACTGTGCCTGCTCGCTCTCAGTACTGTGCCTGCTCGCTCTCAGTACTGTGCCTGCTCGCTCTCAGTAGTGTGCCTGCTCGCTCTCAGTACTGTACCTGCTCGCTCTCAGTACTGTGCCTGCTCGCTCTCAGTACAGTGCCTGCTCGCTCTCAGTACTGTGCCTGCTCGCTCTCAGTACAGTGCCTGCTCGCTCTCAGTACTGTGCCTGCTCGCTCTCAGTACTGTGCCTGCTCGCTCTCAGTACAGTGCCTGCTCGCTCTCAGTACTGTGCCTGCTCGCTCTCAGTACTGTGCCTGCTCGCTCTCAGTACTGTGCCTGCTCGCTCTCAGTACTGTGCCTGCTCGCTCTCAGTACTGTGCCTGCTCGCTCTCAGTACTGTGCCTGCTCGCTCTCAGTACTGTGCCTGCTCGCCCTCAGTACTGTGCCTGCTCGCTCTCAGTACTGTGCCTGCTCGCTTTCAGTACTGTGCCTGCTCGCCCTCAGTACTGTGCCTGCTCGCTCTCAGTACTGTGCCTGCTCGCTCTCAGTACTGTGCCTGCTCGCTCTCAGTACTGTGCCTGCTCGCTCTCAGTACTGTGCCTGCTCGCTCTCAGTACTGTGCCTGCTCGCTCTCAGTACTGTGCCTGCTCGCTCTCAGTACTGTGCCTGCTCGCTCTCAGTACTGTGCCTGCTCGCTCTCAGTACTGTGCCTGCTCGCTCTCAGTACTGTGCCTGCTCGCTCTCAGTACTGTGCCTGCTCGCTCTCAGTAGTGTGCCTGCTCGCTCTCAGTACAGTGCCTGCTCGCTCTCAGTACTGTGCCTGCTCGCTCTCAGTACAGTGCCTGCTCGCTCTCAGTACTGTGCCTGCTCGCTCTCAGTACTGTGCCTGCTCGCTCTCAGTACAGTACCTGCTCGCTCTCAGTACTGTGCCTGCTCGCTCTCAGTACTGTGCCTGCTCGCTCTCAGTACTGTGCCTGCTCGCTCTCAGTACTGTGCCTGCTCGCTCTCAGTACTGTGCCTGCTCGCTCTCAGTACTGTGCCTGCTCGCTCTCAGTACTGTGCCTGCTCGCTCTCAGTACTGTGCCTGCTCGCCCTCAGTACTGTGCCTGCTCGCTCTCAGTACTGTGCCTGCTCGCCCTCAGTACTGTGCCTGCTCGCTCTCAGTACTGTGCCTGCTCGCCCTCAGTACTGTGCCTGCTCGCTCTCAGTACTGTGCCTGCTCGCCCTCAGTACTGTGCCTGCTCGCCCTCAGTACTGTGCCTGCTCGCCCTCAGTACTGTGCCTGCTCGCCCTCAGTACTGTGCCTGCTCGCTCTCAGTACTGTGCCTGCTCGCTCTCAGTACTGTGCCTGCTCGCTCTCAGTACTGTGCCTGCTCGCTCTCAGTACTGTGCCTGCTCGCTCTCAGTACTGTGCCTGCTCGCTCTCAGTAGTGTGCCTGCTCGCTCTCAGTACTGTGCCTGCTCGCTCTCAGTACAGTGCCTGCTCGCTCTCAGTACTGTGCCTGCTCGCTCTCAGTACTGTGCCTGCTCGCTCTCAGTACAGTGCCTGCTCGCTCTCAGTACTGTGCCTGTTCGCTCTCAGTACAGTGCCTGCTCGCTCTCAGTACTGTGCCTGCTCGCTCTCAGTACTGTGCCTGCTCGCTCTCAGTACTGTGCCTGCTCGCTCTCAGTACTGTGCCTGCTCGCTCTCAGTACTGTGCCTGCTCGCTCTCAGTACTGTGCCTGCTCGCCCTCAGTACTGTGCCTGCTCGCTCTCAGTACTGTGCCTGCTCGCCCTCAGTACTGTGCCTGCTCGCCCTCAGTACTGTGCCTGCTCGCCCTCAGTACTGTGCCTGCTCGCTCTCAGTACTGTGCCTGCTCGCTCTCAGTACTGTGCCTGCTCGCTCTCAGTACTGTGCCTGCTCGCTCTCAGTACTGTGCCTGCTCGCTCTCAGTACTGTGCCTGCTCGCTCTCAGTACTGTGCCTGCTCGCTCTCAGTACTGTGCCTGCTCGCTCTCAGTACTGTGCCTGCTCGCTCTCAGTACTGTGCCTGCTCGCTCTCAGTACTGTGCCTGCTCGCTCTCAGTACTGTGCCTGCTCGCTCTCAGTACTGTGCCTGCTCGCTCTCAGTACTGTGCCTGCTCGCTCTCAGTACTGTGCCTGCTCGCCCTCAGTACTGTGCCTGCTCGCCCTCAGTACTGTGCCTGCTCGCCCTCAGTACTGTGCCTGCTCGCCCTCAGTACTGTGCCTGCTCGCCCTCAGTACTGTGCCTGCTCGCCCTCAGTACTGTGCCTGCTCGCCCTCAGTACTGTGCCTGCTCGCCCTCAGTACTGTGCCTGCTCGCCCTCAGTACTGTGCCTGCTCGCCCTCAGTACTGTGCCTGCTCGCCCTCAGTACTGTGCCTGCTCGCCCTCAGTACTGTGCCTGCTCGCCCTCAGTACTGTGCCTGCTCGCCCTCAGTACTGTGCCTGCTCGCCCTCAGTACTGTGCCTGCTCGCCCTCAGTACTGTGCCTGCTCGCCCTCAGTACTGTGCCTGCTCGCCCTCAGTACTGTGCCTGCTCGCTCTCAGTACTGTGCCTGCTCGCTCTCAGTACTGTGCCTGCTCGCTCTCAGTACTGTGCCTGCTCGCTCTCAGTACTGTGCCTGCTCGCTCTCAGTACTGTGCCTGCTCGCTCTCAGTACTGTGCCTGCTCGCTCTCAGTACTGTGCCTGCTCGCTCTCAGTACTGTGCCTGCTCGCCCTCAGTACTGTGCCTGCTCGCCCTCAGTACTTTGCCTGCTCGCCCTCAGTACTGTGCCTGCTCGCCCTCAGTACTGTGCCTGCTCGCCCTCAGTACTTTGCCTGCTCGCCCTCAGTACTGTGCCTGCTCGCCCTCAGTACTGTGCCTGCTCGCCCTCAGTACTGTGCCTGCTCGCTCTCAGTACTGTGCCTGCTCACTCTCAGTGCTGTTTCCGACTTGGTTATCTGAGCACCCACACAGTATGTGTATGCATATTTACTGTACATTTAATTGCCCACAGTTTGATACTACTCATTCCAAAATGATAGGCTGACCCCCAGAAGAAATAAAATACAGTACACACTCTGTTTACCTTGGTTTTTTCTTTTACTGTCTCTATCAGTTGTATCCAGTCTATGGGGATTTATCAATAAAGTGATATAGTCCCGATTCAGTACTACCGCACGGAAAGTGCCGTTGACTTGAATCTGATTTTCTGTGTGGCACATAAATAGGCATTATCACATTTGATTGAATAAGCCACCATGTTTCTATGCAACACTATTAGAAATGCTAAATATGATCCAAGCAACATTGTGATTCCCACAGAAACTGCTGCATGTTACATCTTCATGCTGTTAACAGCGGATTGTGTCTTACATTGCGCAGGACCGCCCGGCCATGCAGCTATACCAGCCAGGAGCTCGCAGTCGCATACCTACAGGATCTACAAGTAAAGGTTGTGAGGAGACCACGGACAGAACGTCTGATGCAGACAATACAGCAGGAAGAAGCTCTGAGAAGAGTGAAGATGCTGGGTAAAACACCTTAAAAAGCAAAATCGTAGAAAAAAATCAGCTTGTTCACAGATCCCCTTATGCACACAAGTACATCTGGGCCTTACACCATGGGCAATAGAAACTGAAGCCAAAATTCAATTTTGCCTGCCTCGTTCTTTCCCTGGAAAAGAAGCGTAATCGTGAATTTGAAGGGGAAAAAAAAGTGCAGAATTACTTCAAAGGCATATTATCCCTTCAGTGCCAAGAGCTCCCAATAAATGGTACTGTGGCCCAACCCTGCCACAGAAGAAGTTGAGCAGTTGTACTTTTCTAGAACATTGGAAAATATGATCATAATCTGTTGCGATCTCAGTGTAAGGCTGAGGTCCCGGTGTCGGCAGTGCACGCACGACTACCAGGCTGGCGGCGCGTGCAGCTGAGATCCCCGGTCTGCGGTGAGCTGCAGGGGGAAAGATGGGGGGGTGGGCGGGGGCGGCCATGACGTCACCCGACAGGTTCGCACTCATTGGCTGAACCGCTGGAGGGGCGTGGCCTAGCGCTCCATCGCAAGTTGTTAACACAGATTTCCTGTCCTCAGAGAAATCTGGTCGCACAACACGGCGGGCAAGGTAGGTAGCGGGCCCGGCCCCTTTGAGGGGCGGCTCTTGTCCCTGCAGCGCACGGCATAGCGGACGCTGGAGCGGGCAGCGGGGACCTAGCCTAACGCTGACCGAACTGTGACTTAGAATCCTGCAGATAATTCCTGCAAATTGCTATGGCTTTTTTTTTTTTACATTTCTTTGCAATAAACACTATTGTACTATCTAAAGGTTTTAAAGCTTAGTTTTCCCTGTAGAGATGTCATAGATGGCTTGTGTCTGAGCAATATGAAACACTTCACTTGAAGTTACAGATCAGCAGACATTATTACTCCTGTTAAAAAAAGAAACAATGCAGAAAACGTTCAGTGCGTTAAAGAGATAACACAGGGGGGCGCAAACTTTTTTCCCTGCGCCCCCCTGCCGGCTGTCCCCTCACTCCCGCGCCCCCCCCCAACTTACCCTCGCACCGGCGTAATGACGTCACGTTGCCATAGCAACGTGACGTCACATGACCTCGCAGCGTCATTTTGACGCCGCGTTGCCATGGCGACGCCGGGAGGAAGCCGCCGGAGCCACGGGTAAGTATGGTTTACAGAGGCCCTGCAGCTCCCCCGGCACTTAATTTAAGTGCCTTCGGGAAGCGCGCGGGGCCTCTGTAAACCCCGCGCCCCCCGTCGGCAGTCTCGCGCCCCCCCTGGGGGTCGCGCCCCACAGATTGCGCACCGCTGAGATAACACACGGGTTTCCCATTGTTTTCATGGCGCAGCTGTATTTCTTGCGATAAGTATCCCTGTATGCGTTGATGAATGCAATAACATCGGATACATCTTTCTAACTCATTTTTTTTATCCCATGAGAAAAGAACAAACGCTTCATTCAATCTAATGAGAAATCGCACAAAATCTTGCACTGAGCTTTTATAACCTTTGCATATTGTTGACATTGCAATAATTAAATAAACCGCGCTAAAAAAGCAGGATACATTGTTTTTAAAATGTAGCTTTACACGAGATCTCATATAATATAGTGGAACTAATCTTGGCTTATCCTAATTAGAGATGCCCGAAATATTCAGCATGATTATGACTATAGAAAAAGATGTGAAGAATGTCAACGTTTCTTAAAAATAAAAAAAAACAGACCAAATACCCATATCTTACTCAGGGATCAAATTTTACCCATCACTTAACAGATATGTTGGTATTTTCACAAGACTTTTGGTGAAAAAGAAGGATGTGAATTATAAATATGCACCTTACCCCGTGTTTAGGTTTTGGTTCTAAAACATCTTCGTAAATGTCCACGTCTAGAGCTGTTTTTTGCTTCCTATGTAAATATTTATGTAATTTGCAAACAATTTAGCGAAAATATTTATATATATATATATATATATATAATGGTTATTGAGGCAAAAAGTGACACTGTGTGCTCATTTGCATGTCATTTCCCAGAATCCCTTGCTGCAGTGGAAGTGCTGTATGCTGGGTGATAATGGGGAAAGGTGGGGTTGCAGACCTGCCTAAGACATGCAGATGAGCATACAGCTATATTTGCATATTTGCTTTCCTGTGGAGGGTTTTTGTCACTTTTTTTACTCACCATAACTTAACTCAGTATTATATATATATATATATATAATCAGAAGTGATCTATATTACCGGCACAGCACTAAGTAAGGGCATAAATGATTTTATTGCATTCAAATTGTAAACAGGCCTGACGTTTTGGTCCCCAGAGAAACCTTATTCAGGGGTTTCTTTGAAGAAGATTTCTCTGAGGACAGAAACGTCATGCGGTGTACAATTTGGATGCAAGAAAATAATTTTTGCCCTTACTAAGTGCTGTGCCGGTAATATAGATCACTTGTGATCTTTTTTTAATTTTTTATTATTCCTTATCTCCTCTACCATGCACCATGACTGCCTTCTGGAAAGGCTCTATACGCCATGTGTGTGCGGCCATTTTGTTGTGTGTGTGTATGTGTATATATATATATATATATAGCTATATATATATATAGATATATATATATATATATACATACATATACAAATCAACCTCTAAAAATATCACACCAGATGGAATAAGTACTACCAAGGGTGACTGGTGAGAAATCACCTGGACCGACCGTTCACAAATAGATGGGGCCACTAAAAAAATCTAACTGATAGCAATAGAGTATGTTATCCCTATAAATGCATGAACCACAGTAATACCTGCATAATGCAACCTAAAGGTAGAAGGGCAGATGATTACAAACAAGTGTAGAAACAGTCTGCTAGCTGTAAAGTAATGTGGATACTTATGCAGTCCACCCTTTCACACAGCAAGACATGTACAGTGATGTCAACTGAACTCCATAACCGGATCTCTGGTTGCTCAGTGCGATTGGTGTAGATGTGAGACAAGCCACCCCTATATATATATATCTAATAAATTGATTATTTCTGTAATTCCTTGGGAAACTGCTTTTAGATTGGGAGTTGTTTTCTTTTTTCTATGAATTACATTTTTGATCCAACAGCACCACCAGTGGCAATTATACTGGTACTACACCTTGTTGCTGCTCTGTGGGGACAATTGTCTCTCTGTCTCTCTACCCCCCACTCTCTAGGCCAGGGGTCTCCAAACTCGGCCCTCAAGGGCCGCACACAGGCCGGCTTTTATGGATATCCCTGTTTCAGCACAGGTGGCTCAGTGCTTGACTGGGCCACTGATTGAGCCACCTGTGCTGAAACAGGGATATCCATAAAAGCCGGCCTGTGTGCGGCTCTTGAGGGCCGAGTTTGGAGACCCCTGCTCTAGGCTATCCTCTGCCTCTCTCTATGCTAGCCTCTCTAGTACCCTGTTTCTCACTTCCATCCTCCTTTTTCCTCCCACAGCTGACACCAAATGGTGGCAGGGAAGAGAGTGTAAAATCCCGCGAGATCAGAGGTGGGTGGGAAATGAAAATGAGGGTTAGCCTCGTTTCCATTCCAGGTACAGCACAACGCTCTGAGCATCTGAATAAATTATGCACGGATTGGCGATGTTCGGGGCTGGGGGTCGGATTTCATGAATCCAGGCACATTCATCTTTATGTGAAATGTAAAGAAAAAAATTGGCAAAAAGTTTTTGGCTGTTGCGAAAATTACTCACTACATATTCATATGGACATTCCCAAATGGAAGTACGACGGTGAGAGATTACACAGCTGTACTCATAATGAGTCAAGAAGTAGTCATCATTGTGCTGCCGAATGTATCAGGGAGGCTAATCTATTTAGCTCACCCAAAAATATAAATTTTAAAGAACGTTCCAGTATAATTGTCTTCCTAACAAAAAACAAAAAGAAATCATCCCTAAAGCAAATATTACTTTTTGGATTCTATGGAAAATGAATACATTTTAATTTACAATATATACCATTAAATGTAGCTGGTCAATCAATCTATTGATTTCTCCAGCTTTGGTCTGTTTCACATTGACTCCATTGTGACATTATTACAATCCTGTATGTTTCATCCCTTTCCCTGGATTAATCAGGAGAAAGGAGGACAATTTGCCCGTGGAATTAGATGGCAGGTCCTGCTCAGAACATCAAAAAAGAGGCAAAAACAAAGTGAAACACACAGGTCCAATTTTCAAATTGACATAGTGGCACTCTAACACTGAAACATTATCCTACAATTCAATCACCATGATTTAAACCCTTAAACATTTATAACTATCATTGGTTTACTTTCGTAATAGGAAAGAATGCACCTTTAAATATATTGGGATTGTCTTATTGATTAAGAGCTGTGAACATGGCGACTTCTCTGTAGACCTTTAAGTACTGTGTTGGTATAATTTATGTTACTGTTACAGTGTGCCTAGGCAGAAATAATCTAGCACACTAGTTCCTAAATCTCTCCTCAGGTCTCTGAGTCAGACCAATTTTTCTGGGCGACCTACAGTAGATGTACTCACGGTAACCATCTTTGCTTTTCGAATATAATTGTCTCTGGCAATACAGGGATGGCACGATGAATCACTACAAGAATTTTGTCATAAAACTGCCGCAAAGATGAGTAGCAAATGCATGGGGATTGGTGCAGCAATGTATAAAAATGATATTGTTGTGTATTGCGGCACGTGCAGCAACTTGTTTTCCATAAATGCCGCATGGGGTGGAGTTTGGATGTTGTTCGTGGTGCACATATGCAAATGATATCTATAAACAAACTTGCAAGCATGCATGTCACGGTAGACTAGTAGTTATGAACAATCTTTTATTTTTGGGATTCTCGATTGAGCATAACAAGGCGGGCAAAATAAATTGTCATTTATTTCTTTCCAGAAAAACACACGAAAACCTCAGAATACACTTAATAATCACTTACTTGGATGGGGAAACAAAATAAATAAACTGTCCATAGAACGAAAGATGAAGAAATAAAGTATCTGGCTTAAAATCCTTTTGGCTAGGGTGCAACTTGCCTGCCCGATATTTTCACCAAATGCAGAGAGTTCGTTCTGGTTCGTTGGGATTCGTTCTGGGATCCCCAGAGCTAACGAATTCCTGAAGTAGGGGTAAATCCTTGGTTACGATGTTTTAACCCCATGTGTTCCGGAACCGCTGCCACGGCACTTGGACGAAATCTTGAACAACGCTTGGATAAATCATGAATCTTAGGTGAATCTAACTGGAACTGGGCTGAAGGCATCTTTATAGGGTTAAGGGTTCTATACCTAACATACACACCCAATCCCTTCCGTGGGAACACTTTTTCCCCCTATCCCAGACTTGCCAGTAGTTCATAGCATGGGCAGAAGTGGCTTCCTGGTTTGCACAGAGCATGTGTCAACTTGACACCTAAGCTGCTTAGCATACTGGGTCCCACTTCTTACCTGGCGACAGTAAGTCTGGGATTTGGCTACCAAGTGTGACTGCCCCATACTGTGTACCAGGATCTGGTACTCAGGGATATCATGGCCACTCTAACACCTTGGCTCTCTGAGGCTTTTCAACTCCGGTACTTCTCTAGACATTGCGACATTCACTTCGCAGGGAGCCCTTTGAAGTGCGGAGATGAAAGACCCTCAGCTCATTTACTCAACATATATGCATGTTAATACATTCATTGCTGGGCACAGGAAAAGCTTACTGCTGGTACCTTTTAAAACATAACTAAAATACAGTTTATCTATATATATACTTTCTGTATGTGTGAGGGACACTAAACAATATGTATAGGCTTACTACATCCTTAGCTTGCTGCACTCCAAAAATTAGAGTGCTAGCTTACTCCTTGCGTCTGAAATACAATTGGCCCAATTCACATACATTGCTATTACTGCAGCTATGGACTGAGCTGCAGAATGGGGACAATAAAGATGGTGTAGGGGAAAACAGATCAGTGTGGTGCACATACAGTTAACCCCTTCTTTCCCAATGCGATTTAGGGTTAATCAGCCTGGTATAATGCCTTTATTAATGGCCTGATTAACCCCCCTCATCGCCACAATGCACCACTTTTATGTGTCATAAATGCGTCAAATTTGTCCGTCAAGTTATTATTGCCGTAAAAGATGACGCAAAACCATTCCTAATGGATTCATATGTATGAACACGACGTACAAAAAGCAAAGGTAATGCTGCACACCACAATCTGAATAAAAGTAGATACTTGCTGTTACCGGTGCTCCCGGAACAAGGGAGTTCCTGACAATGACAAGCTCCAGAGCAGACAAAAAAGGAGAAGGTTTCAGGGCACTACGGTTTTCCAAAGAATTTATTAGAACAGGCACAACGTTTCAACCACCAAACGTGGTCTTTCTCAAGTGAAGATATCTTCACTTGAGAAATACAACGTTTGGTGGTTGAAACGTTGTGCCTGTTCTAATAAATTCTTTTGGAAATCCGTAGTGCCCTGGAACCTTCTCCTTTTTTGAACATGACGCACACCATACAAAGAATAAGAAACCATGCGTCGAATGTAAGAACATGAATAGTAACATACCTACATATGCTGCTAATGATTTTAGGTGTGAAAGTGATTTGATTTTAATGCATGTTTTATACATAGCTTGCTAGGTTTTATGTGCTAGAAGGGCTTGGATAGAAATATTTGCAGTGGTTTTCGATAAAGTTTGGATGGTGCTGCATTATTATAGCATTATTATAGCAGAAATCTTTCCAACGATTATTTGTCCAACAAAATTACTTTGTTTATACTGTAGATGTTTTTGAAAAATCAGGCATCATAAATGTATCTAATTTATGTGGCGCTAAAAATGAGTATATATAACAAAGAAAATGTAAAGAGTTTGCTTAAATATATTTATAGATTATCTTTCCAACACTTATGCTTTTGTAGGCTCTTTAGTACTTAAGTAATTAACATAGATGGAAAAGAACACATAAATTGCTCAGACACAGGCTTGCGTGATAAAGTTTAGAAGTCTCATTTATGATACCTAAGCTTTAAACCAAATAACGATGCAGGAAAGGAAAACCAATGCTTTGTTGGCCCCTTCAGCACCGGAAGGGGGTGGGGGATTGTGGATAGCCCTCATTACACAGCCTGTACATTTAAGTCTGTTAAAAAATTTAATCAGTTGTGCATCATAATTACACGGTCATATGTGAGTTTGATTCATATTTAATGTATATCATTCTCTTACAAATTGTTACTTTTTTGGCCTGGTTTGCTTTCTCTCTTTTATTTTTTTTCTTCCCTACAGGCAGTGTTGTCTTATCACACATGGGGGGGGGGGGTATTTTCTCAAGTCTCCCAGCTGCAAAACTGGGGCAAAGTCTGTGCAAAAGAATTGCACCAGATTTATCAAAGGAAAATCTCCCATTGCTTTTAATGGGATTCATTTTCTTTGATGAATATGGCTCTGTTTTGTGTGCTAGTTTGGCAGCCACGAGACTTTAGTAAATAGACCCCATAGAATATGCAACATTTTGGGACTACATTTTTTAATTCCTCCTTTGCAGACAGAGGCCTCTGATTGAATGCGTGCCCCTATTTGTACAATAATTACACAATTAGTAGGAAGAATACAAGATGTGGCAGCTATAATTGTTCAGCTTCAAGCATTTCACCTTGACTAAAACAAGTCAGTGGTGGCATGTATCAAGCTAAGAGGAGCGACACAAATACTCAAATGTTCTTTTATGCCATTTTGCATTGTGCCTTTCGGGCTTGTGTTATAGGCAGTTTAAAATTAGGTCTAACTCTAAATGTACATTAAATGCATTTTTTACATCTGATAATGCTGATACATTTTTACATCTGATAATACTGATACATTTTGACATCTGATAATGCTGATACATTTTTACATCTGATAATGCTGATACATTTTGACATCTGATAATGCTGATACATTTTTACATCTGATAATGCTGATACATTTTTACATCTGATAATGCTGATGCATTTTTACATCTGATAATGCTGATACATTTTTACATCTGATAATGCTGATACATTTTTACATCTGATAATGCTGATACATTTTTACATCTGATAATGCTGATGCATTTTGACATCTGATAATGCTGATACATTTTTACATCTGATAATGCTGATGCATTTTGACATCTGATAATGCTGATGCATTTTGACATCTGATAATGCTGATGCATTTTGACATCTGATAATGCTGATGCATTTTGACATCTGATAATGCTGATACATTTTTACATCTGATAATGCTGATACATTTTTACATCTGATAATGGGGGGATCTTACATTTGAAACGGATCTGTTTTATATGCTTTTTCAGACGTTTGGTGCTGCAGGTAATTGGAAAAGAGCAAAGGCCCCACATACAACATGTGACACATGCCATGATAAGATGTGTACCATGTAATGCATCTTTAATCTTTCTGTGGCCCCTTATAGAGTTGGGCAATATTGTATCCCAATATGATATTAATATCGCAATAATAAAAAGTGGCGATAAGTAGATATTGAAATGTGTTGTTATCACAGTATTACTATCAGTCAGCCGTGAAGGTCCTTGATGTTTTAGGAGCAGGTGGTGACACGCAGTTTGAGATGAGGCAGCTTCAGAGAAGGCAGATCTGCCAATGTAATCAGGATCTAAGCAGCCCTCCTTCACCACACACCTTAAGGACAGTGCTAACCCTCTTTCCCGGGAGCCTCACTTTGCCCTGTGTTTGCTCCTCCCTCTTAATTCTTTCCCGGCCCCTATCTCAGATGCTCATGGACAAGGGGAAGTAAGGATATTTTATTATTTTAAAAAGTAATTGATTTAAAAAAAAACACATTTCGTTTGCCATAAACGTTTTCTGATTAATTAAAATGATTAATAATGTCTTTTTTCGACCGAAAAGATATTCATCACAATAATAATCGGTATCAAAACAATTGTTTTCGTATCGCTATTGCGGGAAATGTTTTGCTTATTGACCAATCTTCAAATTAGGGCAATCATTGTAAAATCGAAGCAATAGAACTTGATACATTAACAAGGAGAGATGCATGTTTAAAATGCATTACAAAGCATCGGTTTTACAGCCAACGTGCTCTTGATACACAGCCCCTTGGTCTTGATCACATTTCCTAGTGATGTAAGGAATGATGGTACTTTATTAACCCTTTGATGGCAGAGAAGCCTGCAGAACATTACTATGTCCACCCCTGTGGCTGTTAAAGTGGTAACGCAGGTGCATTTACGCAGAGGTGCAACACTAAAGTGAGACATTTCAATGACAAGGAAACATCTTTTAGTTCTTCCTTGGCTGGTACATTCCCTCTATGTAGTAACTACAAATATGTTTTTTTGTTTTTGTTTAGCTTTTATAAATTTAAACAAAGTGTAGTATTCTTATTGTGCAATGTATGTATTTTCAGAGTACACTGATTGTACGTGTGATACAATGCAAAACATTTGGTGTACATCTGTGATCAGTTGTTTTTGTTGTTTTTTCACCATTAATATTTAACAAAGGTGAGATCAACAATAAATATTGCTGTGGTTTATATTTTGAATAAGTCTGAATTTCTTGTATCATGACTTGAACTACAATGAAAAATAGAGAAATCTGCTGCACACCATAACATTTAAAAAATATACAGTTACCGGTCGGTGCCCCTGCAATTAGGGATAGCCTTTTTAAAAATTGGCTAATAAATAGTTATAAAAATCCTAAGTGCCCTGTGATGCTTCACTACTTTCTTGAATTACAATGAAACAGGGATCCAACTAAGTTACCTTGCTACGACTGGCATAGTGATGTGTACTGTGTGAGCGATGGAAACCTCAACAACAAGGAGATCAACAGTTTTATAAGCAGGATAGATAACATGCAAAATTGTGAGATGGAGTTGACCACAAGATAAACATTAATATCTAAGAAACAAGCCAACACCTTGCTTATTCATTTTGTATTTTGCTATGGACATAGTGTGCTCTTCTAACGTGCTCAGCTAGAGTTGGAGTCATGATGCCCCATCACAATAGATTGGCAGATGTTTACATAAGATTCCTTACCCTTATAGCGAGGCCGCCATAACATTAAAACTGATCAAAACCATTTCCTGCTACTCATTTGCTCAGCTCCACCAGCTCTTATCCATTCCACGTTAAACTACCAGAAGACACCCTTTGGTACAGAAAAGGAACATTATCAGGCCTTTAACACCATCTGTATCCACATCAATAATATGTGTTTTTGTTTATTTTTCAATACATTGTTGAATACATAACCAGTGTACTTTATTATAAATGTATCACTAAATCTGAATGAAGTTTCCTCCTGACTAGCATCTAAATTACCAGTCTAAACTGCGCTTACCTACATGTTGTAACATGCTGCTCAATATTACCCCCGACAGTCCCAATCACTGAGAAAATAGCAAGAAAACATTTGCATACAATAATTCAATTTGTGACACATTTGTATACTGCTGCAGGTGGGGAGCGAATGCATTATAAGCAAGAACAAAGGATTATTAAGAAAGTAAACCACACACGACCCACAGACCTGCAGCATACTGTAGGTATTGACATATTAACATTGTATTTTTCTTGGTGCTGCAAAGTACATTAGAACAGTCACTTAGGCCCAAATCCGGCCCAGATCCCCAAATGGTTGCTAAGTTTTAGCACGCCTTTACTCCCTTTCCCATGGATGGGAGTAAAGGCGTGTTAATCTTAGCATCCTTTTGTGGATCTATGCCTCAGTAATTGGACTTGTGGATCAAAATATATATTTTACCTCTGCCTTATCCAAATATTCAATGGCTCCTATTCAATATGCTGTGAAGCTCCATTCAAATGAATGGGATTAAAATGGTCTCCAACAAAGTGAAGCGGCTTCAAAACATACTCAATAAGGGCCGGGACCATGAAGCCGCGATGCAGGACATCGGCCCCATCTGGTGGTAACTGCCATTCAAGTCAAAAGTAGTTACCGCAAGATAGGGCGCGATGTCCTGCATCATGGCTTCGTGACGCCCGGCCAATGTGTCGTGTAACACTAACAATCTTATTAACGGAAACATCTTTAAATATTATGTAGCTCTACAAAATGCTCAAGAACACCTGAAAACAACTCAACCTTTAACCAGAGATACCATGAAAGCTTGCTTGCTAGAACTTTGTATATACCTTTAATTGCAACTGCTAGTTTATTACACTTGCCTTTTACAGCTACGGTCTGTTTTAATTAAGTAATAATCTCCTCAGAACAGGGCATTACTGGCCAAGAGTTGAAGGCTCGAGGCGAAGCCGAGGGACTTTAACACAGCCAGGGCATTATTGGCCAGTAATGCCCTGTTCTGTGGGGATTATTACTATTATAGGCTAAATGTAGGTTTATTTCATAAATAATAGACACTTTTGTATAGTTAAATAGATTTTTTTATTAAAATAAAATGGTAAATACATGAAACCACCTCTATATACTCTTACACTGCAGACATCTATATCCACACACTGCCGTCCCCTCTGTGTGTACACACACACACACACACACACATACACACATACACACACAAACTGCTGCTACACACACACACACAGCACACCACACACAACACAGCAGCTCTACACACACACAACACAGCACCTCTACACACACACAAGCACACCGCGCGCACACACACACACACACACACACACACACACTGGAGCTCTAGACACACAACACCGCACCTCCTCTACACTCACAACACAGCACATCTATACACACACAACACAGCACCTCTACACACACACAACACAGCACCTCTACACTCACACAACACAGCAGCTCTACACACACAAACTCTGCTGCTACACACAAATGCTACACTCATAAACCCTGCTGCTGACACTGACACACGCACACACAGTAGCTCTATACACAAACACACACATCAGCTCTACACACAAACTACTGCTACACATACAACAGCACAACACACACACTGCAGCCACAATAAAAAATGCAGCCACTTACTAAACTTTGCACTCTCCCCCCCACCTCTACACACAACACAGCACAACACAGCATCTCTACACACACACACACCCACACACACACATAACACTGCACCTCTTCTATACACAGCACAACACAGCACCTCTACACACACAAACTACTGCTACACACACATGCTACACCCATAAACACTGCTGCTGACACTGACACACACTGGAGCTCTATACACACACAGCACCTCTACACAGATATACAACAGCACAGCAAACACACACTGCTACTGACACACTCAAACACAAACTGCAGCCATAAAGAAACTGCAGACACCACTTACTTCTTAGCAGACCACCCCCCCCCCCCCCCACCACCACCCCACCCCCCCCCCCCACCACCACCACCACCCCACCCCACCCCACCCCAGAAAATTTCAGTCAGCTCGGGAGGGGGAGGAGTCAACCCATGGCTGAAACGTCCTGACCAATCCCCTGCCCTGTCTCAGAGCTATTACTTCATTCAGACGAATCCCCTGTCCTGTCTCAGCTGTTCTGAAAGCTGATTGGCTGGAAATAAACACATTGAAAACTACACACTGCAAGCTGCTTAAATTCTGGGCACTATCCAATCAGAGAGCAGGGTTTTCAATAATGCCCTGAATTTTACTGCTTTAGCCTATAATCAAATGTTAATGTCCCATTGGAACTTTAATATGAAAATTGGTAAGAAACCGCTACGATCTTATTGAATACCGTAGGAAGTCATCAGTTACCATTTTGAATATAATTACAGTTGTTTTCAACTATCGGCTCTGATTTTAGTTGCTCACAATAACCTATTCCTATCTGAATGCTCCATTAGGGGGAGTACACAATATGACAAACATTACATCAGTGTACCATTGATGCACATGATTTTCTACTATGTATATTTTGTAATTGTAATGCCAATGAAAATGTTTTGGACTGAAACAGCAGAAGCAATGTGAATGGAAAAGACTGGATAACAAGCAATTGCTATACATTACATGTTTTCATACAGTAAATGCAACAAAATCTTATTGTGGCATACAGTACATTTTGATTAAAGCTGCAGTTCAAGCAATATCCTGCATGTGTGTTTTTTTTAATAAATCAGTTCTGTAGTAAGAAAAAATACTTTTACATTTTGTTTAAAAAAAAAAAATTGAAAGACCAATTTTCTTGTATTCTAATTTTAAAAGCATTTTACTTGGAATACCACCCAGAGATTCCTGAACCAGGAGCACCGGTATTTATCATTATTTTCTTTGTTGGGGAGTGCAGCATTCATCTTCCTTTTTGTAAGTACTTTCTGTATATTTTGTTAGCACCCATATATCCCTATTACAGTGTTTGCACATACTGGCTGCTGCTGGCAGTACTCTATGGTATGTGGTATTTTGACTAAATTTATATATTTTTTTGTCTAAACCTGTATCAGGCCATAGGGGCCGAAACGTCATCATACTGGCTTAATAAATTCTTTTTTTCACTAGTAGAAATCCGTAGTGCCCAGGCTCTTCCTTCCCATTTTACTTGGAGCACCACCCAGAGATTCCTGAACCAGGAGCACCGGTATTTATCATTATTTTCTTTGTTGAGGAATGCAGCATTCATCTTCCTTTTTGTTTGTTTGTTGCTATAGCAACCATTTACATTCCCCATATTTAAAGATGTCGCCAAACTTTGCCGATCAATAGACGGAGAATGAATTGACCGGCAGCTATACAGTTCTTTAGGTAAGTAGAGATTGCCCACATGAAACTAATGAAGTAAAAAAAAAAAAACAAAAAAAAAAACGGGAGCCTGAACTGCCTGCCGCTTTAAAGCTGCAGTTCAGTCAATATCCTGCATGTTTGTTTTTTTTAATAAATCAGTTCTGTAGTAAGAAAAAATACTTTTAGCATTTTCTGTTTTTAAAAAAACAACTTTGAAAGACCAATTTTCTTGTATTCTATTTTAACAACCATTTGCTAAGGCACTGCCCCTTCATGTCCTGTCACAAGCCCTGGCACACCCCTTTGTCAGCCCTGCCCTCCCTCTAGCACATGTCAGTGCAGGAGTGCTCATGAATATTCATGAGCTTCCACTGAGAGACAGAAGCAGAAGATAAACAGATCCCTTCACTAATTATGTCACCAAATTTCGCCTATCAATACATGGAGAACGAATTGACCTGCAGCTATACAGTTCTTTAGGTAATTAGAGATTGCACACATGAAACTATTGAAGTAAAAAAATAAATTAAAAAAAAAAAAAGACTGAACTGCAGCTTTAATTGGATAATTACACATGAGCTAACCACAGCACTGCTTTCCAGCACAGAATGGTATGAAGGTAAAAGGAAAAACGCGGCAATTCCAAGTGCTGTGGTGAGTTGATTTATGCAGACATATCAACTCTTCTGATTTTGTAGAAGTCTCGGTGATCTGGAATCAGTCTGACTGATTTTTAGCATTTTGGGTCTCACGGGTCACATTGATAAACATCTGTATTTTCCCCTTATAAAGTATTTGGGGGGGGGGGGGCAATAAACACCAAATAGCAATGATTTCAGTCCTTGGAGATTGTGATCCCTATTTTTGTAATTTTGTCCCACATGTCCAGCCAAAATTCTTCTCCAGCACTGGGAAACAGATTTACAGCATATCAAATAGGAGGAGTAATAGCTAAAGTACAGGGATACTAGGGGAGAATTTGAAAACTAGCGCAAGAACCGAATTGGCTTTCAATGCAAAGTTAAATATTATGCAGAATAACCTTTGTGTTTATGTACAGGGCTACATGTGCTCTTTTAAAACAAGGTGCTCCTTCTTCTTTGCATCCAGACTGGACGTTCTGGTTTTTGATTGTAGTTCCTCACCTTCGGAGAAGCTGGGACTACGACTCTTTGAACAGCATTAGTATGTTTTTCTTGTCGTCTCAATTTGACTTTTTCCCAAAACTCCTCACTACTGCATAGCTGCAAGGTAAATGTTTACACTGAAGAATCAGCAGTTCTAATAATACAACATACATAGGAGCCTAATTAAAGTATCAAATATAATGCACACAACACATCCTCCGGATATATCTTTTGGGAGAAGCCTTAGCTTAGTAATTAATGTGTTGGTCTTGATAACACCACACGTTAACTTGCAGCCGTAGCCAATAATACTCACTGATCTTTACCAAATGTATTGCCGTCTTCTACCTCCTACCCATCATTGTCTAGGTATAACTATCACTGAGCTTTTCTCCCCTCTGAAAACTGCAAAGCAGAACACCAAAGATGTGAGCAGAAAATGTTTGTTTTATTGAACAGGGATGGTTAATGGGTTGGGAAAATGGCATAGAGTATGATTTTCACCAAGAGGACATGTCCCATCCCTATCTCTCTTTCTTTTCTCTTTACGATCTTTTCTCCTTGCTACAGTACCTTTCTCTTCTCTTTACTCTCTCCTTCCACAATGTTCAATTCTCTACCTCAGGGGTGCGCAAACGTTTTCCCCTGCACCACCCTGTCGGCTTTCCCCCCCCCTGCTTACCTTGTCTCCAGCGTTCTGATGTCACATTGACATGGCAACGCGACATCACGTGACCCCACGTAAAGCCGCCGAAGGTAAGGTAAGTTACGGCGAGGCCTTTGCCGCTCCCCCAGCATTTCATTTAAATGCCTTTGGGAAGAGCGCGGGACCTCTGTAACAGCCACACACACCCCCACCGTAAATCTCACATCCCCCCAGTTTGCGTACCCCTGCTCTCCCTCACTCCCACATACAGTATCTCCTTATTTCCTACTTTCCTCTCCCCCCTACCATCATATCTATCCACTGCACGTCTCTCCCTAGTTCTCTCATCACAGTGCCTCTGGGAAAGCATTGTAACATTTTGGCCAGACTATTTTTTCAGCTTTCCTGTCTCTGGAAATCTTATTGTCTCTCAATATTTCTTGTACTGTAGAGACATGCGGAACACAGTGAAGTCTGGTTAGCAGGAGCTACATATTGCTTACCTTCTGGAACGTTTTGCATGTTTCTGACAGCTGTTTGATGTCATTTGTATCAAGAAAAGACAGGATACATATCTTGAGCTTATCAGGCATTCGAACGATGAAATCACAGTGCCCCCTGCACAAATTTAGTACATAGTCCAGTGTGTCCTTCCCAAAGACTCTCTGTATTTGCTCTACATAACAAAATAAATACAATTAAGACATTTGGTCAAGGCTAAACTGCAACGTGAAAGGAAAGGTATCAACCACAACAGCTTTTTAGGCAGGTCGTCAAAGCAATTCCTCAAGTAGCAATCCCATCTACTTTTTTTTTTAAGATGTGTATTTTTACCTACGGAAACTAGAACCGCAGTATTTTTATCTCCAGGGGCCCATGTTTCTGGAGATACCTACCCGTTTAGATTCCGGTGCCTCTGCTTCCATACGTAGGTAAACAAAATGGCCGCCAAATACTGAGGGTAGCAGGACAAAAGAAAGCTGCAACGTCATCGTAAGGATGAATCTGTGGCTTCCTATTGAATGACTGTGAGCACTATCTTTGAAAATGCAGGTACACCAACAATTAAGAGGGGGAGGTTCCTGCCGCTAATAATAGAGGGGCTCTGTTTCCGAGGACTTCCCGGTTAAAATTCTGTAAAGAAAATCAATTTAAAAAAACTAAACTAGACAGGATTGCAGAAGAATGTGATCTCTAAGGGGGAGGGGTACTACAGTGCTGCTTCAGCATTGTGAGGAATGAGACACTCATATTTACAAAGAACTGCTATGCCACATAACACCTTCTGGCACTGCTTAAATAAATATGGCCTACAGAGTCGTCATTAAGGTTAACAGGCATGATTGTGTTCCCAGTTCTATGGGAGATGTGAACAGACAAACTATTTTGTTACAAAAAAGTAATACTGTGCATCCGTGTTTTGTTCTAATAAATATGCTCTTTTACTGGCCCTTGTTCAAATAGTTCTGACCTCTGAGACATTCTGATGGTTATTTGATTTTTTTATATCAGCCTTTTACTTTATTACTTCTTTAAATAACTTAAATTATTATTTTGCTCATGATAGGTAGAATGCATGACTATGGTTTCATGTGATGTTTGTATTCATTAATTTCATAACTATTTTGATAGTCATTGGATACGTCACCACATTGGTATGTCATCACAACATGGCATCACAACGTTGCTGCATCACCAACCAGCGTGCATCACCAATGTGTTCCAACGCATTGGGTATATATTGTGGTGTTTGTTTACTATTGTACTACAGTAGCTAATGTGCCTGGCTTCACACAGGTTGCAATACTCGAAATTACTAATGCCCGCCAAAATGACGGGGTTGAGTTTTTTTTTATTAAAGACTTCAATAACAACACGCATTACCTCTGACTTTTTTCTGTCCCTGCCTTCTCACCCCCTCCTCCTCTCCCCTCTCCTCTCTCCCCCCTCTCCTCTCCTCTCCCCTCCCTCATATCTCTCCCCTCCCTCAACTCTCTTGCTCCCATCCATCTCCCCCTCCTCCCTCTTTCCCCTCCTCTCACCCCCTCCTCCCCTTCACTCTCCCCCCTACTCTCTCTTCCTTCCTTCACTTTCCTTTAATACCTTATGAGGTCCCCAATTTCTTCTGCCTCTCTTCTCACTCCCCTTCTCCCCTTCTACCTCACCTTTTCTCTCTCTCTCTCTCTCCCCCCCCTCTTTCTCCCACCCAACACATTATGATGTCCCCAATTATTTCCGCCTCTCTCCTCCAGCATTCTTACTTTCTCCTCACGAGTCAACTGACTTCCTCTCTTTCTTTCTTTCTTCGTCTACTTTCTGTCTGAACTGTATAGCTATCCGACTCTCCTTCTCTGCCACCAGGCTATGTGAATTATGATGTCACATGCCAGATACATAGCCTACCAGGTACAACAACCACTGGCTGGCTTGCTTGTCAGAGAAATGTTAACAACTCCATAGAATTAAAGCGTATACATTAAAAAAAAAAACCTCTGAGGTGCACACCCTTCGGGTCTCCTTAGCATGCATGCAAAGCTTCAGGTGTCTAGGTTGCACGGTTTTAGAGCTACCGCCCTGACAGACAGAATTTTATTATTATAGACTGTACTGTATTGTATTTATTTAGTGCCAACCAGTGTGTGCAGCGCTCTATGGAGATAATATACAAGACATAATACAGGGAAGAATAATACAAATAGGCGCATAGTATACTGTACATAAGGAGGTTTGGAAGAAATCTGGATGTTGCAAACGTAGATTGGTGTACGTTTTTGTTCTAGCCAGGAACACTTTTTTTATGTCCTCTGGTAATGTAACTACAGTTACTATTTAAAGGTAAAATATGGCATCAGCACTTCTTGGAAAACGCTGGGAGCGCTGATTGCAAATTGTAAATAAATAAAAATAGCTTAGTGGTAATTTTACTGCCTTTGAAGGGGGTGAGCCTCGTTCTGTCCTCTCTCTTCATCACCCTGGGCAAATCACTTTATCTCTCTGTGCCTCAGGCACCAACCGGGGCAAAATACACAAAGCGACGTTAAGTCAGGGCAAGTAATGAGACGTTATCTAAAATAGTAATGGATCCTATTTTCCCTGGGTTTAATGTATATCCACAAAGGTAATTCTATACAAAAACAGCAACTGTTATTTAACTCCGTGGCACAGGCTTAATGTCAGGTTAAATTAGCGCTGTCTTGTGTTAGCTTCAAATAACATGGTGCTCAGCCTGCCTTACCTATAGCTGGCATTACTGCCATCCAGGCTCTCATATATAGGTTTTTGAGGAGAGTAGCAAGAGAGAGACATACATGTGAACAAAAATGACCACACACCTGAGATACTTGGGAAATATGCCAATTGGGATAAGCAAACTATATTCAAATGACTTAAATTAGCATGATCTCTCTCTTGGTCTAGATGGGAGTAATGTGTTCTGTAGGTATAACCTAGCATTAACATTAATTTCCTGAATTAACCAGAACACAGGAAAGTGGATATATATATATATGCAATGTTAGGGGGAACATCTATTTCGTATATTATACAGTAAGTACTACCATACGCTATTGAAATGTTATTCACTTTAGTGCAGGGGTGGGCAGCCTACTTTTCAATGTAGCCACAGGTGTGGCGAATTAGAAGTGAAAATAGCCACACCATGTAAAAATTGAGGTATTGTGTTGCGCATGCGAAAATTTTAAACACACACTGTTTGAACAAGTTTATAAATTCTCAGGGCCGTTCTATAGTGTGTGCGAACGCACGTGCAATTGCCGCATGCTTTTTGTGTGTATGCTGTGAGCGAGTGAGGCACTGTGTGTGTGTGTTATAAATAAGTTTGAAATAAATAAAGAAATACTTTAATAAAGTATTTATTAACATTGTACGTACACACACATTTCAGCGGCGGTAGCAGCGAGAAATCTTTCATTTCCTCATCTTCCCTCCCGTCGGTCGGTTCCACACTCGCTGCCATGCACGCGCGGCACCATTATAGAAAGGCTGACTAACCTCAGCAAACTATAACTGCCGCACGCGCACACGGCGCAGCAAGCGCACGCACTATAGAACAGCCCTCAGACCGCAACCCCCCTCCTCATCCTCCTCTCATGCCACCACCACTAGCCATGATTAGACATCATCATCACCATCTCCTCATCACCATCTCCTTTAACCCCTCTCATCATCTCCCTCAGCACCCTTGATCTCCCCCCAGCACCCTTGATCTCCCCCCCCTGCACCATTGATCTCCCCCACCCCCAGCACCCGTGATCCCCCCCCCCACAACTCTTGATCTCCACCCCCAGAACCCTTGATCTCCCCCCCCCCAGAACCCTTGATCTCCCCCCCAACACCCTTGATCTCCCCCACCAGCACCCTTAACCTCCCCCCCCCAGCACCATTGATCTCCACCCCTTCCCCGGCGGCACCATTGATCTCTCTCCACCCCAGCACCTTTTCAGCAGTCCCCCTCATCAAGCACCCACCCCCCATGCCTACCAGATCGCGCGGCAGTGGTGGCTGGCGAGCAGCAGTGTTGCCTGGCGGGTGGGTGGCTGGCAGACGGCCAGCGCATCACGCTGGAGTGGGCTGTTGGGAGGGGGGGTGTGCGTCATGCTGGAGTGGGCTGTGGGGGGGTGTGTGCGCGTCATGCTGGAGTGGGCTGTGGGGGGGTGTGTGCGCGTCATGCTGGAGTGGGCTGTGGGGGGGTGTGTGCGCGTCATGCTGGAGTGGGCTGTGGGGGGGGGTGTGCGCGTCATGCTGGAGCGGTCTCGTAGGGGAGGGAGCACACGCTGGAGTGGGCGGGGGAGCGCCACACACACGCTCCTTCCCTACCACGGAAGGGGAGAGGGGGGGTTGAGGGGGCCATCTCGGGGGGGAGGGGGGAGTTGAGAGTCCCGGCGGCCTTATTCGCCACAGTTTAACTGACAATTCGCCACAAGTGGCGAATGGCGATAGGGTTGCCCACCTTGGCTTTAGTGGGTCGGTGTTACTATTGACCCAATGTTAATTTAAGTTAGCATTGATGAAATAATACTGCTGAAATTAATATACTGTTGAAATGGACGATATATTTCTGAAATGGACTGGGGGGGGGGGGGAGGTCTCTGCAGAAGAATTGAAGGCAATGTTCTGTTTCCATTTTGTCTGTTATGTCTTTAGTGTCCATTTTGTGCATAAGAATGTGTGTGTGTGGTTTGAAAGAGATTCGCTCACAGTAGATTTACGACTGTGCCTGATGTAACGCCCGCATTCCTGATATCAAGAAGTACCTTTAGAGAGCTGTTTTAACCAGACTTTAATGATCTGTAAGATGATTGGTTTAAGAATTAAGGAGTGGTTATTATATTCTGCCTAGTAACCTATTTGAAACAAAGGAATCTAAAATGTATATAAAGCCTGCTTGGAAACTCCCCTGGCAGAAAGTCTCATTGACTTGTGTGTATGATCATACTCTGAATCTGTACAGGCAATAAACTACTCATTATATACAAACCCGTGTTTGTGAGTTTGCAAACAACGACAGCATTATGCTAAATAGCCTGATGGAGCTTAGTATATCTGGGTATTAGATTGTAAAAGTATGTTTTTTTTACCTGGATTGTAAAGTAATCAGGGACACTGTCATAAGAAAAAAATTGATTCATCTCTTTGTTTACTTGGACTACAATTTTTACTCCCATTAGTCTTAATTTCCTCTAAATAAATGACATACTGAATAATATAAAAGTACTGTCACTTTTTCTAATAATTAGACTCCACCATCCATCTTGGTAGCTACAAGAGTCTATGTGCTTAGCAAATAGGAAGTAGTTACGCTTGCTTTAATCAAACACACAAAGTAAATGTTTTTTGAAAATCTGTGAAATCTTGATCCTTGTGCAAATATTGACACGTTTATTGGACCAATATGAGAGCTCTTCACAGATTAATTTAGACACGAGTTACAAGACCTAACAAGTCTTTTCTTCACATGTGCCAGAACTGCTTGTGGACTCTTTCACCATCTATGATCATTTCTAATGTTAGTTGATTACCAGGTACCACTGTGAACACATGGAAATAGTATAAACATCAAAGATGGGGATCAAAGATATGTTGTTCCTAAGGATACAATTCAGTTGGCGATATTACTATAACTGTTGATATATCTGGACTTGGAACATATATATTATTGGATTGTACTTACATGTGCCCCCCTCCCTCTTCTCCCCCCCCCCATCCTTCCCCTCAACCTTTTAATTTTCTCTCCCCCCCCCTCCTATTATTTCTGTGCCACCACCCCACTCAATACTGTATTGTTCACATACATGTTAAAATGGCAAAATCACCAATAAAGTTTGAGTAAAAAAAATAATAATAATACTATAAACATTTCTATCACCAGACGCAGGGGGCAGGGGTAATGCCCATAATGACCTCCACGGTCATGGACTCGGACTGCAATTCAAAAAACACCTCTCGTCAAATGTGCAATGGATTGCCCCAACATGCCTGAGCATTGTGTGCCACAGATACATGAGTGCAAGGTGTTTCCTTTTCAAAGACCATTACGATACAATGGATACAGTTATCCCAAGAGATTAATGAAAGACGTTACACACGCTTAGTTCCTGGTACAAACAATGTATGCCTGCTCTTGAGAGTAATTAGGTTATTCAGTCTCCTGTAGGGAGTTTAAATGTTTAAGAAGTAGCTTGAAGTACCAATGAGTGATTTTCTGCATAGTTGCAGCACTATGGTAACTATTACATTACAGCCAGAGAACTGTCATAACAAACCTGGCTACATCCATTAACTTGTTTCATTGAAGGCATGTGATGTTTGGCTATGAAAGCATTTGGATAAACATTTCTAGCTGAGCAATCAATGTGTTAAGCAATACAGTTTTGACTTCATTAAGTATGTAGTTGCTAATCAATATTTCCCTTTAGGAAACATTCAGAATGTTTTGGGAAATTGCACAGGGATTCTGGCTTCTGATAGAATATATAAAGCTGTTTTTGTGGTATATGCCTATACTAATAAAAGAAGGTAGGTAGACAAAGGCAGTGCACTGCCTGAAAAAATGGAGGAGGCTAACGGTGGCAGAAAAAGAGTTCCTTTATTGGATAAAAGGATCAAACATGACCCCTGGATGTCACAGCAAACGCACACCTACGCGTTTCGGGCCGTGTGCCCTTCATCAAGGTGTATCTCCTTGTACAATGAATGGAGGAGGGTTAAAAGTAATTAATTCTTCATTAAAAAACATAATTCTGCAACATTCGAAAGGTGATTGCATAAAGTATGTAAGGCTGTGTACCATTATTAAATCTAAGACTTGTTTGACAGAAAATAAGTTGTTTAATTGCTTGATAAGAAAATAAACAGGTAGAACAAATTAACTTTAGAATGTCAATTTCTGACACAGGAAGCAGCATTTAGACTTCTGCTCAATGCATTGCTAATTTTGATCACTAGGTCCCCATTGTGTAGCACATACGAATATCATCATACATATCCCTTCATATTTAATGGTCAGGTTTTACTGATATTCATCAATGGCCCCATAGAGCTTCCAATAAAAAGAAATTGACACAGGGAAATAAAGTGACTTGCCCAAGGTCACAAGGAGCTGACACCAGGAACTGAACCAGGCTCACAAACTCAGTGATACCAGAGTCAGGGTCTTCGCTCTCTGAGCCACTGTTTCAGCCCTGACTTCAGTATACAACAAAAATAAAAGCGCCAATGCAACATCCAAATGACAAAGTATATTATACTGTAGTTAAATACTTATCTGTTTGACTTCTAATAAGTATGGGTCATACAGTTAAACTCTTTAGCCAAAGCATTAAAACCTGCAGCCACATCACGGCATGACCCCTTTGCAGGTCCTCAAACTAACTGTGAAAATTCTCATTTACCTCTGTAAGGGAGGGAAAATGTCTTAATAGACCATTTGTGACAGGGCCTTTCCCCGGTTTAAAAAGGCAGCACATAAAGCCTGTAGCTGATGAGTCCAGCAGAGAGCAGGTTAACTTGGTTAGTCAGTTAGCCAGCTTTCACCTGGCTCATCGGGCAGGTTTAAATGTGTGCTGCACAAACTGCATGGAGCTCTGTATCATAGGGGAGGAGTGGAAGATAAGGGAAGGTTCCCTATAAACAGTGCTACAGCAAAAAGGGGGTACAATGGCAATTGTTGCTCAAAAATGTATGAATAAGCAGGTTTAGGATAAGGTCTAAATGAGTGATTAAGAGTATTGGACCCAGTGCATCATAAAGCAGGAAGTGGTATGATAGAGTAATCTGTCTTTAATGAGGGTACATTTGTAATGCTAGAAAAGCACCTCACTAGACTTGAAAAAACTCTCTTACCTGCGGCACTTTTACTGGTCAGCAACTCCCCCTGAATCCATAAATGGGGAGAATCAAAACTCTTCTTTGAAACCTTTATCCATTTATTGCGTGCATCACGCTGAGTAAGTAAACATATTGAAGATTATCCAAGGATAGCAGCGGAGCACAGCTGAAGGATGGGGTCAACACCAGCAATGAAGAGGTTAAAAATACTTCTTTAATGAGACATGGTGCAAAACGGGGGGAGACAGCAACAACTCTAACGCGTTTCAGGCTATGCAGCCCTTTTTCAAAGAGTGAAGTATTTTAAAGAAGTATTTTTAACCTCTTCATTGCTGGTGTTGACCCCATCCTTCAGCTGTGCTCCGCTGCTATCCTTGGATAATCTTCAATAGGGGAGGAGTGTGCTGACAGAGAGAGATCCCAAGGAACCAGACCCTCTGTTCTAGGACACAGCGATCCCTGGAGCCCTCCAGAGGGTGCACCCCACGGACACCAACACAGACCCGGAGACTGATATAAAAAGCCCCCTGCTTACAGGTAAGTCTTTGGGGTCAGAGGTCGGCAAGAGGCCTAGCCTCCCAGCCCTGCATTTAGGGGCTGAGTCAGCCCTCACAAAGGGATAGGCCTGTTTGATTTGTTTTTGCTTACATGAAGCTGTACTGTTTTAAAGCTACAGGCTAAAAAAACAAAACACTGTTTATTTCCGCAATTTATGTCTCCCTGGTTGTACCTCTGCACTCATCTCCTAAACCATTCTTCCACATTTGCATGAAAAAACCTGCTAATTAAAAACAGTTTAACTAAATAGACCCCCACCCGGTCGCAGATCGGACCCCCTAAGGTGTACTAGGGCCTGGCTACATGTCTGAATTTGGTGCATACCTGCTGGCAACAGGAGGGCCTGAGTCTCCCGCGATGGTATGAGGGATGACACCTAGGTCCATAGGCGCCTGTCTCTTGAGGGAGCTCCCAATGGAGGGTGTCCCTTAATGTCTATTATGATATGCCTGTGGTCTGGTCCCAGATCGCAGGCCGCGCACACTGCGTGGCGTCCGTCACTGGTGCACTAATACTGATGCTTGCTATTGGTGAAGAATGAACAGGAAAAACCAGGGGAGCGGTTGCACCTTAAAATAAAAACAAAATCTACATGGTGTAAAATTGTTGGCACAATGAAGTGGTTTCTAAGAAACTTAGAAAACTGAATAGGGAGGCTATAGTGACATATAACCAACCAAACAAATATGGTAGAACCACAGGAGGAGCTTAAGATCTCAAGTAGAGACAAAACACATAGACATAGACAAAAAACATAGACTCCTGATGAAGACGTCATTTTAGAGCGTCGAAACGCGTTGAGTGTGACCCTGAGACTGAGAGAGAGAGAACGTTGAGCCCGTGACGTCATCTCCAACCGGCCGGAATTCCGGAAGTGACGTGACGGCTGTTCGAGACACAGTCGGGTGGCGTGCAGCAGCAGCAGCGATCGGCAGTGTGATCGGTGATCGGTGAAGTGCAGTAATCGGAAGATTATATACTCCCTATGCTGTTTATCCTTTTGGATCCTGTAAGCCTCCATTTCATTCGTTTGTGGATAAAAGTGTTTGTTTTATCCCTGTGTTTTGTCTCTACTTGAGATCTTAAGCTCCTCCTGTGGTTCTACCATATTTGTTTGGTTGGTTATATGTCACTATAGCCTCCCTATTCAGTTTTCTAAGTTTCTTAGAAACCACTTCATTGTGCCAACAATATTACACCATGTAGATTTTGTTTTTATTTTAAGGTGCAACCGCTCCCCTGGTTTTTCCTGTTCATACTGTTTCTGGACCTTGAAACAGTCCATCGAAGGGTTTCAGTGATTTTTGTACCAATACTTGCACTTGTTGATGTTTATTTTATTATCACATTGCACATTTGTATATTTTATATAATTCACTTAAAACAATTTTAGTATTAGAGCGCCATCTACTGTTTGTTTTCTATTGGTGAAGAATCCCTATCTATGGGTCTTCCCTGTAGCAACCACAAGCTGAGGTGAGCCAGGGCCTAGCTGGGATCTAGAGGAAAATCTTGCCTAGTTCAGGGGCCACTGGCACCCTGAACAAATCCTCACCCCTTGCTGTCCCTGCTCCAACTGGCATGGTACCTAGCACGCAAAATGTATCTATATCTCACTCTCCGTGAATCCTTGAGCCCTATTGACTCTCCTGCTCAATGTGTGTGCATCACCTGGGGCTGCTGGGACATGTACTCCTGTGCGGAGCATGTCTAATGAATACCACACTAACTCTGGCACCTGTGCATGCGTACCTGCTCCATTGCGCATGCGCGAGAAAACAAAATGGCGGTGCCCTACACCGGCATCCTCAGAAGAGCTCCTTACACCTAGCCGGGTCCGCCCGTAGCTCCGGCGGCACCCGGGCAAGCCGGCAGTTGCCCCGCCTGCAGCAGAGGTAAGCGGGGAGCCCGGCTACATCTATATAGCACAGCGCACCGGAATGAGTGGAAATACAGGTGTATTCAAGACACAAACATATATAGTAACTCACATTAAATATAATTAAGAGCAAACTTCTCAAAGTCCAAGGTGAGAGCTGGACAAGTCCAAAGATGGTTTACAGAAGGGGCCCAGCGAGCCAGGTCCCAAGACGTCCGCTCGCAGCACACGGGAAGAAGAAGAGATGCAAAATTGATTGCTCAACAGTTTCTTACACCGCTGATGCGTCCAGCACACGGCCACGTGCACGGACACCAAATGGGAGAATCCTCTACTCACAACAACAAACAGCTGCGCCGCTCGTGGTTGACCAAGAAGTTCTCCCTGCATCCATGATGACGTGAGAGTATAGCGTGACGACCTCTACGCGTTTCGCACTGGAGTGCTTCATCTGGGGATCTTCATCAGGACCCCCTGATAAAGCACTACTGTGCAAAACGCATAGAGGTCGTCACACTAGACTCTCACAGAACAAGAAAAGCAACCAGGTACATAAGGAAACACAATTAGCTATTTGGAAGATGGAATTGTAATATACAGTATGGCGGATCACATGCTAGGGTTGACAGGTGTCCGGTATTGAACTGGACTGTCCTGTATTTGGACACTGTGTCCAGTAAAAATGTAGAGGTAATACTGGACATACATGTGTCCACATATTACCTCTTTGGACATAGTGACCTGACCGGCTTGGGGGGGTCGCTGGATTCCCCCAAGCAGGGAGAGAGTAGGGCTGTTGTTAAGGGGCTGGGCAGCTTCCTCCATCCTGATTGGCTGCATTACCCAGCAGCAGCCAATCAGGAGAAGAAGGTGTGGAGGTCGAGCCGCAGAAAGGAGGAAACATCATGGAGCGGAGAGAGGTGAGAAGTGTGTGTGTGTGTCTCGAGCACATCGCACCTTTCCCCATTGTGTCCAGTATTTTTGGCGAAGCCACCTGGCAACCCTAATCACATCTAGTATTTGACTGCAGGGCCTAAGACTTATGCACGTACATAATGTAGGGACATTGCAGGGTAAGTAAAATGACGTGGTCAAGGATTATGTATTCTCCTGAAACTTACTATGCATCTCTTCCTCCTCCAAGAACTCGCTGTTTGGTTTCCTTACTTCCCGTGGCAACGTCTTCCTGTGCTCAGCCCGGACAGAGATCTTCCAGGATTTCAGGATCACCTGGGAAAATGCAGCATACATCACAAGGCTGATGTTAGTACTAACACCTGTGCAGATCTACTATGCTGATTAAAACCGCGAGTGTGGTTATACTGCAGAGCACGCTTGCTTTGTGCTGTGAAAGTACGTATGTGCAGATCCATTCACTAGGTACAACTTGTGGGGATATAGCAGCAAATCATCCTACAGACATGCCGGAAGCTGGTACAGTATAGGACCTATGTGATAAATCCGGGCGTGAAAAAACTGGGGTATATTCAATATGTTAAAAACCCTCTCTGCAGTGGATGACGTCACTTGTTCCATGCTAAGGGAAAGATCCTCAACACATATGGAAAAGAGAAATAAAAGAGAACATAGCGTAAAACCATTTACTGATAAAAATTTTTTTATTAAAACAACCTAATTTCACTCACAAGTGTAGGTGAGTATAAAGCCTTTAGAGCGTATAGAGGTTGCCCTGAGCTTTCTTTGGGTGCGTTGCGGTATTGGGGTTCTCCCAGCGCTCCACTCTCCGCTCGCACAATCCCCTCTGCCAGCTGCCTGATCGTCACATGCACGGTCGTGCGCTGGCGTAGAATTACTCCTCAGTACTTCCCAAATACAGCTCTCCAATCGCCCAAAGAAGGCTCGGGTAGTATATGCTCTAAAGCAATGGCTTTCAACCTTTGTTTGGTTAGGGAACCTCAGAATTAGAGTGTGAAATTCTGGGGAACCCCAACCCTCGCCGCCATGTCCCTGTCTCTCGTGCCTCTCCCCCCTCACGATCCCTCTTACACTCTCGCGGAACCCCGGTTGAAAATCACTGCTCTAAAGGCTTTATACTCACCTAAACTTGTGAGTGAAAGGTATGAGGTTTTCTTTACTTATTTTTCAGTAAATGGTTTTGTGCTATGTTCCCTTTTTCACTTTTATTTCTCTTTTCCATATGTGCTGAGGATCTCTCCCTTAGTATGGAATAAGTGACGTCATCCACAGCAGAGAGGGTTTTTGACCCATTTATATGCCCTGGTTTTGTTTCGCGCACGGATTTACCCCATTGGATACCTTTTGCCCAGACTTTTTTTTTATAGTCTGAACATTTGAAGCTACGTCTCAACGAGGGCCTGGAAAGTATATGTGTATCTATGAAATTTAGTGAGACATGCGTAAAGTTTTTGTGTTTAATTTTCTGTTTTGCTGTATAGGACCTACAGTGAGAGAAGCGGCATCTCCGAATAAAAATGTATCACAGATTACATAGTTACATAGTATATGAGGTTAAAAAAAGACATATGTCCAGCGAGTTCAAGCAATGTTTAAATGTAGCCGACTGAGATACTCATTATATATTAGTATTTATATTGATCCAGAGGAAGGCAAACAAAAATCCCAGTAAAACATTATCTGATTATGTCTCATAAGGAGAAAGATAAGATACATTGCTTCCAGACTTCAATGATGGCAATCAGATTTCTCCCTGGATCAACCATCCTCCTAATGATTAACATTAGGTATACCTTACTCTACTAAAAAGACATCTAACCTTTTCTTAAATGTATCTATTGTATCTTCCATCACAGTCTTCATCGGTAGTAAATTCCCAATTTTAACTGCCCTTACTATAAAAATAGAACCCTTTCCTCCTGGTGAAATCTTCTTTACTCCAATCTCAAGGGATGACCATGTGTCATCTGTACTGTCCTTGGGTTGAAGTTACCTCGAACCTTCCTTGTATTGACCTTGCCTACATTTGTAAATAGTAATCATATCCTCTCTTAGACGCCTCTTTTGTCTGAATGCAGAGACTTTATCTAAACAACTCATGTGCGCACAGGCTCAGGGCAATTAGGCTTATAGTGAGAGCTCAACACAAGCTCAAAAACGTTAATAAATGTTGCAGAGTACAGAGGGAGTAAGACTTAATGTCTTTGGTGGCGCCACTGCTCCCAGTCCTCGAGACCGAGGTTGTCGCGGCACCGAAGGATTACCCCTGCAGGGGTCCCATTGAAAAGCATGGATCCCCCGCAGAGCAATCGCAGTAGGCTTTTACTTTTTGTCTGCGGAACTGGGGACAGTAAGTCTTACTACATCTGTAAGTCAAATGCATGTTTTGCCTTCCTCAGGTCTCTCCGGTACTGAAGGGAAATGAAAGGAAACTGTTCAGAAGAGAGTATGTGCACCAACTACATGTTAAAGCAACAATCACACCCTCATTTTTTTACCCATTGTGTTTTAAAGGATGGAAACCTGGGGGGAGTGGGGGGACGGTGGTTGAAAATAACACAGTTCAACATTTTGATCCATATTAACTGTCATCAAGGCAGCAGGACTGGCACATTGCTGATGTTCCCATAGCTGCAGTTTTAAGTGTTGACTTGCAGGGGGGCATGCATTGCATTGCTAAGCAATGGTTGGTGTGTTCTGGTTATCGTTTCTGAAATTGCATCCTGTATGACAGATTCACCAAAACCTCATTCCCTTATGCAGATGCACTCCCTGTCTTAACTTGTTTTATTTCCCCAGTACTGAGGTTATTCTGAGTTGCACATCATGCATATGATGTGTTAGGAGCAATCTGTCAGGCAGAGTTGCTTCAAAATCTGGATACGGCTGGAAGTGATTAGAGTGATAGCCGCCCAAAGCAGTTCAAGTTAAAATCATCTCAAACTGGATGTACATGATTTCTCCATAGGAATACAAACAACAAGAAAGAGTGCATCGCGAAGAAGTCACACCGTAATAATCAGAATTTACCTCCTTTTTGGTGATGGTAAAGTGGTAAAAGTCTTTGCTGGGGGCAGGAGCCTGGCGCTGGGCTTCATACAGCGTATCCTGCAGTAGGGACGTCATTGTGGATTTTATGTTGTCACCTGCAGATCGCTGCTTCTTGTCGAAGAGTTTCTAAGTGTCTGCTAATATGTGTGTGCCACAAGCCTCCTTTTCCATTGGTCTGGCGTAGTCGTCTTGATCGGAGAACATCACATTCCTGGGTCCCGCCTGCTGAATATAAGGGCTAATCTTTAATTCCCTGAACAAACTTGACTTTGTTTACAGAGTGATAAACAGAAAGTGAATCCCTGCGCTTCTCCCATTGTGCTAACAATATCTGGTGAAAAATATACATAGTGAAACCTACGTCTGTGTGACAAAGGAGACTTTTGGTTGCATCTTTTGATCAAATTATGACAAGTCTGCTAACCAGCGTCAAGGTAAGTCTCAATAGCAGCTCTCTATGCTAAATGCATACACATTGTAGTGAATTATGTGCAATATGTGAAATATGCCCTGAAGGGGTTAATAAACAAAGCATATGCTTCTGTAGTGCAGTTAAAGACTGGTATACCAGGAAAGGTACTCACATGTAGGCAAGTCTTAAGGCACTCACTACTTGTGAGGGGGAAGGTGAATTTGCAGGGACCTTACTGGGAGATTATATACCTTGACAGGAGGGGCTAAAACCTCCCACAAGCTGCTCAATAAGCAGTTACAGGTGGACTGGATAAATGCATTAATCACACCCTAATAGTGACGCCTTCTGGAAGCGTGCTGCTAAGGAATTATTTCGGCACAACAGAACATGTAAAACAAATATATATATATTCACCGCTCGTTTGTTTACAGAGTAACTTGGTTCGTTTCTTTCAGACCGACCGCAAGTAGGAAGATCGAAACCCTTCATTGAATACTAGCAGACAGATTACCCTGTACAGTAATAGTGTTTATCCTTATTATAATGGGATCATTTCCCTGAGTTATAAAACACTAACAATTTGCATACTGACTTATTGGAAAAAAGGTTTGTAATCATGTTGATTCATTTAACCTGTTCCTCATCTGATGGGCCTATCTATCAATTGCTGTTGGCACTGGAAACATATTGTATATTTATGTTTTATGCTGGTGTCCATGTTGGTATCAGGTAAATTGGGGCACTTCTGAAAATCAATCATTTGTCGTTGTGATTTTTTATACATAGATTGATCAGAATTCCCATATATTGTTGCTTCTCATTCATTCTTGTAATTTGCTTCTATATTTGCTCAGAATTGTTTCATCAATATGTTGTCGGTTTTTAATTATTCCCATCAATTATCCTGTCTGTCAGTTTGGCCATTTAAAGCTTAATGCCCTGATCCTTCTTGCAAAACATGTAAAGAATCTGAATAAATCAGACTCCTTGATAGAGACTATTTATAGGGGTACACTCCAGTCGGGAGACCCCTCCAGAGGCATCCGCCTAAGGATCCACCTGAGAGAGAAGCAGCACATTACAGCGCGGAGCCAAGCCGTTGATCTGCGGAGTCCCATTGTTTGTCCTGGTCTGGACTGAGACCAGGGAGGTATTGACAAGTGCACCAACGGGCCCCAACACAGGGAAGCGCACTATCCCCCCCACACACACAATTTGGGGAGGAACTTGCTGGTGGACACTCAGGGATTAAGTGCCCAGGCACTCCAGTACTTTGGGGTTTCCAACCGGGTGGTGTTATTGTGGAGTGATAATCTGCTAGCTATGTTTTGATTCTGATGCATGAATAAGGTGTGTTCAGTAAATACCGTTTACATTAAGGTGTGTATTATTGTGTATATGGGTTCCGGGGAGGGACTCCTCCCACTGCGCTGGGATCCCTCGCCGGTGGAGGCGCTGCATAAGATAATGAGTATACCCCAGGCTCCCAGTAGTGGAGGCTCAGGCCTCTTGTGAGCCGAACAGGTGACAGCAGCACAGGTAGTTTAAGTACACAGGGGGGTACAAGGGCTACATTAGCAAAGACTTTTAAAAGAAATAAAAAACTGAATAGAGCTCTAATTACAAATCATGTATAGTGAATTCAAACCGCGCTCTTGCATCCTAGCAGGATCTTGAAATAGATCAACTCTTCCCTCTTGCAGCTGATGTGGTGTGAAGGCACCCCTCCTCCACCAATACCGTCGTGGGATGGCTCCAAACGTCAGGTGTCAATGAGAAAATAAACACAAAAGCGCAGTATGAATTCCAGTATGAATCTCACTCGGGCACAGAGGAAAAGTCTCTAGCTGTTTGTGGGAGTACTGGAGCTTGTTCTACCAATTGACTCAGGCACCTGATGAAGCACTGTATCGTGTGAAACGCGTTGCGGAATTCACACAGTGCTATTGGTACACAGTCAATTGGTAGAACAAGCTCCAGTACTCCCACAAACAGCTAGAGACTTTTCCTCTGTGCCCGAGTGAGATTCATACTGGAGGACCGGCGATCATGGTGGGCTACTAAACACTGGTCCTGCGAGAAGCCGCAACCCGGAAGTGACAACAACGTGGTGCCGAGCAAGCCAGCCCCTGCGCGCGGGACTGATTGTAAGCCTCAGCACCTACCCCCTGTGCCTAGGAATCCATTTGGACTGTTACCCATGCACTGCTCTACTGGACATATATATCCCTATATGTAAGTTTTTACTTGTTATTTTATTTCATTGTTTTATATAAATCTTGACCCTTGGTGCGCTTTTGTGTTTATTTTTACAAATCATGTAGTTTATTGGTGAACGAGCAGTCAGAGTACTACGTCTCGGGTCCATCCTTGGACCTTTCATCACGTAAGTGATAACTCATAAAAGTAACGTTTATATACAAATAACCCAATCAGTTAAATGTAGTGGCTGATGACGTCACACATGAGCGTAAAAACGAACGTCCAAAGCGTGTTGACATCAGCGCCCCCTGGAACACACCAAGTGAACCACAAGCAAGTGGTTAACATTGCTTCATAAACTACGGAAGCTGCAATGGTGCAAACATATTTTTTGTGACTAAACAGACTATCACAATATACATCCAATCTATAGTATAATATCAACACCTATAAACAAATGTTCAAAATATGAAGAACATATAATATAGTTCAATAAAGTACATATGCATGTATAAAGAAAAGCAACTGTTTATATCCAAAAGTGCATGTGTATATAAACAAAAACATAGAAAAAACATCAACATCACAATTAACAAATAAAAATCTAATACATTTTAATCAATGTAATTAAATAGATAAACAAATATCATTGACTCATCCTAAAGGGAACCGCGAATGCGTCTATCTACTATATGAACACCAATAGGGTTAATTTAAAAAAAATACCTAAGATTTAACGACTCCTACTAATAGTGTCTAATGTGAAAATCCGTGAAGAAAGAAATATTGGGGCACAAGCAAATGTCAAATGAATATTGCAAATAGTGAAAATAAAAATAAAGGAAATAATAATAATAAAGTGACACAATGGAATGGCACATAGATGGTGTAGGAATAATCTATAGATGTACTCATACGGCCATGTGTGGTACTGAGTGTCTCTATGGGTATCTTTAAGCTGCTCCTTCTCTGCATCAAGAAAGAAAGGTGGAGAATGACCTCCTATATTCCAATGCTAAGACAATCATGTAGAGGTATATGGAAGAGTATACAGCCACTGTCCAAGTTCAACAAGAGAAGGGGTCTCAATGCAGGTAATATAAAGTAATAAAGTTGATGAATAAGGGGTGGCTTTGTGGTATGACTTAACCAACCGGGGGCCAAATTGCAGAAAAAAGAACTAGAGGTACATGGTGATCTGACCGCAGACACACCACCTGTAAACTCAAATAATATCCCAAGCTGCTGCCCTTAACCGATTAGTGTCCTGGCCACCCCATCAGCTAATCTGTGTAAGTGGAAGAAACCCCCGTAACCTGAATGATGTGCGGGTACACAGCTGCTGAGACCAGGAAAGCAGGGCGCTCCTGCGCAAGGCTCTAACGGATGCCGCTACCGCTGTGCCGGCCGGTGCACGCACCAACTCCTCAGCCCGTCGATATGGATGACGAAGGGGCCGCGTCCAGGTAACAAACAGCTGCGCTCTGACTGGGGACCCGGCATGCAGTGCGCTCCGGCGCGTAGATCGTCTGGATACCGCCTCCGCTGGATACTGGTGATTAGCACCTGCTAATAGTATGAGACCTCTGTGTGCTCCATTTCAAAGTAGTGAATAAAGTAGAAAAAATGAATGGTCACTACTCCCTTGTACCGACACAAGCTTTGTAAATTAAAAGATAAATTTTATTACAAAAAAAGGCTGGACATCATGGATAAGACCACTCTGACGCGTTTCATCCCGACATGGGGCTTTATCAAAGAGACATCTTTATCTCTTTGATAAAGTCCCATGTCGGGATGAAACGCGTCAGAGTGGTCTTAGCCATGATGTCTAGCCTTTTTTTGTAATAAAATTTATCTTTTAATTTACAAAGCTTGTGTCGGTACAAGGGAGTAGTGACCATTTATTTTTTTCTACTCTGCTCCTTCTCTGCAGCAGGTCACAGGTTCTCCCTTCATTTTTTTTCACAGTGGTAGTCTCAGTGCGTATGTAATGGAAGACAGCGCCAAACAAACAGATTTAAAAGTGAATTTATTAAAGTAAAAGTGAGTAACAGTACAACTCACATGGGAATAGCTGCTCCAGGACCGCGTCGCCGACCTCCCGCTCTTCGGTGCAGTGTACTCCTGATCATCGCGTCCGATACACAGGACTGTAATCCCAAGGTGCAGGCGCCAGCTACGGTGTCCTCATACAGTCAAAATACCACTGCAGGTCTCTGCATGAACAACGCGTTTCGGATGTGATAATCCTTCGTCAGGTTCATGCATAAGACCTGGAGTACCATACCTATATAGGGCTGACTCCAATTAGTGTCATTAACCCAATGCTCGTCTTTTTTTTTTTTTTTTTTTTTCAATGTTTTTATTAGGCATTTTTAGAGAATACAACGTTTCTGACATATTTTGTTGCCTAACATTTTCCAAAACATATTTTTTAAAGGGGGGGAAAGAAAGGCAACCTAAGTTGTCCAGAAAAGAGGGGGGGAGCCTTCGTAGAGAGAAGGTAAGGAAGGAGGGTGGTGGGGTAGTTGAGGGGGTGTGAGGGAGGGGTGAGGGGGGGGGGTGGGGAGGGGAGGGTGTTCTCGTCCTACTTGGCTGATAGGGTGTTGCTGGTGAAATTCGTACGAGTTTTTTTTTTTTTTTTTTTCTCTCCTTATGGGGGGGGAGTTAGACTCCCACCCCCCTGTGCTGGTCGGGGCGCTCTGGTAAAGTGGAACCAAGGTTCCCAGATATCTTCAAAGGCCTGGGTTTTTTGTCTGATGTTGGCTGTGAGCCTTTCCATAGTCATTACTTCCCCAATCCTTTTCTTTATCGTATTGAGCGCTGGCGTAGCTGTTTTCCTCCAGGAGGCCGCAATACAGCATCTCGCCGCTGTGAGAATGAAGGATATTAATTTCCTGGTGGGCCGAACTATATTCGGCATGGGTGCAGCCAACAGGAAGGTCAGTGGTTCAATAGGAATTTCTAGGCCGGTGACCTCTTTTAAAAGAATTTGGACCTTGGCCCAGTATTTCACAATTTCTGGACAGGTCCACCAGATGTGGGCCATGTCCCCTCTATTACCACAGCCTCTCCAACATTGGTCTGATGCCAGAGGGTAGATCTGGTTTAATCGTGCTGGGGTAAGATACCAGCCAAACATGATTTTATAGATGTTTTCCTTAATTGTGGTGCAAAGGGAAGTTTCTGAGGCTGCCTGCCAGATTTCCTCCCAAGTCTCTCTTTCTATATTAACGTTTAGATCAGCTGACCATCGCAGCATGTAGTCGTGCTGTGTTGGGGACGTTGAGCGCATTAGGATATTATATATATCAGAGATAAGTCCCTTCTGGTGAGACTTGTCCTCACACAGGAGTTCAAACGAAGTGAGAGTGGGGTATTCTGGATGAGGGCACGTAGTTCTAACAAAATTTCTAATTTGTAGATATTTAAAGGTGTCCAATTTTGTAATTTTAAATTTGTTCCTCAGTTCTTGGTAGCTCAGGAGCTTCCCTAGGCTCAGTACGTCGGCAATCGCCTCTATACCCCGTGTGTGAAAGTGGGCGAACAGCTTAGATCCGCATCCTGGAGGGAATTTAGGGTTATTAACGAGGGAGGTGAGTTGTGAGTATGCTCGTCTTTTTTAAACATAAACCCCATCTGCATGCTGTAATTGCAGCTAACATACACACACAAATAAATCCTTTAATAAAAGAGAGTTCACATTGAATCTCTTCTCATTCAATAGGTAGCAACCCCATAATGGTATTCATTTCATTGGTTAATCCTATTGATTGGCATATAGAAAATGACAGCACACTTTGTTACAACATGATCCTTCTTTTTATATATACAGGACCGTTCATGCTCACATTTAAATCAGTCAAAATGAGATCCTAAAAAAGGAAAGGGTATAGGGTGTGATCAACTTAAACCATACTAATTAACAAATAAATTCATCCGATAATTATAAAATGAAATCCTCCTCAAAAAATACATATATAGTGATAATATTTAAAAATAATGGTAAAAACACACATTTAGAAAGTACACATTAAAAAAACACATTAAAAATCTGTCCACCAGGAATGCTAGCCCTGCGATCTGATATCCCTCAAACTTTCAAAGGTGAACCAGCGCCCTCTATTGGAAGTAAAGTGGAGGGACAGAGGCACAATCAGAACTCCATAAAGAGAAAGTAAAATCTATAAATACGCTTCAGAGATATACTCACACCTTGAGTGTGTCGAGGACAGATTCCCCATAATAGCACGTCATGATCATAAATATAAAGCTAAAAACACAAACAGATGATACAAATAAATAAATACAAATAAAACCAGGTCTAGGCTATTTACAGAATAATAATAATAATTAAAAAAAAAAAAACTAATAAAATACAGATCTTAAAGCAGGTCAAGGCATAGCCTGCTTCCCCAAAATGTAAAACATACAGAACACCTACAAGCTCAAATTGAACCCCCAAAATACCCACAACATATATATAAGCATATAAGTTTCACAGAGGAGTGCTACTGAGCATGGCAATTTATATTTAAAACCAGAGACATAACATAAAACACAGACAAAGCTCAGTGCACATCCAGAAAAACTTATATACGGTACCGTATATAAGTTTTTCTGGATGTGCACTGAGCTTTGTCTGTGTTTTATGTTATGTCTCTGGTTTTAAATTCCCCAAAATGTACTAGGATATATAGCATATATAAAGTGAAAACCCAGACATAAATATCATAAACGACGTTCATATCATAAACAACGATCAATGTCATGATCAGTGTAGAGATCTAAAATGGCACAGAAGCAAAGAGGAAACTCGGGTGAATGATACATTAACACATAGAAGACCTATACTAAATTTTGATTGAATCTATATAAAGGACCAAGGTCTATATCTATGTTGAGTCCCGATGGCACAAAGGTCTTCAACTTATATATCCAAAAGGTCTCGTTCAGGGCTAATCTTTTGACACGATCCCCACCCCGCCAATTGGCTGGTACTGCCTCTATTGCCCTGTAGACCAGACCAGTGGGATCCACTCTGTGCTCAAGAAAAAAATGTCTCGACACAAAATGCGTCATCATGTGTCTCCGAATGTTGCCCATGTGCTCCAGTATGCGGACCCTCAGTGGTCTACTGGTACGTCCCACATACTGGATACCACATGGGCACTGCAACATGAACGTGGTGCGGCAGGTAATAAACTGCCGAATAGAAAACACCTCTCCTGTAGCATTTGAACTAAAATTAACCTTATTGCTAGATCCATGTGAGCAGGCCTCGCAAGTGGTGCACGTGTAGAAACCTTTTTGTTGAGAGAGCCAGTTCTCTTTCACTACTTTGTTAGAGGATTGAAAAACACTCGGCGCAAGCTTAGTCTTTAAATTGCCCGCTCTTTTAAAAATCCTCTAACAAAGTAGTGAAAGAGAACTGGCTCTCTCAACAAAAAGGTTTCTACACGTGCACCACTTGCGAGGCCTTACACTAAAATACTCTGCTCATGGTGTAGGGGCTATCTGGACTTAAGGGGCCAGGTCTGGCCTGGTCCGGGATGCTGACTGCTCCCTGCACACTACCTTCGTCCTTGCTGCTTCCGTCACAAAGGGCTCAAAGGGCTCACAAAGAGGAAGCCTATGTACTTTTGGGGTGATCAAAGTAGTAGCCCTGGGAACTAGTCGAATCACCCTTGATAAGAGGCTGTCAAGGATAGATCTATGGCAGAAGTGGATCCCAGTGGCAGGAACAGCAGGGAGCAGGCAAGAATCGCCAGGGTCATAAGCAGACGTCGGATGCAGGCGGCAGTGTATTGTAGTCGGGGTCACAGGCATAAGTCGGAGGAAGATGGCAGTGTATCGTAGTCGGGTCACAGGCAGAGGTCAGCAGTTGAGGCAGGAACAGGACTGTGGCAAGGAGTTCAGACTGGGACGAGGGAACAGGACTGGGATAAGGAAGCAGGACAAGGCAACAGCAGCAGGGAGCAGTGAACACAGGAACCAAGCAGGTGCTGGCGGAACCAGTATATAAACAGGCACTGATAGGTAGGGGAGGTTTATATAGGGCAGGCTGAGAGACAGAAGACAGGTGCAGCGTATCAGGTTTCAGAATCTGGAAGGTTCTTTGAGAGAACTAGTAAGAGCAACAGCTGTCCCGGTGGACATGCATGGGTACTGCAGACCAAGATGTCAGCAACAACCTAACATAGGCCCACTGTTAACTCAGAAATAGAGTGCCTAAGAGTGGCATGCATTACTCTACTGTGGGATAATGATCCCACGGTTCATGATAGTAAGGGTAACCCAAGTTGCTGCTCAAAAGAGAGTTACGGATGCTACACAGAAGATGGCCACTTATGATGACAGTAACAGCAACAAGCTTAAACACCTCCCTAGAGCATTAATAGTGGGCACTGAGACCCATGGTTCCTACTACTAAATAAACCAATAGAAAGTATTAGAGAATGAGGAAAAATTAATTGTACATATTCTAAATTTTGTGAATAAAAGAGCTAAAAAAAAACACTAACACTAAAAAAGCGCTCAACTAATATAACAAAATTGTGACTAACCGTGCTTACAATGACGCCTTGATTAACATTAGTGATTGTTCAACATATATGTGAAATAATCAACAGTGACCAATGTGTACCACTGCAACTAATAAAGTGAAACAAATGAAAAATAACTGTGTGGTTAATACATGGAATTAAACACAATCAGTATCCTGACCAAATCAGAGGTAACAGGATGGCAGCCTACAAACAATATAATATAGATCCTTCCACTAGAATCTAATGATGATAATGATAGTAATGAGCAAAAAGGGTCATAGGCGCAGGCCCTGATATACAATACCAGTCCAGTATTGGAAACAGTCCTTAGATTAATAGTAGATTGAGACAGTCCTCTGTTGAAACAGCACGCTGACTCTGTAATGTTCACTCGAACTTCATGCTGTGTAGAAAATGAAAAACAAGAACACCATTGCGCAGTACATCTAGGATTAAGAGGCTCCCTCACCCCTGCTAACTACTTACAATGTATTGGTAGTCAGCATACATCAATTGGTATCTTTAGGGACTGGTCTCAGGGGTCCTCTAATGCTTCCTTCAGATGTGGTGTGCTTCCACCAGTACGGGGTCCAGTGTTCACTGATAAAACCTCTGTTCCTGGTCTCCGCTGGTGTACCTCGCAATGTAATAATATGGAACACCATGTGCGGTACCAGATACAGATACACAGCATGAAGTTCGAGTGAACATTACAGAGTCAGCGTGCTGTTTCAACAGAGGACTGTCTTAATCTACTATTAATCTAAGGACTGTTTCCAATACTGGACTGGTATTGTATATCAGGGCCTGCGCCTATGACCCTTTTTTGCTCATTACTATCATATTCTAAATTCTACCAGATGTTTGGTTGCTAGGTGTTGGAGACAGATCAATCCCCCCACATATAGAAAGGTCAGGGAACAAGTATCCCAGCAATGCTTATGGAGAGCATAGAGAAAGAGAGCTTATGGAGAGCATAACAAGCTACCTCGAAGAGTCTATGAAAAGTTCCCAAACTTTGCGGAACCTTATTTTAACAAACATATATGCATCACTACAATAGATTTCGGAGATAGTTGTGGGAAATGATTGGCGCTCTGTGTCTGACAGCTGAGGGGAGCAATATATATATAATAGATATATATAAATATATATATATAAACAGAATAAACAGTCAGCGCTAACTAGACATCCAGTACCAGTAAAATGGTATCTATAGTTAAAATAATGTATTGACCCAATAGAAAAGAATACATCGACTAGAGGCAATAGAAATTGGCAATATTGCATATATAAATATGAGAGTGTCTACTCAATTAATAAATATACAATTGTAGAAAAATAAATATAATACGTATCGGCATGTTCATGAATGAAACAATGATGTTAATGTCCAAAAAAGGATATGACTTGACTTTGGCAGAACTGCAGCTTCTTAGAGGATAACCTGCATCCACATGAATCTATTTTAAATTAAAAAACACTTATCTATGGGCAACTCTGGATGTACAAGCTCTGTATACCAACATTGTACACAGCAAGGGCATTACTGCAGTTAAGCATTTCCTAGATGTGGACGGCAAACTTCCTGTAACCCAAAGGGATTTTTTGCTATCATGTATTCGCTTCATCCTATCCCATAATTATTTTTTATTTAATTATATTTTCTATCTTCAAGTCTGTGGAACGGCCATGGAGAACAGGTTCGCCCCCAGCTATCCAAACCTATTAATGGGTTTCTGGGAGCTCAATTCGACCTGGATGCAGTGTGAACCGTCTGTGGCTTAAGGCTAATCACACACTATAAACTGTGTCTGCTTTGGACATAGAGTTTTGAAGCGGAGCATATGAAGATTGTGCCTGATCAGACGCATATAGCGTGAGGGGAGTAACTGAGTGCAGACCCGTTCCTGTATGTGGATATGGCTGCAATGTGCACAGTGTGATCGGTATGGAGTAATGATACTCACAATAAATACCGTAGCTTCCCCTTCTCGCTCTGCATGGCGGAGCACCTAGAAAGGTGACCGGTATCCCTCCATTGCGTGGCCATGATCCGGATGAACAGTAGATGAGTAGGTGATCGATGCCGCCGCCGCCACTGCCGCCGCCGCTCCTGTATACTCAGACTCACCAGGAAGTGGTTAAAATGAAAAAACTTTATTCAACTACATAAAACAGATACTCTGACAGACCAATACCCAGTTGGGGGCAGGCCTGGTGTACTATGGCTATTTCATTGACGATAATTATATGATTTGGGATGGGAAGAGAGAAGTCCTCGAGGATATCATCTCTAGGGTTGCACCTAATGAGCTGGGTCTCACATTTACTCATCACATCCACAAAGAGCGCATAGTCTTTTTGGACCTTGCTGTTCGTGGACAGTGATTTCAACATACAGACCAATGTACACTTCAAAGAAGTCTCGACAAATAGTTACCTACATGCCAGGAGTTGCCACCATAAAAGTGGCTGAATAACATTTCACTGAGCCAGTTTAGCAGAATTAAGAGGAACTGCTCAGTGGATACTGATTTTGTTCGGCAGTCTCAAGTACTGGTGGATCGCTTCCTGGAAAAAGGGTCTGAGCAATCTATTATTCAAGAGTCATTTTTGAAGATCAAGGCCAAAAAGAGAGATGTTCTAATGGATCAATCTCGCACAAGAATGTCTGAGAAAAGGAGTTTAAGGTTGAAGTTGGGTGCTGATCCCAAGACTAGTTCTAGATTTGGTCTGAGTAATACACACAAGAAAAACCCGCACAGCTTATGCTAACCACAATGAGGTGCTGACTGGATGGAGACTGATTGTATCATATAGGAGAAAAAAGGACCCAGTCTTCCAGCACTCTATCACAACAAATGTAGAATTGTAATTTTAAAATACTTTATTAATAACCAAGAATAAAAAATAGGGTGTTAAAACGTAATTAAATGATGTATTACAACAGCACTTGACTGTATCCTTCATAACCCACCCAAGGTTAGGTGGGTAGATATAATAATGAGATCCCTAATAGATATTTGGGATCTGGGCGCTATATGTAATAGCTTCCTAAAAGGTAAGGTAATGGGTCTATTGAGGCTCACTAAGAGGTTTGTCTCAGTATCTGTGTATCAGTGCATGTATTCCGCACTCAATTGATATACTGATAATGTAAGTGTTCTATGGCATAATAAGCAACAGGTTTGACCATATCTGCCCCTGCTTAAAGTAGCGCTGCTTGCTTGATAGTCTCTCTAGCGTTAATGGTGCTAGATCTATGGTGGAATCATATTGTGCCCACAAATAAAATAAAGCGCAGGCTAATAAGCAAATACGGATAAGGTATAATATAGTTGGCATTAATCATGTGTGTGATTTGTTTACCAAGGACACCTATACTGCAGAAAATGATTGATGTAAACTACCATATATACTGACGATATCGTTGGATTTATGGGTGTGCTCTTAGTCCATAGAGCTAACCTATACTGTCAGTAAAGTCTGGGTGCATCAATATTGAGCTTGTTGGTGCAATGTGATTACCAGTCCTATATTGACCATTCTGTTATAATCCACATTAATGCACCTAGCTCACACTCATGGTCCCTGTTCCCAAGGCTGAGTGATGCGGTGCATTGAGGAGGCGGCTAATATTTAAAGCAACCTTCAGTGTGTGGTGGCTAGAGCTGGTATCAACACAGGTTGAAGTCACTGTTAAATACACACAGCAGCTGTTTGACTGCTCAAAAAGTAGTCTGCCAGTATTTGGTGAGTACACTGACAAAATGCCAACAATGTCAGCTGATAGGTAAGATGGGTGTATGGGGGGTTGCTGATGGAAGGGAGACCACTGGAAGATCACCCTAACCCCTCTACCCTTAATACCAAATGTATAACTAATACCTGTTTGTAGAAGGGGGGGGGACGGTCTACCTGTGAGTCGCAAGGTCCCCTATATCAGCGCTGATCTTGGTTATATCAGCGCTGATATGCTCGAGGGCCTGCCTATCTAGGAGTGAGTGAATAGACCCCTTGAAATAGTAGGATCCCGCTGTGCAAAGACACTGCGATCCTATGTAACATACACGCCGGGGGAAACCGCAAGTCTGGCAACGCGGATCAATATCCAACAGCTGTTGTGTTTGAATCAACAGGTTTCCCGCGTGTGCAGGAGAGAAAATGCCGACGCGCGCGTTTCACGTAGTAAACGCTTCTTCAGGGCACGTAGGGGGAGGTCCCTGCGTGTAGAGGTGTGTTTATATAGCCAAGTTTGAATTGCCTGGTTCCTCACTTAACCCCTTCGTTACTGTTGCATGGCGGATATAATATCCCACTGCCATAAATGCACTGTGTGTGGCTTGCATACTCGTAACTGCCTTGATGCCAGATTCAGGGTGCCCATTCATTTGTTCCAACAGTATCAAATCAGTTGCAACATTACAGTGGGCTGAATAGCTGTGGCTACAATACTAGTTGTATATGTGATATGTTACTGTTGTAACTACTCACATAGGCTGGGGGTTTAGTGTTGTAAGCTTTAATATTCATGGTTGAAAGTGATGGTTTAATCACTAATAGTAGAGGTATATCCATGAGTCTAGATAGTACCAAATGCTAATACACTGTCTTCCATTGATTGAAAAATAAAATAATAAAAGCACACTTTGTCGTTGTTTCATTAAATGTTTGAGGTTTATTCTGATGTTTGATGGCTGATATAAGGGGGGGGAGGGTGGGTGGGGGGTTAAACGTAGGGCATGTGGGGATTATATAAAGGGGCTAAACATAAATCCCTCATTGAGTCCATGTGGACTCAGTGTTCCCAAAGTATAAATCCACCTAGACTCGATCTTTAATAGTTCGTTGTCCCAATCCCCGCGTCTAATTCCTGGAGAAAATTGGTCTATCCCCATGAAACTCATGGCTTTGAGATCCCCAGGTTGGCACCTGTTTGCATGATTGGACACAGGAGTGTCTAGTGTGTTCCGGATAGAGCCTACATGTTCAAGTATCCGTGTTTTTAGGGGACGGCGGGTTTTTCCCACATACTTTTTCCCACATTTGCATGTTCCCATGTAAATTACTCCCAATGTATTGCAATTGATGAATTTGCGTATGTCAAAATGCTTCCTGTTGTTATAGTTACTGAAGGTTTTTGAGACTGTCATATACTGACAGGCCTTACACCTTTGGCAATGGTAATTGCCGTTTATACGAGGTGGTAGCCAGGTGGCCCTTGGTGTTGCCACATTGTAGTGGCTATGGACCAGATGGTCTCTCAGATTTTTGGCACGTCTGCTGACCATTGCTGGATAAGTTGGTATAGAATCGCATAGGTCTTCATCCGCCCTGAGTATGTGCCAGTGTTTTTGTAAGATTTCCTTAGCCACCCTCCATTGTTTGTTGAAGGTGCCTATGAATCTCACTGTTCTTTGTTCTGGCTGCGTTCTTTTGTCCATAACCAGTTCTGATCTGGCTTTGTGCCTCGCCCATTTGTATGCCCTTTTAATTGTTGTCTGACTGTATCCCCTTTCAGTGAACCTCTCCTTCATGTCCCTCGCCTTTTCCTCGAAGTCTTCATCCTTGCTGCAGTTTCTTCTTAGGCGAAGAAACTGCCCCACCGGTATCCCCCTAATGAGTGATTTGGGGTGATGACTACTGGCTAAGAGTATGCTATTTGTGGCTGTTTGTTTACGGTATATACTCGTTTCAAGATTGCCGTTGTCATCCTTTGTAATCAGTAGGTCCAGGAAGCAAATTTGTTTAGGACTATATTCAAGAGTCAGGCGGAGGTTGAAGTCATTTTTGTTAAGAATTTCAATGAAGCGTTTCAATAAGGCCTCAGTCCCGCGCCACAATATCAGCACGTCATCAATGAAGCGCAGCCAAATTTCCACAAAGATGGTTAGATGTTCTAGTTCCTCAGAGAAAACCACCTCTGATTCCCACCATCCCAGATACAGGTTAGCATATGTGGGGGCACATTTGGTGCCCATAGCTGTACCCTGTATCTGGTGGTAGATGGTTTTATTGAACCAGAAGTAGTTTCTCTTCAGAACAAACTCCAGTAGTTCTGCTGTGAAACTACTGTGTTTTTGGTGGTGTTGGCTGCGTGTGCTGAGGAAGTGGTTGACTGCCTGTATTCCCTGATCATGCCTGATACTAGAGTACAATCCTTCTACGTCCAAGATTTCCAAATTTTGGTCCGCTCACCAAAAATTGCTACATTTTATAGCCTTCCCAAGGTGCATAAGAATAAACAGCCACCCCCAGGCAGACCCATAGTCTCTGGAATTGGAAATCTTACAGAGAAAGCTAGTGCTTATGTAGACAAGATCCTTAGGCCTTTTGTTACCACTCTGCCGTCATTTATTAGGGACACTAAAGATGTCCTTAACAAGTTGGATGGCATATCAGTGGCTAATGACTGTATTTTGGTCACCTTGGACGTAGAAGGATTGTACTCTAGTATCAGGCATGATCAGGGAATACAGGCAGTCAACCACTTCCTCAGCACACGCAGCCAACACCACCAAAAACACAGTAGTTTCACAGCAGAACTACTGGAGTTTGTTCTGAAGAGAAACTACTTCTGGTTCAATAAAACCATCTACCACCAGATACAGGGTACAGCTATGGGCACCAAATGTGCCCCCACATATGCTAACCTGTATCTGGGATGGTGGGAATCAGAGGTGGTTTTCTCTGAGGAACTAGAACATCTAACCATCTTTGTGGAAATTTGGCTGCGCTTCATTGATGACGTGCTGATATTGTGGCGCGGGACTGAGGCCTTATTGAAACGCTTCATTGAAATTCTTAACAAAAATGACTTCAACCTCCGCCTGACTCTTGAATATAGTCCTAAACAAATTTGCTTCCTGGACCTACTGATTACAAAGGATGACAACGGCAATCTTGAAACGAGTATATACCGTAAACAAACAGCCACAAATAGCATACTCTTAGCCAGTAGTCATCACCCCAAATCACTCATTAGGGGGATACCGGTGGGGCAGTTTCTTCGCCTAAGAAGAAACTGCAGCAAGGATGAAGACTTCGAGGAAAAGGCGAGGGACATGAAGGAGAGGTTCACTGAAAGGGGATACAGTCAGACAACAATTAAAAGGGCATACAAATGGGCGAGGCACAAAGCCAGATCAGAACTGGTTATGGACAAAAGAACGCAGCCAGAACAAAGAACAGTGAGATTCATAGGCACCTTCAACAAACAATGGAGGGTGGCTAAGGAAATCTTACAAAAACACTGGCACATACTCAGGGCGGATGAAGACCTATGCGATTCTATACCAACTTATCCAGCAATGGTCAGCAGACGTGCCAAAAATCTGAGAGACCATCTGGTCCATAGCCACTACAATGTGGCAACACCAAGGGCCACCTGGCTACCACCTCGTATAAACGGCAATTACCATTGCCAAAGGTGTAAGGCCTGTCAGTATATGACAGTCTCAAAAACCTTCAGTAACTATAACAACAGGAAGCATTTTGACATACGCAAATTCATCAATTGCAATACATTGGGAGTAATTTACATGGGAACATGCAAATGTGGGAAAAAGTATGTGGGAAAAACCCGCCGTCCCCTAAAAACACGGATACTTGAACATGTAGGCTCTATCCGGAACACACTAGACACTCCTGTGTCCAATCATGCAAACAGGTGCCAACCTGGGGATCTCAAAGCCATGAGTTTCATGGGGATAGACCAATTTTCTCCAGGAATTAGACGCGGGGATTGGGACAACGAACTATTAAAGATCGAGTCTAGGTGGATTTATACTTTGGGAACACTGAGTCCACATGGACTCAATGAGGGATTTATGTTTAGCCCCTTTATATAATCCCCACATGCCCTACGTTTTCCCCCCCACCCACCCTCCCCCCCCCTTATATCAGCCATCAAACATCAGAATAAACCTCAAACATTTAATGAAACAACGACAAAGTGTGCTTTTATTATTTTATTTTTCAATCAGTGGAAGACAGTGTATTAGCATTTGGTACTATCTAGACTCATGGATATACCTCTACTATTAGTGATTAAACCATCACTTTCAACCATGAATATTAAAGCTTACAACACTAAACCCCCAGCCTATGTGAGTAGTTACAACAGTAACATATCACATATACAACTAGTATTGTAGCCACAGCTATTCAGCCCACTGTAATGTTGCAACTGATTTGATACTGTTGGAACAAATGAATGGGCACCCTGAATCTGGCATCAAGGCAGTTACGAGTATGCAAGCCACACACAGTGCATTTATGGCAGTGGGATATTATATCCGCCATGCAACAGTAACGAAAGGGTTAAGTGAGGAACCAGGCAATTCAAACTTGGCTATATAAACACACCTCTACACGCAGGGACCTCCCCCTACGTGCCCTGAAGAAGCGTTTACTACGTGAAACGCGCGCGTCGGCATTTTCTCTCCTGCACACGCGGGAAACCTGTTGATTCAAACACAACAGCTGTTGGATATTGATCCGCGTTGTCAGACTTGCGGTTTCCCCCGGCGTGTATGTTACATAGGATCGCAGTGTCTTTGCACAGCGGGATCCTACTATTTCAAGGGGTCTATTCACTCACTCCTAGATAGGCAGGCCCTCGAGCATATCAGCGCTGATATAACCAAGATCAGCGCTGATATAGGGGACCTTGCGACTCACAGCTAGACCGCCCCCCCCCCCCTTCTACAAACAGGTATTAGTTATACATTTGGTATTAAGGGTAGAGGGGTTAGGGTGATCTTCCAGTGGTCTCCCTTCCATCAGCAACCCCCCATACACCCATCTTACCTATCAGCTGACATTGTTGGCATTTTGTCAGGGTACTCACCAAATACTGGCAGACTACTTTTTGAGCAGTCAAACAGCTGCTGTGTGTATTTAACAGTGTCTTCAACCTGTGTTGATACCAGCTCTAGCCACCACACACTGAAGGTTGCTTTAAATATTAGCCGCCTCCTCAATGCACCGCATCACTCAGCCTTGGGAACAGGGACCATGAGTGTGAGCTAGGTGCATTAATGTGGATTATAACAGAATGGTCAATATAGGACTGGTAATCACATTGCACCAACAAGTTCAATATTGATGCACCCAGACTTTACTGACAGTATAGGTTAGCTCTATGGACTAAGAGCACACCCATAAATCCAACGATATCGTCAGTATATATGGTAGTTTACATCAATCATTTTCTGCAGTATAGGTGTCCTTGGTAAACAAATCACACACATGATTAATGCCAACTATATTATACCTTATCCGTATTTGCTTATTAGCCTGCGCTTTATTTTATTTGTGGGCACAATATGATTCCACCATAGATCTAGCACCATTAACGCTAGAGAGACTATCAAGCAAGCAGCGCTACTTTAAGCAGGGGCAGATATGGTCAAACCTGTTGCTTATTATGCCATAGAACACTTACATTATCAGTATATCAATTGAGTGCGGAATACATGCACTGATACACAGATACTGAGACAAACCTCTTAGTGAGCCTCAATAGACCCATTACCTTACCTTTTAGGAAGCTATTACATATAGCGCCCAGATCCCAAATATCTATTAGGGATCTCATTATTATATCTACCCACCTAACCTTGGGTGGGTTATGAAGGATACAGTCAAGTGCTGTTGTAATACATCATTTAATTACGTTTTAACACCCTATTTTTTATTCTTGGTTATTAATAAAGTATTTTAAAATTACAATTCTACATTTGTTGTGATAGAGTGCTGGAAGACTGGGTCCTTTTTTCTCCTATATGATACTAGATTTGGTCTGCCAAAGTTCATAACGAGATATAACACTGCATCTAGTAAGATTTCTAAAATACTCAACACACACTGGAAAGTCCTACAATGTGATCCATACCTTGTTGGGAGTCTCCCGAGTTATGCATCAGTGGTTTATAGAAAAGCTACAAATATCAAAAATGTGATAGCACCGAGTAAACTTAGAAAAATACAAACAATAAATACAATATCAGTTAATGTTAACTTTAAGTGCAGGAGGTCTATATGTGTCAACAAATGCATCTAAGCAATAGTTTCAAGTCACATTCTAATGGGTGTATCCATAAGGTTATGGGACAAATTGAATGTCAGCCGACACATGTGGTATACAGTACATGCTGTTTGCCCTTGTAGTATTCAATACATTGGGAGGACCATTCGTCCTGTCAATGTTAGATTCCTTGGGCATAGGAGGAATATTGATAGGGGTTTAACTACACACTGTGTAGCTAGACACTTTTATAATCATCATAATCGTAATCCGGGACTCCTGACTGTAATGGGTCTGGAGCATATCCCTTCCTCAATTTTGGGAGGGGATAGATTCCGGACCCTGTGCATAAGGGAGTCATTTTTGATTTACACACTGGGTACGTTGGCTCCAGCTGGTCTCAATGAGTGTCTGGATACCAGCACTGTGGTATAAACATACATGTGCCTTGCTGTTCTTTCTTTCCTGGATGAGTTTTTCAGCATCTGTGCCCCTGGTTCCTTATGGGTATGAGCAATCTATTATTCATCTCCGTCACATTTCTGCGCATGCGTGTATGTCAAATTGGAACCTTGCTGAAACGCATATGCGTGTCATCACATTTCTGCGCATACGTGTCATTATGTGACCTTGTTCAGAATTACATTACTGTACAGTAATATACAGTGCGTTTCGTCACTGTACTGTAAGTGTATGTAAACAGTAAATGCAACGTATTTTAAAGATTTTTATAATGTATGTCAAAGATATATTTAAATACAGTATATTTAAATGACATCAGTACTTTATTTATAACACTACTTTAAGTTTATTTAAGCACTAAAAGCAACTTAATTTCAAGATTTATATATACAGTATGTCAGATATTTATATATTTAAATGCCTTTACAAATTTATATTACAGTATGTACAGTATAGTGCTAGTGTAAGTTTATCTAAACAGTAAATGCACTTTATTTGCAAGATGTTTATACTGTATACAGTACTGTACAGTATGTCAACGAGATATTTATACAGTATACAGTATATTTAAATGCCGTTAGTCATTTATGTATAGAACTACTCTAAGTGGCTAAACAGTAAAAACATACAGTAAACACACCAAACAGTATATTGAAAGACTGAAAAATGTATAAGAATAATACAAGAATACAAAGTCACCACTTCTTCAATATGTACAATCTTGTCTTTCTCTTCTTCGCAATGGCTGGTGCTTCTTGGACGTCTTGGTCTGTAAATAAAGCGACAATATTATATATTTATAATCACACCGTACATTATGCAATCAAGATTTTTGGGGGGTTTGGGGAGAATGGGTATGACATGGGGAACCATACATTAAGACTACAGTACATTGTGACTACTGTACACATGAAAATAAATACAGTATTAAATCATGACGCCAGTACAGTCCATTGTTAAACAGTATCTTCTAGTTTTTGAGGGGGGGTTGGAGGAGACAAAGCATGCATGGCATGGGCACTTTAAAGTAGACTAGAGGTTTTAAAGTACATTAGGTTTTGGGGGGTTTGTGGGAAAAGGGCATGACATGGGGAACAGTACATTATGACGACAGTGCTTTGTATCTTCTGCTTTGGGGGGGGTGGAGGGGTTGGACGAGACAAAGCATGCATGGCATGGGCTACAGCACTTTCCAATAGGACTAGAGGTTTTAAAGTACATTAGGTTTTGGGGGGTTCGGGGGAAGTGACTTGGCATGCATGGATTTGAGCACTGTGTCTTACCTGGCAGTATTGCTGGGAGAGTTTCCTGCACCAAGGGGGGGGGGGGAGGTTCCTACACATTGTCTCTGCCAAGCTCCTGACATCCAAAATAGAAAATAAGCATTAAAGAATGAAATAATTTTTAAAAAATCAACTGGGTTTTTTTTAAGATTAAAAACATTGACGACGCATCTTTATTAGTAAATAAAGTTATAACTAGTAGTCATCCAACAAGTCGATCAACCTCCAGGGAAGAGCCCTTGTATGCCACAAAAGACTATTGATGCTGTCTCTCACGGTTTTCAGAAGAAGATTGCTAGCTTTAAAATTGCACTTCACTTCCTCCATAATTGTTGTCCTTAAATTTGCTGGAAGAGCCTTCTTGTATTTATTGCCTTCATAATTCACATTTTGGGTCCACTTGATGTACAGCTCCAAACTGACGTGGTGTTTAGAGAAGAATTGGCCATATTTCTGAGGTAGACCAGCAGATCTGATCTTGTATTTCTCCCGGATGCTCTGAAGAGGTCTCTCAGGGTGATGTCTGGGAGCTCTGCAATCCTGGGTGCTGGAGAAGGTGTGCTTCTGGCAGCAGGCAGGGGTAGATGGTCGGGGAGGATGCTTTCTTCCTGTCGTGGCCTAGCGGTTATCGGGGTTGTCATCTCCTCCAACAGAAGGATATACATGTATTCTGGAGATGGAGGGGGTGAGCATGGGGGGGGGGGGCGTGGTGTGCTTGGTGTTGGCACCATGAAGGTCAAATCCGGGATTGAGAGGGTGCACAGGTGTGTTGGGGGGGGGAGGGGGGTATGTGGTTCCTCCATTGGAGAATAAGGTGCCTCCAGGCCACCCTCCTGCTCCTGCGTCGGACAAACAGAGGCAGGGAATCCAAGCAATGAATAGAGCCACGCGATGTTCCTCTCAATCTTATCCAGATGAACATCCATGCACCTATCTATATTCACCATGGTCTCCAAAAGACGATCCATCTTAGCCCCCATTTGGTCCCTGTTTGCTATGTTGAGTTGTCAGTGATTTCGATACCACTGAAAACATCCAGCATGCGGGCGACCAAGCTGGATCTGGTGCAAGGAGTGCTGGTGTCACCCAGACGAACATCTGTGTGTCTGGGTGCTGGAGGAGGTGAGCTGGGGGCTTCGGGACATTCATCAGCGTGGCTGGGTGCAGGAGCAGATGACCTGGGGGTTTCCGGATGAGCATCGGCGTGGATGGGTGCTGGGGGTTTCCGGATGAGCATCGGTGGACAAAGGGTCAGAGTAGGCGGATGTTTTGGAATCGGCGGCGGTGGGCGATGGCAGTGAAAAGTTCGGGACGTTTGATTCTGCTTCAGTGGGTGCAGGGGCACTTCTGGTGCCTGTCCAAACAAGTTGATCCTTGTGGATTTTGGCCATTTTCTTCTTCACATCATAAGGGCCAGGGCTTGTTGCCTTGGGAGCCTTCAGAATCTTTGGAACCTTTTCTCTAGGCACCTTTGGCTTGAAAACAGCTTCCGACTTTCACTTTCTCGTGGTCATGCAAGACCCGAAGCATACGTAATGTGTCTTTCTGTGTGAATGTCCTGGATCGGCCAGGGGAGGTGTTGATAACGAGTTGAATGCCTTTTCCTTGGATTGTGGCCTAGAAAACAACTGTTTGCAAATGTAGATATTTTCTAAATCTTAATATTGATTAAATATGTAAAAAAAGCATCACTTAATCTTTTCCATTAACCCTGAAGTGGAATGAAATCAAACAACATCTCCGTGTGAAATGTTATTACAGGTGTAACCCTGCTTCCCCCCCTTCCCCCCCTTCCCCCAGACTTTATGGTGGTGTCTAGGGTGCATGAAGGCTGATTACATGCGGTGTGGTGCTTACCTGTGAGGAACAGGAGGGCCTGAGCTTCCCGCGATGGTATTGGGGAGCCAGGACCAGGCTTCTGGGGTGGTAGCCTCCATGATCTCTTAGTGGTGCAGTGCCTCCATCTTCTATACTCCCAGGAATATGGGACAGGACCTGTATAGAAGAACCCCTTTGGTCCCAGGGCAATAGCTTCCAACTCACACACAGTCTTTGGTACAAAGGATAGTCTCTTTATTGGCAGATCAGCAACTCCCAAATGTAGTTGCGTCCAGCAGCCGCAACAACAACAGCCAAGCCTTGTTAATGGCTCCGTTCTCCTCCCACACAGATATTTCCTCCTCTCCTTCCCTACAAGTCTCTCCTTCGACAGGATGGTCTGGGCTGGGGCTTCAATACCCCGCGGCCCACCTCCGAGGTTATCCTCGCGGTGGGGATTGGATTCTCCCCATCACCCCAGGCAGAGGGGTGAGGGGCATTGGTCCACCAGGTCTATAAGGCTATCAGCTCTACTCAAAGTGGCTGAGTCTCGCCACTCCTCTCTCTGCTCCTGCACGCTGCGCAGGTGAGACCGCGGTCTCCTCCAACTCCTTGGACCGATCTGCGGGACTCTCGACTCAGACCGTCCCACGGCAGACTCACGGCATACTACACTATTCCGGCAGACTCGTCACTTAAAGGAGTTGGCTGCTAAATATAGAGCTAGCCCCACCTCTCGTGATGTCAGCAGAACCTCCCCTCTTGCTCACGCCTGCAGCAGAGTCCAGGCCTGCATCTACCACTCAGGGCAGGGCTATGAAGGGGGAAAACCCATGATGATTACTTGTGCCTGATCTTAACAGGACTTACCACAGTAGAAGGGAGATAGGTATAGCCTGTGCTGTTTACAGGGGGCTACACAGGTTACACATGTAATTGAATCACAGTGCATAGTGTGTTGTCCAAAATAATACTGTAGCGTGGCAAAGTTTTAAAAGCGTGAAGCTATTGTCATGGGCGTCCGCAGGAGGGGGTAAGGGTATCACTCACAGTCAGGGCCCCCTTGCGTGGGGCGATTGCGAGGTCCCGCAGGGTGTCCTGCCTTCTGCCTGTGGGCCTGGCCCGGCCCGCTCCCCCCCCTCGCTTCCTCGATCCCCCCCTCACTTCCTCGATCCCCCGCCCCTCCCAATGTGAGACGGAGGGTGGGGAAGCGCCAACCCTACATCCCCTGCGTGCGCCTCCTGCCCCATGCAGCAGAACTCACTTCCTGTGTGCCAACCCAGCAGCAGCCGCAGAGGATGCTGCAACCGCCCGGCATCTCGCGCGCCCCCCCAGATGCCCACTTCCCGTGCACCCCCCGAGCCCACCTCCCGTGCGCCCCCCTCCTGTGCATTCCCCGAGCCCACCTCCTGCGCCCCCCCTTGTGCCCACCTCGTGCCCTAGGCAGCTGCCAAGGGGACATTGGGGACAGGGGGGGAAGCGGCAAGAAAGCAGCACCCACCTGGTCAAGGTAAGTCACCCACTCAACCCACCCCACCCAGTCACTGTCACCCACCACCCAGTCACTGTCACCCACCACCCTGTCACTGTCACTCACCACCCAGTCACTGTCACTCACCACCCAGTCACTGTCACCCAGTCACTGTCACCCACCACCCAGTCACTCACTCACCCACCCAGTCACTCACTCACCCACCCAGTCACTCGCTCACCCACCCAGTAACTCGCTCACCCACCCAGTCACTCACCCACCCAGTCACTTGCTCACCCACCCAGTCACTCGCTCACCCAGTCACTCACTCACCCACCCAGTCACTCACCCAGTCACTCACTCACCCACCCAGTCACTCACTCACCCACCCAGTCACTCACTCACCCACTCACTCACCCACCCAGTCACTCACCCACCCAGTCACTCACCCACCCAGCCACTCACTCACCCAGTCACTCACCCACCCAGTCACTCACTCACCCATCCAGTCACTCACTCACCCAGTCACTCACTCACCCACCCAGTCACTCACTCACCCAGTCACTCACTCACCCACTGACCCAGTCACTCACTCACCCACTCACTCACTCACCCAGTCACTCACTCATCCAGTCACTCACTCACCCAGTCACTCACTCACCCAGTCACTCACCCACCCAGTCACTCACTCACCCAGACAGGCTATCACCTGTCTTTTGTTGAAAATATAAAAATAAACAGGTTGCATTGTAATGTTTTTTTCTGTATCACAATAAGAAAACAGTTAAGTAAAAGTTGTGTGCTATGGGTTCGGGGGGTCCTGCTCCATTCATTTGTCATGGGCCCCATGATTTCTGTTGGCGGCCCTGTTTTTGCCGGGCACTGGCCGTTAAAATTATGCCCCCCCCTGAAAAAATTTCTGCGGACACCCATGGCTACTGTAGTAATACTGACTGTATAAAAGTAAAAAAGGTAACGTTTTAAAAAAGCGATATTAGAGTTTCATCGAACTTCATCCTTATCTTTTGACGCTCGATTTCAAAGTTTCGTTTCTGGAAAAAAATGATGGTTTAAATTCCGGTAGTGAGCATGCGTCAAGTCACGCTCAAGTGCGCATCTGTACAAGCATTGACGGGCTATGGTAAGCATAGAGTACACTATACTAGGCTGCTCTCCTCTGCGCCTCGCACCAGCCCCCCTGCTCGGCCCTGGCGTCACATTGCCATGGTAATTTAACGCCGGGTTACCATGGCGACGCATTGCTGGAAGGGAAGGTACTATAAATGGATGACGGAGGCTTTGCACGATCCCCGGCATTTAATTTAAATGCATGGGGGGAGAGAGCGGGACCTGTATAACTGCCCCCCCCCCATAAAATCTAGCGCCCTCCCAGTGGAATTAAAGTTAATACTGTATAGTACATTATATTTCCCTTCATTTCCCTTCATTATAAACTTTGCCAACCGGGTGGAGATGAGCCAATGTCAGAGGTGTATTGTGCATAAACGCTAGGGTCACTCATGTAGTCTGCATTATATTTATCTTCATTATATACGTTGCCAACCGGGTGGAGATGACCCAATGTCAGGGGTGTACAGCATTGTGTGTAACAGCTGGGATCACTCATGTAATCAACATAATAGTTGACAGGTGCCTGCTGAAACTGGTATTTAGGCGGGGCCAGGAAGCAGGGATTGCTGCTCACCAGGTTTTCAGTCACTGTCGACCTGTTATTGCAATAATATTGGGAAGCAGGTTTGGGTAACTGTACACTGCAAGGTCGGGAATTACCTGTACGAATCTTAAATGGATGAAACCCGACCTTTCTTCTTTTGCAGTCGCCATGAGCAAACATACTGGCAAAAGCTGGGAACACAGACCAACATCCTCTTGTACAGGTATCTCCCAGAGGAGGGGCTGTGCTAAAAAAAATCCTCATTAGTTAATGTTTGCCTTATCGAAGGCTTCCAGCCACGTTGATTCAGTGAAAATTTGAAGAATTCATATTTTTCAATCATATAGTCATAAATCTCTGCTAAAGTCGCCTTCTTATCTGTTCCAACATCAATTGCAGAAAATATGAGAAATGCGTTGCTGCATTGTGGTTTGGTATGACATGAAATTATGTCCATTCAACAAGCGCAGGGATATCAATGTAGAATAACGGGAACAGCATTGTGTATACTGCAGAGATTTTTATTATGAAACACCTACATTTGATAACGTCTTCAGCGATCAAGGCCACTTTACAATGGATGATTGTAGTGGCCACCCTTTTTACCTAGTTTTTAAACATCTGCAACTTGGCTACACAGAACTCACTGGTTGCCCTGTGCAAAGGGATTCACTTTTGCCATCTGGCAGAAACACACAGAACTGCACCCAAACAAATCACAATCACAGTAATCATGGAAAATCAACAACGGTAAACATGGGTGTGATTGACAGCTTTCATGGAAGATTAACGAGTGAATGCCACATAGAATACAGCAGACTTTACGAAAACGGCGCAGAGAAATCATGGAATAATGGTTGCTGCATCTGTAAGCTCACTATACAGAGCCAATTATACACCCCTGCTCAAAAAACTGGAGAAAGAGATTACACAATGGTCAACATAACCAATCTCCTGGATCGGCCGAATATAGGCAATTAAAATGAATGTTCTGACACGGCTTTTGTACTTGTTTCACACCTTGCCGATTAACTTACCCCTTCGGGATCTGTCTGACTTCCTAGGAACCCTTATTACGTTCGTATGGAATAATAAGAAACCTTGAATAAAAAGAGATATATTATATTGCCCAAAAGAGTTAGTTAGCCTAGCTATGCCAAATGTTTTAAATTACTATAGGGCTGCCCAACTGGGACAGGTGATGCAGTGGCATATCCCTCCATCATCCAAAAGATGGGTGGAGTTGGAGGCTAGTCTGACCTCACTGATACCGTTGGCAGATATAATCTGGCTAGACAAAAAAAGATCGTCCGAAGATAGTCTCAGATAACCAGATCTTAAAACACTCTCTGATATATGGGACTTTTCCAGGTTCAAGGTGAGACTCACACAAAAAGGCTCCATGATGATCCCTCTAGCAAACAACCATAACTTCCCTTTAGGATATCATGAAACCTATTTAGATGCCTGGAGAGGTAAAGGTATTTCAAAGGTGGTAGTCTTATTTTCACAGTCCAAATTACAAATGTTCCAAGCACTGCAAGGACAGTTCGAGCTGCCAAGCACTGATTTTTATCGTTATCTGCAAGTCAGACATTTTATAGAGGAGACGTTTGATCGGAATAACATCCCAGATATCACATATTTTGAGAAAATGTGCAGACAGGCCTCTGACGAGGTTAAAGTTAGATTGTCTCTATACTATCATATTAATACACTAGGCCCCCAGGACAAGGATAGATATATGCTAGCTTGGTAGAGAGAACTAGGGGAGGAACTCGACTGGGAGGACTGGCGGGACATCTGGGAGGCGGTGGCCAAAAGTTCCACCTGCATTTTAATAAAAGAAAACTCCTATAAACTTCTGTACAGATGAATCATCCCAGTCAGGTACGGTATAAACGGTCAGCAATCTCAGGAAAAAGAGAAAACAGCCATGGTGCAGATAGAATAACTAAATTTATTTCCTGAGATTGCTGACCGTTTATACCGTACCTGACTGGGATGATTCACAGTTCCAGACAGATTCAATGCTCTTAAATCTACTTCGCTTGCGAGTAGTAATTTGGCAACCCCTTATATTTGATTGGCACATTGTTACTGTATTACACTATCCACATTTTTTCTTTTTTGGGTATCCGCGACGATCCCCTGGAATTCGATCAACAGTCCAACATCTGGCAACCAGACATCTGGCTGCACTAAGAATATGTCCTATTCATTTTGAGTCTATTTCGTTCACACTGTCTAATGGTTGGCTTAACAATAAAAAACATGGGTCTCTAGGTATCTCAACCCCAAAAGTATCCAAAATTAGCCTATATATATTCTACCATTGGGGTTGGATTTTGGGGCAGTCCAGACAAATTTGGGACATGGACCCTCTCTGCAACCTCTCCAACACAGTGGAGAGGTATTTGGATCTAATAAGTTTAATTTAGTTGGTGTTTTGTACCATCTGTACAGAAGTTTATAGGAGTTTTCTTTTATTAAAATGCAGGTGGAACTTTTGGCCACCGCCTCCCAGATGTCCCGCCAGTCCTCCCAGTCGAGTTCCTCCCCTAGTTCTCTCTACCAAGCTAGCATATATCTATCCTTGTCCTGGGGGCCTAGTGTATTAATATGATAGTATAGAGACAATGTAACTTTAACCTCGTCAGAGGCCTGTCTGCACATTTTCTCAAAATATGTGATATCTGGGATGTTATTCCGATCAAACGTCTCCTCTATAAAATGTCTGACTTGCAGATAACGATAAAAATCTGTGCTTGGCAGCTCGAACTGTCCTTGCAGTGCTTGGAACATTTGTAATTTGAACTGTGAAAATAAGTCTACCACCTGTGAAATACCTTTACCTCTCCAGGCATCTAAATAGGTTTCATGATATCCTAAAGGGAAGTTATGGTTGTTTGCTAGAGGGATCACCATGGAGCCTTTTTGTGTGAGCCTCACCTTGAACCTGGAAAAGTCCCATATATCAGAGAGTGTTTTAAGATCTGGTTATCTGAGACTATCTTCGGACGATCTTTTTTTGTCTAGCCAGATTATATCTGCCAACGGTATCAGTGAGGTCAGACTAGCCTCCAACTCCACCCATCTTTTGGATGATGGAGGGATATGCCACTGCATAAACGGTCAGCAATCTCAGGAAAAAGAGAAAACAGCCATGGTGCAGATAGAATAACTAAATTTATTTCCTGAGATTGCTGACCGTTTATACCGTACCTGACTGGGATGATTCACAGTTCCAGACAGATTCAATGCTCTTAAATCTACTTCGCTTGCGAGTAGTAATTTGGCAACCCCTTATATTTGATTGGCACATTGTTACTGTATTACACTATCCACATTTTCTCTTTTTTGGGTATCCGCGACACTCTCCTGGAATTTGATCAACAGTGCACCTTCAGACTCTTGAAACAGTCTTTTCTGCAGGGTCGAGTGATAAGTGGTTTTTACCTTTGTATTCACTTTATTGTTATTTACACTCACTGAATATGTACCACTGAATATTGATTTATTCACTTTATTGTTTTATTGATTTATTTAAATCACTTCACTGTTTTATTGATTTATTTATTCACTTCACTGTTTTATTGGGTTTAGTAGAGCGCCATCTAGCATTTGTTGTATACTGCCAGATGCTGGAGGCAGACCAACCCACCCACGTACAGAAAAGTTAGGGAACAAATATCCAATGTTATGATGATGGAAAATTTAACGAGCTGTCTCGAGGACTCTATGATTAAATTTCGAAGAGTCTGGGATCCCTTTCTATAATAGGTATATATACTGCATGTAAGAGCTGAGGGGTGTGGTAGATCTTTGGGTTTATTTCTCAAATGAAATGTTAGAAGTGATAAGAACAAGATAAATAACTATATTGATATTGTACTGAAGCCGTTATGATTGCAAAATGTGGTGACACCCCCATCCCCCTATCCCACATTCCCACCTCCCACCTCCCCCTATCCCTCATTCCCACCTCCCCCCCCTGGTTTATATGTTCGTATGTCCTTTATTTTTTGTTTCTTGTTATTAAGATGCATTCCTCCATTATAATTTTGTAGCTCCAAATGTACAATACCATTAATTTGTGTTAAGAGTTACTTAAACTTGACAATATATTTGTTAAAATGGATATTATGTGAAAATACACATAAAGAGATTTAAAAAAATATATATAGAAGTTGAAAAAGCCAAAATCATCACCCTCACATGCTATGCATTACAATAAGGTGATGAAGAGGTTACACCTCTTAAGGTGGTGACAGGAGCCTTAGTATTGAAGGTATGGGATGGGGGTCAGGGATCCAGTGTAATATCCAGTGTAGATCCTCCGCTCATAGAAATAAGAGAAAAACAGGCCATAAAACAGATTTGCAATTTACTGAAACAAGCAAAAAAGAAAAAAACAATGCGCTAACACAGGGAGCTCTGTATTAAGCATTGAGACTACGGAAGAACCATTGTCAGAATGTGCCTAGCGGGTCGGGATGCAAAGTTACCGGGTCCCCGACAAATGTACCCGGGAATCATGCCCGATTCTCGGATACATGTAGGCACATTGTCCCAGCAATACTTCCCCTTCAAAACGTTACCGCGACTCACCACTAAGCTGCCCTGCTTCAGCATAACGAGGAAAGGAGAATGAGGCAAAGGGATCACTATGTATTCCTTTAGCTGAGGGAATCCCTGGGTTAAGAGGGGTACCCCAGCTAGGGCCAAGGTGAACCACAAACAGTATACGGTTTGTGGGTGACCAACCATCCATAAGGTTGGGGGGACTCAGAGAGTCCAAACTGAATCACAGGGAAAGTTTGTGGGGAAATAAGGCAGACATACAGAAATAAAGAGACAACATTTTTTTTGCAGGAGGTCTGGAGAAGGCGACCTGCAGTGATCAGTCCTGGTGCCGATTTGGTTGCAGTCAAACGTCCAATTCTGAACTGATATGATATAACGAATTACACTGCTTAATTGTTTTAATAGTATTTTTTTATTATTATGTAACAGATAATGAAGACTGCAGATTGTACATTTTACATTCTGGGGTTTATTACAAAAAAAAAAAAGGGGGGAGACAGACTTGCAAAATAATTTCAAGCCCTTTTTAAGGAATCTTAAAAGCAAAGAAGTTTATCCAGTGTCTTAAAACAACAATTTATGAATTAGACAAAACATTTTGGAAAAGCTCCATGGACCATATATTATAAATAAATGTTTATGCTAGTGTAGCCCTTTTTGTGAATCCCAGATCTAAGGGAACTACTGGTGTTGTATATACCTGTGGTTTCAGGAGCTCTGAGCCTCCGCCATGGGAGAGCCTGGGGTCATACCCTTAACTATCATGGTGCAGCGCCTCCACTTACCCAGGATCCCCATATTAGAAAATCTACCCTGAGTAAGAAACATACAACGGTATTATGCAACAGGCAACCTTTTACTATTGCAATTAGTAACGAAAGCTTAGAGAGTATACGACACGTCTTAACCCTTATACTCTATATATATCACTCATGTAACACACACACAGTGGCTCAGCCACACCTTGTTAGGTATAATGTTCTGTACACAGGTGGCTCTGCCACTCTCCCTAGGAGTATGTCCTGTAACTAGTATCTGTATAGCATAGTACGCTGGCACACTGGTGCCCCCAATTAGTTAGTGGGAGGCGGGATCAGCGCCTGATGACCGGTGTAGGTGCACTTGTTGATTAAAGATACCTTCCGGTCACTACGGTGACCACACCACTTCACACAGGTACCCAGTGTTGCTCCAGCCTTGCGCCGACACTCCGTTATGCTGTGCGGTCTGTCCTCCAGACCAAGATGGCGTCCGCAACTCCGCAGCTGAACCGCACTAAAGGGTGGGTCCCTAACTACTACGGCCGTCCCTACAAAAGCGGCACCCTACGATGACAGGGGTAATGCTCCTGGGGGCTGGGGAATGTCTCTCACCTAAGCGGAAGGGTCACTGACCCTCCGCTCGCGCACACGAGGTTCCGCCACCTTCCTCCTTCACCTCTCACTCGTGTGTCCCACCGCCCACACGCATCCTGTCTCCTCTATCCAGAGTCTCGCACCCTATTGGTCCTCAGCCTCAGCTGACTCTCCCCCAGTTCAGAGTTCAGAGTGCAACCCCCAAAGTCTCTCCAGATTGGTTGCCGTTCGCGCGCTTTCCTCGCGCATGCGCAGCCTGACTCTTACTCAGTGACCTTGCTGGCAAAAGAACAGTATGACGCTTCCTATGTCAGTGACAGCGCGGAACCATCATATATATGTATACACATCCTTACACTAGAAAAACAGAATGGCTAGAAGCTTGCTAAAATGAAGGCATATATTAAAAAAAAAAAAAAAAAAAGTGTTACTGCCTGTCACTGCAGACCAGGTTATTTACACCTTTTTACCAGGATCATTCATTGAGCAAAACAAGGTAGTGAAATAAATTGTAGTTTATTTGGCTTAAATCCGCATATACACAGTGGAACACAAATGACAAACAAAAAGATACACTTACTAGGAGTCTGGGGTCACAAACTAGACTTTCCTAAGTACGGGGCTCTCTTTTGGGAGAGTTTTACCCTGACCGGGACTTAGTCCGGGATCTCCTGGAACTCAAATCAGCACGAAATTCCAGACTCCACCGCTACGCTCTTGTGCACAGAACTTGGTCCCTCCTGACCACGAGTCAACCTGAATCTCCTGGAACGCAAATCAGCACGAAATACCAGCTGTGACCGCTACGTTCATTTCTCAGAACCTGGGCGCAAAAGTCGGGACTTAGTCTCTGGCGGGCAGGCTTTTCAGGCTTGAAATTGAAGCCGGTTGCTTTGCTATTTCGAACAAAGCAACTTTGAAAAGCCCGCCCGTGCTCTTTCGGCTCTGACTCAAGAGAACACAATCTGATTGGCTCATAGTTTCTCATAGCTTTCCCTGCTCTAGCTGAAACATAGAGACAGAAATCAACAACCATTCAGTGTGAGGGGACATTCTCAAGCAGCCAGAGCCAAGTCGGTTAGAAATGCCGGGTCAGTGGGAAATTCGAAATAGCCGAGGGACATGCGCAAGCCTGCCACAGCTCCCCCCGGCTATCCCAATGCTACCCGCTGGGCAAGCACCCTTAGGTCTGGCAGAACATGTGGCATCCTGGAGGACTGCCATTGATCACCTTTCCTCGCCAACCAAATGCTGTTCACACCGTTGGGCATTTGGTGCTTTGAACTCCAATGTCCAGCAGACATACCGCCTATGGGTTTTCACAGGCTGCCTGTTTGGACATGGGTTCCGAATGTAAAAACATATTATAATACACTCTAATAAACTCTGAGTCTCGGGGAACCCCTCCAGCTATGTGGGATTTTAGGTGAGGATCTTGGGGTTCGAAAACTAGGAGTCTAGGAGACACTGTACTGCCCCAGTGCAACTCACCCTGGGTACCCGAAAATAGTGCGAGTAAGCCGGGGAGAATTATACAACCACCGGTAACTCTGTCCCCAGACCTCCACCCCCCCTCCCCCCCCAAACAAATGGTGTCTCTTTATTTCTGTCTGCCTTATTTCCCCACAAACTTTCCCTGTGACTCAGTTTGGACTCTCAGTCTCTCCAACCTTATGTATGGTTGGGCACCTACAAACCATATACTGTTTGTGGGTCACCTTGGCCCTAGCTGGGGTACCCCCTTAACTTAGGGATTCCCTCAGCTAAAGGAATACAGTGATTACTTTGCCTCATTCTCCTTTCCGCGTTATGCTGAAGCAGGGCAGCTTAGTGGTGAGTCGCGGTTACGTTTTGAAGGGGAAATATTGCTGGGACAATGTGTCTACATGTATCCGAGAATCAAGCATGATTCCCGGGTACATTTTTCGGGGACCCGGTAACTTTGCATCCCGACCCACTAGGCACATTCTGACAATGGTTCTTCCGCAACCCCCCCCCCCCCCCCCCCTTGAAACTCATACACTAGAAATCCCTGCTTGATTGCATGCCCGGAAAGGGAAAAACACAAAAAATGGTTTTATTACATTTTGCAAGTACATACATTACAATGCAATAACATACAGTTACTGGGTCCAAGAGCTAACTCTCTTGGACCCTTATACTCGGGCCAGGAGTAACCAGGTGGGCTTGACCTTTATTACGCAGCCTGGTCACCCCCTCCCGTCACACTGCCCACAAGTGAAAGCATATCACTCCCCCTAAAGTGTTATGGCAAATCAAACATTGGGGCAGAGATATAATCTTCCAGGTTGCCAATCTTTCAGATAACCGGGTTTGAAAACAAAAACAACAATTAAAATTACTGAATTGTAAACTGTGTGTTACACCACTTTTCACTATACTGAACAGGGATCAGCGCTAACTCTGAATGAGACTCGCTGACAATCCATGAGACTTTACATTGTATTGTATTTCTTTATTTATATAGCGCCATTAATGTACATAGCGCTTCACAATAGTAATACACGTGACAATCATATAAATAACAAATACAGATAACAGGTCATGGGAATAAGTGCTTCAGACATAAACGTAACATTTAGGAAGAGGAGTCCCTGCTCCGAGGAGCTTCCAATCTAATTAAGAAAAATGAATGCAATCCCTCCAAACATTTTGCATAGATATAGGTACCACTGTAGTTCCTCTAATCATACGGTATAGGGCGGGGTACTTCTGATTCCCATTGAAGTCCCATAACCTGCAACTTACCAGACACAAAACACTTTCTGATTAATAGGGAGAGCTGGTTTTACAGGACCCCAAAACATGTAGTGTACCAACTAAATAGGTTAATTTGGAGGGTATGTAAACGGCCATATTTATCTGAAATTATCATTTTTAATCAGCTTCCCCACTGCAGGTGTAGGTACAGTTTATTTCGATATATCTCTTTTGTAAACATTCATCTAGGAGCCCAGCCCCTGGGGGGGGGGGGGGGGGGCATCCTGGGGCTCATTCCTTCGGGATGCAGTACCCCTTAGCTGCAAATATCACAAATTGAAAGATGTGTACAATATATGACGCAGAGATTGTGACCCACAAATGACAAGCACTGTATTATTTAGGTATAGTGACATATATATTCAGTGAAGTGATATATACACCGCGACCCTCTCATTATGTAGCCTCTCCCTTCAACTGCCAGTCACAACAGGGCTGACTTCCCCGCCTTTGCCAGCCATCGACACCAAGGGCCTGCGACCGCAGCTTTGGCGTTTTCTGATGACGCGCGAACACACGGCGGTGATTGGATCTCCGCTCTGGAACGTTTGCGTACCGACGTTTGTGTAGCGAGGCGGCTGTTGGTGTTTTGTGTGCCACGGAGTGGAGCGGCGCGCGGGGAGGAAGAGCGGGAAAGAGTGACGCAGAGACCCGGGGGTGTGTTACCTGGACAACGGTGGGAGGGAGGATGAGCAACAGTGCGGGGGCATAATATATACACACACACGCATTTATATAGGGTCTGATTAACAATGAATACGTTGTAGCTCTGCTAATATGGCTATCACATGCTACTTGTGTCTATCCCAGCTATAGCTACTAATATTTAATTATAACGAGTTTATCATTTGATTATTTAACATCACTGGCACGTGTAGTATATATTATTCCAAAGCCCATCCCCCCACCCCCACTTGCTCTGTTAGCTATTTCATGTACGTCTAGTCTCTTGTAAGATGATCGCCATGGAAAACAATCACACAGTTATCACTTAGGCAGAGTCCCCTGTGCCGCTGAGCGCGCGGTGCTTGGCGAGGTTGCTTCTGGCTATTTGAATTTTTATGCCCCCACTCATGCGGAGCGCTCGTGCGCGGGCACCGACGCTCACCCACACTTCGCACTTGCGTAAACAAAAAAATCTAACTTTGAACCGCGCTCAACTTGCCTGCAACGCCACCCCCCTCCCCACCCCCCAATAATTTGCTCTATAAACTAATTTAATAATTTGAATTGCACTTTAAAGGAAATGGCTAACTCAAGCCTAAACATTGTGTATATACAGGCATACCCCGCATTAACGTACGCAATGGGTCCAGAGCATGTATCTAAAGCGAAAATGTACTTAAAGAGAAGCACTACCTTTTCCCACTTATCAATGAATGTACTGTACTGCAATTGTCATATACATGCATAACTGATGTAAATAACGCATGTGTAACAGGCTCTATAGTCTCCCCGCTTGTGCACAGCTTCGGTACAGGTAGGGAGCCAGTATTGCTGTTCAGGACGTGCTGACAGGCGCATGCGTGAGCTGCCGTTTGCCCATTGGGCGATATGTCCTTACTCGCGAGTGTACTTAAAGTGAGTGTCCTTAAACCGGGGTATGCCTGTACACATATATATAATGACGCTCCCGCACAGGCTGACTCTCACTCTCATACAGGCTAGCGCTTCGCCTCACTTGGCGCTCTCCGCCTCGCTCCCTCGCACAGACTGGCGCTCTCCGTCTCGCTCCCTCGCACAGACTGGCGCTCTCCGTCTCGCTCCCTCGCACAGACTGGCGCTCTCCGTCTCGCTCCCTCGCACAGACTGGCGCTCTCCGTCTCGCTCCCTCGCACAGACTGGCGCTCTCCGTCTCGCTCCCTCGCACAGACTGGTGCTCTCCGTCTCGCTCCCTCGCACAGACTGGCGCTCTCCGCCTCGCTCCCTCGCACAGACTGGCGCTCTCCTTCTCGCTCCCTCGCACAGACTGGCGCTCTCCGTCTCGCTCCCTCGCACAGACTGACGCTCTCCGTCTCGCTCCCTCGCACAGACTGGCGCTCTCCTCGCTCCCTCGCACAGACTGGCGCTCTCCGTCTCGCTCCCTCGCACAGACTGACGCTCTCCGTCTCGCTCCCTCGCACAGACTGAAGCTCTCCGTCTCGCTCCCTCGCACAGACTGGCGCTCTCCGTCTCGCTCCCTCGCACAGACTGGCGCTCTCCGCCTCGCTTCCTCGCACAGACTGGCACTCTCCTTCTCGCTCCCTCGCACAGACTGGCGCTCTCCGTCTCGCTCCCTCGCACAGACTGGCGCTCTCCGTCTCGCTCCCTCGCACAGACTGACGCTCTCCGTCTCGCTCCCTCGCACAGACTGACGCTCTCCTTCTCGCTCCCTCGCACAGACTGGCGCTCTCCTTCTCGCTCCCTCGCACAGACTGGCGCTCTCCTTCTCGCTCCCTCGCACAGACTGGCGCTCCCCGTCTCGCTCCCTCGCACAGACTGACGCTCTCCGTCTCGCTCCCTCGCACAGACTGGCGCTCTCCTCGCTCCCTCGCACAGACTGGCGCTCTCCGTCTCGCTCCCTCGCACAGACTGACGCTCTCCGTCTCGCTCCCTCGCACAGACTGACGCTCTCCGTCTCGCTCCCTCGCACAGACTGACGCTCTCCGTCTCGCTCCCTCGCACAGACTGACGCTCTCCGTCTCGCTCCCTCGCACAGACTGACGCTCTCCGTCTCGCTCCCTCGCACAGGCTGGCGCTCTCCGTCTCGCTCCCTCGCACAGGCTGGCGCTCTCCGTCTCGCTTCCTCGCACAGACTGATGCTCTCCGTCTCCTCTCCGTCTCGCTCCCTCGCACAGGCTGGCGCTCTCCGTCTCGCTCCCTCGCACAGGCTGGCGCTCTCCGTCTCGCTCCCTCGCACAGACTGGCGCTCTCCGTCTCCTCCCTCGCACAGACTGGCGCTCTCCGTCTCGCTCCCTCGCACAGACTGGCGCTCTCCGTCTCGCTCCCTCGCACAGACTGGCGCTCTCCGTCTCCTCCCTCGCACAGACTGGCGCTCTCCTCGCTCCCTCGCACAGACTGGCGCTCTCCGTCTCGCTCCCTCGCACAGACTGGCGCTCTCCGTCTCGCTCCCTCGCACAGACTGGCGCTCTCCGTCTCGCTCCCTCGCACAGGCTGGCGCTCTCCGTCTCGCTCCCTCGCACAGGCTGGCGCTCTCCGTCTCACTCCCTCGCACAGGCTGGCGCTCTCCGTCTCGCTCCCTCGCACAGACTGGCGCTCTCCGTCTCGCTCCCTCGCACAGGCTGGCGCTCTCCGTCTCGCTCCCTCGCACAGGCTGGCGCTCTCCGTCTCGCTCCCTCGCACAGACTGGCGCTCTCCGTCTCGCTCCCTCGCACAGACTGGCGCTCTCCGTCTCCTCCCTCGCACAGACTGGCGCTCTCCGTCTCCTCCCTCGCACAGACTGGCGCTCTCCGTCTCGCTCCCTCGCACAGACTGGCGCTCTCCGTCTCGCTCCCTCGCACAGACTGGCGCTCTCCGTCTCGCTCCCTCGCACAGACTGGCGCTCTCCGTCTCGCTCCCTCACACAGGCTGGCGCTCTCCGTCTCGCTCCCTCGCACAGGCTGGCGCTCTCCGTCTCGCTCCCTCGCACAGGCTGGCGCTCTCCGTCTCGCTCCCTCGCACAGGCTGGCGCTCTCCGTCTCGCTCCCTCGCACAGGCTGGCGCTCTCCGTCTCGCTCCCTCGCACAGGCTGGCGCTCTCCGTCTCGCTCCCTCGCACAGACTGGCGCTCTCCGTCTCGCTCCCTCGCACAGACTGGCGCTCTCCGTCTCGCTCCCTCGCACAGACTGGCGCTCTCCGTCTCGCTCCCTCGCACAGACTGGCATGCTCTGTTTCGTGCTCTGTTTTGCTATCTCTCGCACAAACTGATGCTCGATCTCGCACAGACTGACGCTCACTCGATCTCGCGCAGATGGGTGCGCTCTGTCACATGCTCTCTCGCACAGATGGGTGCTCATCGCACAGACAGGCGCTACCTCTTTCACACAGACGGGGGCTCTCGCACAGACGGGCGCTACCACTCTCTCGCACAGACGGGCGCTACACCTCTCTCTCTCCCGCACATACGTGCGCTAGCTCTCTCTCCCGCACATACGTGCGCTAGCTCTCTATCCCGCACTTACGGGCGCTAGCTCTCTCGCACAGACTGACGCTCGCTCTCTCTCTCGCACAGACTGACGCTCGCCGGTGATAGCCGAAGTGGAGAAGCATTCAGGAACTGGACATGCGAGGTAGAGATTTTTCCTCTCTGAGTGAGTTTCCGTGGTGGTGGTGGTGGTAGTGAGAGGAGGAAGAGTCATGTCAGCAGCTCCCAATGCCTTTCTTCACTCCAGCTTACACCAGCTGCCACAGCACAGAAATACCCCAAATTGGCAGAGTACAGTAAGGGGGGTGAGACAGGCAGGTGCTCAGGAGAGAAAATATGACTTGAAAATAGAGATGGGCTTATGATCTCCCCCATTTTGTGTGTGTGTGTGTTTTTGTAAAAGTTTTTAATTCAAATTTTTTATTTTTTTTATTTCAAACTTTGCTTCAGGCACTGGCGCTGGTGTCGCTTTGGGAATATCTCATCACATTTTTGTAACTGGAGATTCAAAAATGGAAGTCATGCGAAAACTAAAAGAGTCCTCGCAGTGTTTGGATTGTGATCGCTGCAGCTTCCGTGGTAGCGATTATGAAAATATCCAAATACACATGGGAACCATCCATCCAGAATTCTGTGACGAGATGGATACAGCTGGTTTGGGGAAACTCGTATTTTATCAGAAAAGTGCAAGATTGTTTCATTGTCATCGATGCTTTTTCACAAGCAAGATGTTTTGCAATGTTTATTATCATATTTTAGCTCATCATGCAGCACCTGAAAAATGGGACAATGAGGAGAAAAATGTAGTAGATACAAAGTCAGAGCATTCTTTGATAATGGACTCTGACAGAAATGAATCTGAACCTGTAACAAGTGAAGACGAAAAGTCTGCAGATGATCAGGAGCAGAAGGAGAAAATAAGCGAAGCTGAAAAACCTGATGATAATGATACGCTTACTTCTTGGCCAGAGAAAGTGGCAACTGAGGATAATCAAGAGAGCTCTGACAGTGAATTTAAAAGCAATAGTGTAGAAAAGGCAAGTGGAGAATCATTAGAGGTCAAAGACAAGGAATCAAGTAGTGATCAGGAGCTGCTAGAGTCGGAGTCCAGTAACAATAGCAGTAAAGCAAGCAAAACCAACTCTGCTCATACTAAAGAGGGTAGAGATTTTTCTGATAATGATGCAACCTCTTCACAGTCAAAAGACATTCCAGAGTTTTCAGATGACGATGAAGCACCTGCTTTGCCTGGTGGCATACCACATTTTTCTGAAGATGAGGAGACTGTTACTCAGACAAAGGATTTGGAAGAGTCATCTGAAGATGAAGTGATACCAGATCAGTCTAAGGGAATTGAGGACATTTCTGAAGACGAGGAGATGCCAACAGAGCAAAAACTCATAGAGGATGTGTCAGAAGAAGAAGCTCCTGCTGAGTCAAAGGAATTGGCAGATTCTTCAGAAGAGGAAGAAGAGGAGGCACCTGCTCAGGTTAAGGAAATGATGGACTTTTCTGAAGAGGAGGAGACCCCGGCTCTGTCAAAGGACATAATGGACTTTTCAGAAGAAGAAGAGGAGCCAACTATTATATCCAAAAACATCATGGAATTTTCAGAAGAGGAGGAGACTTCAAATATATCCAAAAACATCATGGAATTTTCAGAAGAGGAGACCACAAATATATCCAAAAACATCATGGAATTTTCAGAAGAGGAGGAGACCACAAATATTTCCAAAAACATCATGGAATTTTCTGAAGAGGAGGATACCCCGGCCCTGTTAAAGGACATTATGGAGTTTTCAGAAGAAGAAGATACTCCAGTAATATCAAAGAGCATCATGGAGTTTTCAGAAGAGGAGGACACTTCACCTCCACCAAAAGATATGCCCAAATACTTAGAAGGTAATTCAACCCCTACTCAGTCAAAGGACACAGTGGAGATTGCAGAAGGCGTTAACACTTCTATGTTAAAAGAAACATCTACATTATCAGAAGATGAAGGAACTCCTGTTGTGTCAAAGGACACACTAGCGTTCTTGGAGAGTGAAAACACTCCAGCCCTCTTGACAGACAGTGTAGTATTCTCAGAAGACGAAGTTACTTCCTCTTTGTCCAAAGACTTGTTGGACACTACAGAGGTTGGTGACACCCCTGCCGGTACACAAGACACCCCTGCCTCTGCAAAAGACACCCCTGCCTCTGCAAAAGACACCCCAGATACTTTAGAAGATAAGGAAGGCTATATCAAAGACGAGGAAATAATGAAATATGTACGTCGTGGGAAAGGAAAGTTTTATTGCACGCTATGTGAGTGTCGCCCCTTAAAAAAGGGACCTTTGTTGCACCATTTGATTACCAAGCATAATATGCCAAGCCCATTTATATGCAAAACATGTGCAAAAACATTTGTGATGGAGACCCATCTCAAAAACCACCTTGCATCCCACACTAAAGGTTTGTTTAAATGTCACCGCTGTAGTTTTCAGACAGATCATCCCAGAGGATTCAAAAAACATCAAACACATTGCCAGTCTCGCCATCAAGACGAGGATGACGTCAAAACAGTTTCGGACTTAAAGGAACAGAACAAAGAAGAAAATTGAATTTAGGTTGCTTAAAGAGGCAGGCCATGTGTTGTTTTTTTTGTGGGTGGGCGGGGGTTCCCCTTCATTTTGTAATACAGGTTGAAGCAGGGGGTCTCCGGAGCTGAACCCCATTCATTTCAGCTCCGGGGACCCCCTGCTTCCGAAGATACTTACCTCCGAAGAGGGTGCCACTGAAGTTTTCAGCTTCCATGTCACATGAACCATTAGGAAGCGGAATCTGATGATGTCACGGCTTCCTATTGGCCCGCAGGGCCTGGGAGCTCTGAAAAGCAGACATATAGTGAACCCTGGAGTGGCTACCGGCACTCCCTACGGAGGCAAGTATATTCGGAAGCAGGGGCTCCCCAGGTGCTTAAATAATGGCGTTCAGCTCTGGAGACCCCTTGCTTCATTCCTGTATTAAGGGGGAGGGGAACACTTGGGATTGCCTCTTTAACACACTGGATTTTTACCCATTCCTGCACTAGTAAATCAAGAGACACAGATGTGTTAAACATTCTTCATCCTGAGCAGTTTGTGGTTCCATATTTCATGCAAGACGGCACCAAAGATCCTTACTAGGGTCCTAAAAATGAGTGTAACGAGATCTAAATGCAGAGAGAACTTGGCTACTAAAACTGATGTTAACAAAAAATGTTGTTTAGTATGGCGAATACAGATGCAACACTTTTATTTATGTAATAGCAATAACATTTTCATGCAAGAAAAAAGGCTTAACAACGTACAGTATTCCGTTTAGTAAGTTCTGTTGATATTAACTAATCCTATTGTGTGCTTTTTTAAAGGATTTTTTGATGTTAAAGCAGGCCAATTTTTTCTCATAAAAATCTGCTACTTTTGAATGTATCTGACACTCTCTTAGGGATTGGATCCCAGATTATTACACTGCCACTTAAGCCAATTCCCTGGAGAAGTGTAGTCCTTTGTATGGGTATCTTTGTAGTAGTATCACCTTTTTGTAATAGTTTTTAGTTTATTTTTTACCTTGGACAAAGTGAAAGCTAGGTGCTGGTTCTTACATTTCCTTTTATTATTTCTTTGAATTGATTTCAACGCCAAACATTTCCTCTTGATTTATGTACAGTACTGCTATTCAGTCAATTCCTGATAAGCTCCTTACCAAGTTCATTTGTTCTTATTTGTAACTTGCCGAATTGTGATTTTTAAAATGTGAAATGGAATCAAATGAAGTTTCCTGCCTGCAAAACTAGTATGTATCAAAGAAAACGAACATGCCAGCCTATTACTTTCTGTGCAAATGTTTTGTAATAAATCTGGTGCTGGTTTCTAACCTGTTTGCAGTTATAACGTTTTTGTTTTTTAATTCTCTCTATTCTTCTCTATTCCCAGTAAAGCGAAAAGTGTTGGCTGTTCACTGTTTGTAAAATGTCAACATGTCATTTCTTTGCTACTGTGTGAATTTTCCAGTACCACCCATATTCAAAGAAATGTCCATGATCGTTCAGTAGTTCACCATATTCTTATGTAAAAAGATAACATTTTTTTTTCTCTAAATGTGTGTGAGATCTGGAAATTATTTTCTTTTGGGAGGGGGGGAAGTTACACTAATGGTACCAAGTCTTAGCAGAATCCACCTTTCTACTTCTAGGTACTGTATATGAGTGTGAGAGCTACAGAAAAACTACATGCTCAATCATAATTAGCCAGCATGTTTTTCATATCCACTCTAACATTTGTTTATTGGTTCTCAATTGCACAGTTAATGCAGTGTACAACAATATTGTAAACTTTTCAGATCGACAGCTGTTCACAATATTGGCAATGATGTACCCAGGAAAGGCTGATTTACCTATACAGTCATTTTATAGACAGACAAGATGCTAGTACATCAAATATGTTTACTCATACGTTTACTCAAAATAGAAGGCTTTTTACAAGTGTGGCCTTTCAGAATGGGTTCCTGTACGTTGCATAGATTTGGCTTCCTTGGTATAGAAGGGTGCTAGTTAGATTTTTTTTTGTGAGGGGCGGGGGGGTTGCATTTACTGTATCAATAGTTTTATTTCTTTTGACATTGGTATGTCATTGCTAGCATTAGAAGATATTCCCAATATATTGTCTCCCATTGTATGAATGCAACCTCATTTTCCAGCTCCCCCTGTCAAAATTCCAGAAGGTACTGGGACGCTTCTAAAAACATGCATGTTCCTTATTGAATTATTTAAACAATAAAGGTATCATTTTGACCCAACGTTTGTAATTTTTTCTATTATGGGCAATTCTTCTGCAAATGTCACCTTTTCTTCCAAAGAGCTATATTAATAATTTACAAACCGACTGTGTCAGTGGAATGTTATGGATCAATCTCAATCATAATCAAAGCTTAGAAAGCACCAAGATTTAAGACAGAATCTTGCAAACCATTGAGAAGTAAATCTATGCATTGCAAGCCTCCACTGGCAAAGGAAATAAAGTGAAATACTGCTACAGAAAAAGCAACAATACTTGTCATGCTCTAAAATGTTTCATAGTATGCAATCATCTTTTTTTTCCATCGCTGTATTATGCTTTGTGCTGCAATATACATTTTTTTATTATTAGCTTTTTCAACAGTTATCACAATTGATTTCTTTATAGCTGCTTCTAACCAGTAGGTGACACTGTTGTTTTAACGAATGACAAAACATCACCTTGGCTTTGCCCACAGACAAATAATGTGGTCTAGTTGAAAACTGTACTAATACAGTACTTGCAATTTTTGGATGATCCCTTTGCAGTGATATAAATATTGTAGACTCCATAAAAATAGTTTAATTAAATATTATATGTACATAGTTTAGTTACACATGTTGGTATACATTGTGTGCTGAACTTGTAGTATCATACATTGAGGATTTTTAAAACCGTGTATTTTTTGTTATATCTGATTCCTATGTAGTATAAGGAAGCATCATACACTTTACCGGTTAATAGCTACATAGTTACATAGTAGATAAGGTTGAAAAAAGACGTAGGTTCATCAAGTTCAACCTATGCTAAATTTAGACAACAGATACTTTATCCTATATCTATACTTACTTATTGATCCAGAGGAAGGCAAACAAAAAACCCATTAAAGCTGCAGTTCAGTCAATATCCTGCATGTGTGTTTTTTTTAATAAATCAGTTCTGTAGTAAGAAAAAATACTTTTAGCATTTTCTGTTTTAAAAAAAAACAACTTTGAAAGACCAATTTTCTTGTATTCTATTTTAACAAAGAAAGAAAGATGGAGGGTCCTAAAAAATGATTACAGGGATCTAGGCCAAAAGCTTAAGGCAAGGACCTCCAAGGTAGTATTTTCTGAAATACTACCAGTGCCATGCGCTACCACAGGGAGACAGTCAGAGATCAGGGAGGTTAATGCATGGCTAAGAAAGTGGTGTAGGAAGGAGGGGTTTGGGTTTTTAGAGCACTGGGACTCCTTTTCTGAGAGGTGCCATCTATATTCTAGGGACGGATTGCACCTCAATGAAGAGGGATCTTCTGTGCTAGGGGGGAGAATGCAAAAAAGGTTGGAGGAAATTTTAAACTAGGATGGAGGGGGGAGGGGAATGAAACAGATAATGAACTAAATGGAATAGATGAGGATACAAGGTGGTATGGAGGTAGAATGGGGGCAAGTGCAAGTTTGACAAGCAGTGAGATACCCATAATAAATAGAGATAATACTAGAAAACTTCTAAAGACTAAACCAAGTGGGAGCAGAAAGGAAGGAGCAGATAAGATAATAGTACAGGCTGAAAAAAACCTGAAATGCATGCTTGCTAATGCAAGAAGCCTGACAGATAAAATGGGGGAGCTTGAATTAATAGCTACAAGGGAGCAGTATGATATCATAGGCATTACTGAAACATGGTGGGATGAAACTCATGACTGGACAGTTAATTTAGAGGGGTATTCTCTTTTTCGGAAGGATCGAACAAATAGAAGGAGGTGGAGTATGTCTATATGTTAAACCAGATCTAAAACCTATTATAAGGGATGATGTCTATGAAGGGAATGATGAAAATGTAGAGACCTTGTGGATAGAAATTAGCAGTGGAGGTAAAAGTATAAAGAAAATGTTTGTGGGAATATGCTATAAACCACCAAATATCTGTGAGATTGAGGAAGCTAAAATACATTTGCAAATGGAGAAGGCATCAAAACTGGGTCATGTTTGCATAATGGGGGATTTTAATTATCCAGACATAGACTGGGGCAATGAGATTAGCGTTACAACAAAAGGAAACAGGTTTTTGGGGGTGCTAAAAGATAATTATATGACCCAAATTATTGAGGAACCAACCAGGAGAGGGGCAGTTCTGGATTTGGTCATATCAAACAATGTAGAAGTAATAACAACTATTCAAGTCCTGGAACATTTGGGTAACAGTGATCATAACATGATTTCATTTGAAATAAATGATCAAAAAACAGATTACTTGGGTTCAACAAAGACTTTAAACTTTAGAAAGGCAGATTTGAATAAACTGAGGTCTAATCTAGTAGTAATACAATGGGATGATGTTTTTGCAGGGAAAAATGTAGAAGATAAATGGGCAGTCTTTAAAACATTGTTAGAAAAACACACTTATCAGTATATACCCTTGGGTAATAAGTATAAAAGAATTAAGTCAAAACCAATGTGGCTAAATAAACAGGTAGGGGAGGAAATGGACAAGAAGAGGAAGGCGTTTAGATTCTTTAAGTCAGAAGGGACAGAGACATCGTATCAGAATTATAAGGAATGTAACAAAAATTGCAAAAGGGCAATCAAATTAGCAAAAATGGATAATGAAAAAAGGATTGCAATAGAAAGTAAGGTCAACCCTAAAACGTTCTTTAAGTACCTTAATAACAAAAAAATGAGAAAAGAAAATATAGGACCCTTTCAGTGTGAGATGGGTAGGCAGATTATTGGAGATAAGGAAAAAGCAGAGGTATTAAACAAATTCTTTGCCTCTGTGTTTACCAGGGAAGAATCAGGTTCAATAGTAGTGCCACAGGAGGAAGCCACAACCTCCATATTAATGACCAATTGGTTAACTGAGGAAGAAGTTCATAAGCGACTTGAAAAAATTAAAGTAAATAAGGCACCTGGCCCCGATGGCATACATCCAAGAGTTCTCAAGGAGTTAAGCTCAGTAATAGCAAAACCATTATATTTAATATTCAAGGACTCCATTTCCACAGGCTCAGTACCACAAGATTGGCGTAAAGCAGATGTGGTGCCTATATTTAAAAAGGGAGCTAGATCACACCCAGGGAATTACAGACCTGTAAGCCTGACTTCAATAGTAGGGGAACTACTTGAAGGTTTAATACGGGATAATATTCAGGAATACCTAATGGAAAACAAAATTATTAGTAATAGTCAGCATGGATTTATGAAGGATAGATCTTGCCAAACTAACCTTATTTGTTTCATTGAGGAGGTAAGTAGGAATTTAGACCAGGGTAATGCAGTTGATGTGGTCTACTTAGATTTTGCAAAGGCTTTTGATACGGTTTCACACAAGAGGTTGGTGTACAAAATAAAGAAAATTGGACTCAGTAATAATATATGCACCTGGATTGAAAACTGGTTAAAGGACAGACAACAGAGGGTTGTCATAAATTGAACTTTTTCAGGTTGGGCTAAAGTCGTGAGTGGAGTACCTCAAGGATCGGTACTGGGACCCCTACTTTTTAACTTGTTTATTAATGACCTTGAGGTTGGGATCGAGAGCAAAGTCTCCATCTTTGCTGATGATACTAAATTGTGTAAGGTAATAGAATCAGAGCAGGATGAAATTTCTCTTCAGAAGGACTTGGAGAGATTGGAAACGTGGGCAGGTAAATGGCAAATGAGGTTTAATACAGATAAATGTAAGGTTATGCATTTGGGATGCAAGAATAAAAAGGCGACTTACAAATTAAATGGAGATATATTGGGGGAATCCTTGATGGAGAAGGATTTAGGAGTGCTTGTAGACAGCAGGCTTAGCAATGGTGCCCAATGTCATGCAGTAGCTGCAAAGGCAAACAAGATCTTATCTTGCATCAAACGGGCAATGGATGGAAGGGAAGTAAACATAATTATGCCCCTTTACAAAGCATTAGTAAGACCGCACCTTGAATATGGAGTACAATTTTGGGCACCAATCCTAAGAAAAGACATTATGGAACTAGAGAGAGTGCAGAGAAGAGCCACAAAATTAATAAAGGGGATGGACATTCTAACTTATGAGGAGAGGCTAGCTATATTGGATTTATTTACATTAGAAAAGAGGCGTCTAAGAGGGGATATGTCCTGCAGGACACCGACCAACACCATCTGAGACAGTCGTCCATCGCTGACGCAGGTAACAGACCGCATGCCACACGCACTGGCTAGAGGCCTACATACACCTGCAGCATGGTAGAAATCAGACCCTCACTAGACACCACGCATCAGGGTGGCAATTCAGACACCATGCAGGAGAGCAACAACTCAGATGCTGAGACCGCTACACATCTGCAACAGACGCAAGGAGGCGTCAGGCCTAAGCTGTCAGTTACACTTACACAAAAGGCCAGTGCAAAATATGAAGTTGACATTGATGCACACCGCGACAAGCTAGAGAAGGCCTGGGGAAAAAATGGACTTGAAATGTGTAATGTTGCAAGCGTTGTCAATTATGATAAGCAGCTCAAGCAGGCAACTCAAGGCATAACCACTCATGCTACCGAGTGCTTTCAGAGACATATATCACCTACGTGGTCAGGACTAATACCAGGGAAAGACTGCAAGAACAGACAGAGTAATATTGACCAGCCACGTGTGGACCACTATCATGGAAGCCTAGAGTAGAAGAAAGGATCTTGCACTGGAGACCGCATCACAGCGCTCCAGCGCATCCAGGCATGCATCAAGTTCAGCAAAATCAGCGTGATTAACGCGTCACGCGAAAGCCATCGCAGAAGCGGCATGTGCTAGGGCCGAATATGGTCAGAAAGAGGCAGCCATAAGGTCAGAGAGAGCGCGCGTAGAAGAGGGGGAGCAGTCAGCCATAGCCACTGCGCATCATGGGAAGGCCGAGTTGTATGCAGACTTGTTTAAGGAAGAGGATGCTGCCGCAGCCCAAGTCGAAATCTTAGAAGTAGCAGCATTACAGGATGACAGGGGGCGATCGTACAGTCGGATAGCCTCAGAGGATCCAGCCCAACGCTCCGAAGACTATGTGAGGATATCCCCAGTGTCAATACCAGCGCACCATCAGGGATTCCCTGAAGAAGTGACCTTGCGTCACGAAACATGTTAGAGTTTTTTTGTGATCTCATAAGATTTATTGGATCTACTTTGCTCAGTTAAGCTCTTCTGGACTTTTAATCAATACTGAATGCTTCAATTCTAATGCTGCCGGACCGCGCTGTTGTGCCTGTGTAGAGACTATGCTGTTTCCCTTCCGTGCTCTGAACTGAGATTGGCTGTGATGCGGATTGTCATCGCGTGGTGCCGCCTACCGGCGCGCGGAGCTCCTTCCCTGTACTGTGACGTCCGGAGGCAGAGACACGCAGTGTCTGGGCTGCAGCTGCTGGAGAGAGCGGGTCCCGATCGGCGTTCCTCCATCTACTTTGCTGGCCCTGACTGCTCCTGTTCCTGGAGGGATAGAAAGGTGTGAACCACTACAACATCTGCAGCCATAACCCAGCTCGTGAGAGAGGACATGGAACTCACCCTTAATCCTGTGCAGCAGACAGAGAAGCATACTGTCCTTTATTTGTTTTTGTTTTTTCCAACTTCAATTTTCTTTATTGGGGATACACATTCTGACAATATATCACAGCCCATTGTATTACCATACCCCAACAACTTTTTTCTTTTTCTCTTTAACAACATCTTTCAATTATTAAGGCTACTTTGTAATGAGACAGAGACAGTACGTAAAGGACATACAAGACAAACCGGACATCGGACAAGGGGGGGGGAGGGGAGGAGGGGGGGAGGGGGGGGAGGGGGGGAGGGGGGGGAGGAGTCTACTCCAGAAGTTTCTGCCATCGAGGAGTCAGTTCACATCTTCTTTTTCGTAGAGATAGTTCTTTTTGCAATCCTGCTTCTAGTGCTAGTTAATAATCTTACCTCTGTACAGTAGGGTCATCGGGTTGTCACTTAGGGGGCTGTCTTCTACCTGTATGTCTCTATGTGTCTATCGGCTTCTGCCCTCCAAAGGAGAACGCGTTCGCGACTATTATAGCAGAATTGCGGTGGTGTCCACCCCGGGGATGTCCGCCTGTGCTAGCCATGGTGACCAGACTTTCAGGAAATTTGTGCCGGTGTCATTAACCAAACTCGTTAATTGTTCCATCCGACAAACGAGCCAAATTCGATTCCGAATCTTTGGGATAACTGGAATTGCTGTCTGCTTCCATAATGCTGCAATCTCGCCCCTGGTGGCAATTGCGAAATGCGTTATTAATTTGTGTGTCGCATTTGGCATACCCTGGATCCGTCTGCCCAGCAGGAACAACCACGGGTCCAGGGGGATCTCCCAACCGAGAATCCGCTGTAACCAATCTCTAATCTGTTCCCAAATCGGGACCACCTTAGCGCAAGACCACAGCATGTGTTGCAGGTCGGCCGTCTCCCCGCACTGTTTTGGGCAGAGCGGGGAGTAGCCCTTAACAAATTTAGCCAATCTAGTTGGGGTGTAGTACCACCGCATCAGGACCTTATACGCGTTCTCCTTTAGTGTGGTACAGATGGAGCTTTTAGCCGCTGCTTGTATAATCTGCTCCCATTCCTCGTCCTCTAATGTCTCCCCTAAGTCCGTCTCCCACTGTCGCATGTAGAGCGGTCGGGTCTCGCTTGTCAATTTCGGACAGACCACTTCCCCGTACATCCAAGATGTGAGTCCCCTTGTGTCCGTATCTCTGGAACACAGCTGCTCAAAATTAGTACGTTTTGGTCTAATTGTAGTTTTGTTATAAAAATCCCTGATCTGGAGGTACTTAAAAAATTCTGTATTTGGGATATTTTTTGCGGATTTGATTTGTTCAAATGATTGTATACTTATCCTGTCCCTCAGATCATTAAGTCGGAAAATGCCCGCTTGCGTCCAATATTTCATATTCTTACTGTTTAGGCCCGGAGCGAAGTCTGGGTTGCCAATGATTGGCGTCATAAGTGATGCCTTTGTGGTTAATTTACAGCTAAATTTGGTGGCCTCCCACACCCGAATAGAATTGGCAATGGTCTGTAGTGGTGTGCCGATCTGGCGCGCCCTCGCCTTGGGCAGCCAGATCAGCGATTGGATATCAATCGGCGCACAACATTTTTTCTCCAACTCTACCCATCTCCTAAGGCTTGGGTCTGTGTGCCATTGGAGAATTTGGGCTAATTGAGCCGCTTTGTAATAAGCGAACAAACAAGGTACCGCTAGGCCTCCCCTGGTTGTGGGTCTCGTCAGGATACCCTTAGCAATTCGTGGGTTTTTCTTATTCCAGATGAATTTCATTATTGCTGACTGGAGGGAGAGGATGTCCGAATGCACCAATGGTATGGGTAGGCTTTGGAAAAGATATAACATCCTTGGAAGGAGATTCATCTTCACGCTTTGTATCCTTCCAATCCAAGAGATGCCCCCCTTTGCCCATATTCTGAGATCCTCTCTCAGCGTCTTTATTAACCTGGGAAAGTTTGCTTTATATAGAGTTTTGTAGTCCCGTGTGAGATATACCCCTAAATATTTGATTGCGGAGGGTTGCCATTTGAAATTGAAGTTAAGATCAATCAGTTTTTCGACTTCTTTGGGAAGATTTATATTGAGGGCTTCTGATTTAGACTGATTAATCTTAAAGCCGGAGACATGATTAAATTTGTTCAGGATTTCAAAAACATTAGGAAGGGACGTGAGCGGTTTAGATAATGTTAGAATGACATCATCTGCATACAGGGCGGCCTTGAACTCTTGCTCCCCAATTGAGATTCCCGAGATGTCAGGGCTATCTCGTATATGGGCTGCCAGGGGCTCTACACATAGCGCAAACAGCAGCGGCGAAAGTGGACATCCCTGTCTCGTTCCACTTTTTATGTGGAATTGCTCAGAGGGAAAACCCTGGTGCCTCACTCTCGCCGTAGGGCTCTCATACAATGCCATGATGGCCCGCATGAGACGTCCCCCAAAGCCAAACGCCCCAAGCGTCGCTGATAAGTAGGGCCAGTCTATTCTGTCGAAGGCTTTCTCCGCGTCTAGACTCAACACCATAGAATGTATATTTTTCTTTTGGGCCAGATCAATCAAGTCTATGATTCTTCTGGTGTTGTCTGCCGCTTGCCTTCCTCCGATAAACCCTACTTGATCCGTGTGAATTAACCTGGGAAGGACATTACCCACCCTGTTCGCAATAAGTTTGGAGTAGATTTTGATGTCCGAATTGATCAGTGAAATGGGCCGGTAGCTCTTACAGTCTGCCGGGTCCTTTCCAGGTTTGTGGATCACCGAGATAGACGCCTGGAGCATCTGTGCTGGGAAGGAGTTCCCCTCTAGTATACCATTAAACAATTTTAGCATATGTGGGGCTAGAATTTTAATATATTTCTTATAATATAGATTAGAGAAGCCATCGGGCCCCGGTGCTTTGGCCGGTTTTAATGCTTTGATGACTTCTTTGAGTTCTTTCAGGGTAAAGTCCGCCTGTAGTGCCTCCCGCTCTGCCCTTGCCAAGGTTGGTAAATTTGCCTCTTTCAGGAAAGTGGACAATAGGTCCCTCGTTTTCCTGCTGTGGGTGACCTTGTCCCCATTATAGAGTTTTTCATAGTAGGCTTTAAATTGCTCCACTATTTTCCCAGGTATGGAGGTAAGGTCTCCCTGTTGGTTTCGAATTGCGTGAATAGCGTTATTTGGAAGCTTCTTTTTTAGCTTATTGGCAAGTAGTGTATCAGGTTTGTTCGCTTTTTCATAAAATTTCCGGTTAGACCAAGCCATTTCCTTCTCAGCCTGGGAGGTAAGGAGGAGGTTGAGTTTAATTTTAGTGTCTAATAGTTGTTTGAGTATATGTGCCTGTTTATTAGCTTTGTGCAGGGTAGAGAGTTCTGCTATTTGTGTTTCTAGGGCCTTAGTTTTTTTCTCTCTTTCCCTTTTTCGTTTGGCTGCCAAATTCATCAATGTCCCCCTGAGAGTCGCCTTATGAGCTTCCCATAATGTAGCTTGTGATGCTACACTACCCTCATTCTCCTCAAAGTATTCCTGAATTCTAGCTCCTACTTCTCTTCCGAGATCCGGGATCTTTAACAGGATCTCATTTAGTTTCCAGTTTGCTCTAGGTCTATCCAGCGGAATTAGTGTGCACCGCAGCTCTATTGGTGCATGATCTGACCATGAAATATCATGGATCTCTGTGCGAGAGACCCCAGGGACCATACCGTTAGACACGAGGAAGTAGTCTATCCTACTGTATGAGTTATGTGGGTGAGAGTAGAAAGTATACTCTCGTTCTCCTTGATGTAGTTCTCTCCATATGTCAATTAGTTGACACTTGGCTATACCGTTAGTTAGAGTTAATACGTCCTGTCTATGTGGTTTGTTAGTGGTCGTGCAACGGTCTAGACTAGGGTTAAGGGCTCTGTTCCAGTCGCCTGCCAGTATGATATTGCCTTTTGCAACTTTACTTAGTTTAATGAAGAAGCTATTGAAAAAGGATGTGGCGTTATCATTTGGGGCGTATACAGTAGCAAATGTTATTGGAGCTTCTCGGATGAAACCCGTGATGATCAGGAATCTCCCTTCTTTGTCCTGGTATGTTTTGTCATGTCTATATGGGATATGATTATGAATTAGAATGGCGACCCCTCTTTTTTTAACTTGAGCTGATGCTAGGAAATGGGTTCGGAAATTTTTATCAAAATACTTGGGGAAGTTAGTTTGGGAGAAATGTGTCTCTTGTAAGAAGAGTACTTCTGCGCCCTTACGTCTATAGTCTCTAAATGCTACTCGCCTTTTCGCCGGGCTATTCAGGCCCTTAACATTATGGGATATTAGAACTATATCCTTACTCATGAGCAGAGCTGTGCTGTTCCGGCTGTCGTAGTAGTTCTCTGCCGCCTCTGGCAAGGCCACTTCTGCGCTTCACGTGAGCACCAGCCACCTTTAGCTTGATGACCCCATCTGTAGGGATGAAGGGAGGGGGACACAATGGGGAAACAGGGGGGTGAACATGTACACAACATCACAGGAAAACTCTGAAACAATCAAAACATATAAACTTTCTCGGCGTTCTCTTTCCTCCCTCCTTTCGCCAAGATTTCCTCCTTTGGGTTTATAGTCCAGAATTCGAATGTTCGGACTCGAGGCCGGGTGTTTACCTCCTGTCCCCGAACATCCAACCCAAAGGGTTGCGCTAGTGTGCATAGGGAATTTTCCCCTATTTACTAACGCCAGGCCCATGCCGACTTCAGGGCAGGCCTCCTCCCACCTCTCCTGCCTCTCCCCCTCTAATAAACGTAGAACTTCTTCTCACCCACTGAACTAAGGGTGAGCCCACCAACTCCCCGTGATCCTGTGTCCCTTATTACTATAGCGCTGGACTTGTCGCAATTGCAGACCTTAGTCGTTTGTTACGGTATTTCCTGTCTGTCTCCCTTCTGGGTTTTGTATCCCTTCCTCCCTCGCAGCTCTGCTTATTGTATATTCCTGCCCGGGCTATTGCTCTATGTCATTTCGCAGGTGCTATTCCCTTATCTTCACTTAGAGCCTATTCCCTTGTTCTCTATCTATCTTGGGCACAGTACAACCTTCCTGCCTCCCTTCCTGTAACTTTCTCTTCTCTTCTCTTCCTTCATTTCCTTCCACTCCTCCTTCCTCTCCTTACTACTTCCCCCTCGCTGTCTTACCCCTTTCTGCTCTCCCGCTGCTATGGATACCCTCCTAGTGTGCCATCCCTTTTTGCACTATTGCATTATCTTTCTGTTCTTTCTTCTATCTTTGCTGCCTCCTTTGCTACTTCCCAGGCCTTCCTAACCACTTGCTGTATGTACCCTCTTCTCTCTATCGCTACACGCCTTGTATTGCCTGCAGATTACCTCCTTAAACTGTTAGCCCTCTTACCTGCTATTCTTCCCTTCCCCGTGTGGTGGTCCCTCCGTCTCTACTCTCAACTACCTGTGTCTCGCCCCTCACGCTGCCTACTCTTCCCTCTGTGGCTTTTCTGGGGCTGCCCCTGCGTCGATTTCTGGTTTCGCGGGCGTGTATTTAAATTTTGGCTGCGGCTGTCTATTTGGTGCCTGATTGGGGCGTTGTATCCAGCAGGCGCTCTTTCGCCACCTCTTGGGGCCTTCCGCTGTGCTGCCACACTCAAGATGGCGTCTGTCTCCCCGGATCCACCCCATTTATGATGACGTCCTTCCGGTCCGGCGCCATTTTGGATTGAGCTTTCGTCCCCGGCGGTTGAGTATGAGCGCGTTCCTGCTTCCCGCCTGCAGCTGCCTTCCGGCTCCTGCGTCTCACCTTGGCTCCAGCTGCCTCGTGTGTCGCCGCCATCTTCTTTGGAGGGGAGCCATCATGCTTTTCCCTGCCGATGCCTCTGGGGTCTTCCCAGCTGTTCTCATAGTTTGTCCAGGTAAGTAGAATTCTTATAATTGTTTATTTCACAGCCTTTGTCTTGTGGTTGAAGGACTGCGCTAAGGGAACGATACCGGGAGCACATTACAGGGTTTGGTGGTTGCTCGTGACCCATTTAACTTGAACCAAACAACAGTAGAACAAACATATAGTCCTTTTATGCCATATTTTAGGCGTTATCTTGATGTGCCCTGGGGGACTTTTGGGCTTGGGACCAGGTGGGGTCTGGCATAGAGCTTTCTGGGGTCAACTTTTCAGGGGCCTCTCCTAGTCCCAGCTTGTGCAGGAAAGCAGGTCCCTCTTCCACATCCTTTATCATGAAGGATCTGCCACTTCTTGCCACCATCAGTCCAAAGGGAAAAGTCCAGCGGTACCTGACCCCCTTCTCCCTGAGGATTTTAGTGATTGGAAGCAGGGTTCGGCGGCGGGCAAGAGTGACCGGAGACAGGTCCTGAAAGATCGATAGCCTGACCCCTTCATACTCCACCACTGGAAGGGGTCTGGTGACTGTGAGAACTCTCTCCTTCGTTTTATAATAGTGTAGGCGAATCACTATATCCCTTGGTGGATCATTTTGTAGGGGCTTAGCCCGGAGGGCTCTATGACATCTGTCCATAGCCAGTGCTTCTTTGGGGGTCTCAGGGAGCAGCGATTCTACCCAAAGTGTAATGTATGCTTCACAGTCCAGTACGCTCTCCGGTACCCCCCTGATTCTCAGGTTATTTCGCCTATCGCGGTTTTCTGCGTCCTCTTGCCTTTCTCTTAATTCATTTATCTGCGCTTGCAGATCCAAGGATTTCTTATCCTGCCGTCTGATAGCGCGAATAGACTGGTCCACTTTTGTTTCTAGGACTCCTGTTCTTTCTCCCAGTCCAGTTACTTCCCTCTTTAAGTCCTTCAGTTCGGCCTGGACAAACGATTTGAGATCGTTACACAGTTTCGTGATGTCACATTGCCTAGCCGGTCTTTGCTCTTGGAGGGTAAAATCCTCTTCTTCCCCGTCAGGTTCAGTTTCTGAGTCAGCATTCAAACATGGCGCCATTCCTGCGCCTGCACCGCGCGGCTCTGCCGCTCCATAATACTCTGGCATCACCCGTTTTTTTCCAGGTTTGGGGGTTTTGCGGGACATCCTGGCTGTTTAAGCTGTCTGGGGCTTTATTTCTGTGCTGTTTGGTTGCGATCTTTGTGGGTTGTATATGGCTTTATGGGGGTCGAGGCAGGGAGCTGTCAGGTTAGGCTGCCATACTCCTAGCCGTCGCGCATGCGCCTCCCTTTATTTGTTTTTATACCTACACGCTTACTTGATTTTCTATTCTGTACGTGCATATTTACCTTTTTACTTAAACACTATTTTTTATATACTACACTATGAGGGTTTTGCGCTTTCTTCTATTTTTATGGATGTGTTGTATCATATTCATTCATTTTCATTATATAAATGTTTGTGTTATGTTGTTCCCAAGCGGGAACGTTGGATTCTCCACCAGGGGGAGGATGTAGCCATGGTCCCTTTTGCCCCTTACCTCCATTGCGGGAGCTGGGGGATGAGCAAGCTACTGCCGGGAACTGCTGGGTGCCGCCAGTGTTGCGGGAGGATACGGAGAAGAGTAGGTAACCAGGCGGGCTGGCGACCGAGTCGCCGGAGTCCCGCGGCATACCTGGCAAGCGGGGGTCGCTATGTTGATTCCGCACGCATGTGCAGGGTGAGCTTTGCACATGCGCAGTGTACCCAATAGTGCGACGGCCATTAGCTAGGCTCCGCATAGCCGACAGAGGGACTACAAGTCTCAGCATGCACTAGGGCGACTGATCAGGTGTGGGATCTCAGCCAGTAGGGCTGCAGTATCCTTGACAAGCTGCAAGAGATACATTTGACGCGCTTGGCACCACGCTTCAGTCGGAGCAAGGTCAGAGAAGGGCGAGGATGTGTTCAGGGTGCCAGTGGCCCCTGGACTAGGCCAGAGACCCCCATAGATCCCAGCAAGGCCCCGACTCATCTTAGCTTGTGGCTACTGCAGGGAAGGCCCATACCTAGGTACCCTTTTCCCCAGTAGCTGCTTATAGAAAGATTACAGCACGCCGGTGATAAGACGCATGTGGTGTGCGTGGACTGCGGTCTGGGAGCAGACCACGAGGTCACTTAAAGAGACTCTTAACATGGATACAATCCCGCAGGAGATCCCTACAGAGGCGGACACCTGAGGATCCAGTAGACGCGGCGTGGGATCATTCTGCGGTCCATGGATCAACATCTTCGGGTTTTCCTGGTCTGGACTGAGACCAGGAGAGGTACCACGTGTACCAACGGCCATGCACACTGTGGGTAGCGCTACCACACACAAACACTCTTTGGGTGGACCTGTCTGTGGACACTAGAGGGTTAAGTGCCCAGGCACCTCCGTACTTTGGGGGTTCCACCAGGGCGGGAGTGTTGCTGTGGGGCGGAGTACTGTGTGGGTGCGGCCTTGTTATTATCACCGTTATCCGTTATATGCCAGTAAATATGAGTTAGCCATACTGTGTGTGCGTATTCTTATCTGTTACTGGTGGGTTCCTGTGAGAGGTTATCCTACTGCGTTAGGACCTCTCTCAGGTGGAGGTGCTGTGTGCTAGCGAACGTATACACCCCAGGCTCTCGGTGGCAGAGGATCAGGCCTCCTGTTTGCCACTCAGGTAACAGCAGCACGCGTAGTCCCTTAGGTCACGGGGAAAGAGGGTTACACATGTATGGTTGGCAGCAACATTAATCTTGTTTACATAATGTTCTGCTGGATTTTCCACCCAAATAAAGTCTTAGCATGAAACCTGATCTCGTGGTGATCCCAGTCAGGGGTTGACCATGTGTGCAAGAATGTGACTTTGTTCTTACTTGGTTGGTTATTTACCTCCATATCCACTTCTATATGCACTAATTGGTGGAGTTCTATGTGTAAAGGCAATTGTTCTAAGTAGTTATGCCTTTTTTTATTTATATGTTTTATTAATTCTCTTTAATACCAGATCTTGCCACATTGTAGCCAGTATATTGCAAATTTATGAAGAAAGGGCTGCACGGACTAATGTGGCAGATCTTATCTTTTTTAGTTAACGTTTGTTTAAATAAAGTTGTTTTGAATGTTTTTTTTATCAAGTTTGTGTACCCATCCTGATGGACACAACGACGTTCCATCGGATGCGTGATGATGTAATTGCTGGCTTTTGCCCTGGAATGAGAGGTATTTAAATGTCCCTATTGAGGCTAACTCAGAAGGGACCTTGAGAAAGCGCAGCCTGCGCGAAACATGTTGGTCTTCCTGTTGATGGCCCAATATACTTTTTTTATTTTTGGAGTTGCCCTCTTCCTCGTTATTTGGATTGGTGGTGCTTCACAGGTTTTTTCTATTGAAGCAGCAACATCGCAGACGGCACACCGGAGAAGCCTGTTCCTGTCCGGATTGATTTAGACGGGCAAGGATTCATTTCTCACAGAGCAACCGTGAGTCACTTGGTGCAGTCAATTTTGGGGAATTTATGTTAGAATGAGAATGCTGGGCGTCATTTATTTCAAGTTTCTGGACATTGCTAGCTCTGAGTCAGAGAGAGGCCAGGTAGGCGCCATCTTATTTGTACCAATTACTATTGGATCCCCTCAGAGTGACACCCTCCCGCATCTGTGATATATGATATTTCATTGGACTGAATCCGATTTCTTCCTATATATACATATATGCATATGGAGTGGAGACTTTGTTAGTCTGTCCTCCTCTTGTTGGTTTACTTTTTGGAGCCCTGTGTGTCCCACAGACTCTCTACCTAACTAATAACTGTAGTTCTCTGTAACGTTCAGCCCTAAATGCAATAGGTCTACACAGTTATCTATTCCATGCATGGTTGACAGCAGCATTAATCTTGTTTACATAATGTTCTGCTGGATTTTCCATCCAAATAATGTCTTAGCATGAAACCTGATCTTGTGATCTCAGACAGAAAGTTGACCTTGTGTGCAAAGAATGTGACTTTGTTCTTACTTGGTTGGAAATGAAGAACAGCACTTGTTCCAGTTTCAGCCATGATAACGTTAATCAGATAATCTGACCAGTTATCTGTTCCTTTATTTTATACTCTTTACTGATGTTATGGACACAACCCAACTAACAATCATTAAAGTAGTATTTTATTTTTAATTGATTGCATACATTACTTGGTTCAAAATAACGGTACTGTAATATGCAAATATCCAAAGAGCTACTTGATGTTGTAACAGTGAAGATATAGTATATTGTTAGTATAGTGCTGTTCTAAGAAGACCACTAGAAAGATACTCATTACCCAAGTAGCCAAGCATGCACGACTCCAGTAGATCCTAATCATGTTGTTTGTTGTCAGATTACTATTTTTTTTTCTATGTTCTTTAGGGATTAAATTATGAGTAGCAATTAATAGTTTGGTTCAATGGGGAAAAAATGGTGAAAAATCTTATTGAAGAAAATCTAACTGTTTTGGAGACTTCAAACTTACAAATGCTCAAAGAAGTCTCATTTATAGCAATTAGTGAAGACATGGCACAAATCACGTGGGCTTTTTGTACTGCAGCATAATCCTCTTATCACAGCCAAACTCACAAAATAATGAAAAGCAGCTGAGAGTTCTCTGTGAGAGGAGTTTCTTGCGGGTTTCTGGCAAGGAATGATTTTTGTTCAGTTTCCCGAGTTGCTTTTGTAGGCTTTTAGTATATTTTACTGCCTTGGGTGAACACTGGAAGGTATGTGGAAATCAGAATGTGTGATCTACAGTTACTTTAAAGTTTAAAACTAGGTGGTTGATGCAGAAGAAACCTGAAATATACAGTAGAATGCCACTTATCAGTCTGCCTTGTTTATTTATTATCCTGTCCTTAATCTAAATCAGTGGTGGGCAACATGATATGCTTTAAGGGCCACATGTGCGGCCCTTCAGCCCTCAAACGACACACACACACACACACACACACACACACACACACACACACCCTGCTCCAGTCAGCTGCACAATGCTGGCGCGCTGTTGAGTTCTGTCCCCCTCCTCTGCTTACACAGGAAACTGGATATTAACACAGGAGAGAAGCGGGGCCGCACAGTATTTATCAGCACACTGTTATTAAGCAGCTGAAGGAGCAGGGAGAAGCTGTGACCCACACCAGCAACATCTCTGCTCCCTCTGCTGTGGGGAGAGAGGGAGAGTGCTGCTGAGGTGGTCAGGTCAGGTTTGGGATCGCAGGTGAAGCCCCACGAGGGTCGCACGGGGCCCCTTTGCCCACACATAATTAAATAGTTATAGATAGAGGACTGCATGATTACTGTAATTACTTTATCAGCACTTTATCATTTTGATGGTGCATGCAAGACTTGCCAGTCCACCACCACCACTCAGAGTTCCCATGCTATTGCCACTGGAGCTCCTCCCGGCCACTTCTCATAGTAAATGAATACAAAGGGAAATTGTAAACTATTATTTAAGCAAATGTTCTTGGGGGGGGGGAGGGGGTGTAAGACAGAGTCACCGCAAGTCCTCTATGTTGCTCAACTCAAAACAGCACTGGATTATAAAAATGTTATCACAAGATCATCAGGCTGCTCAGGCACATTTGTTTTACTAGATTAATGGTAAAAATGTCATTGTTTGTTCTAGAATACTGTGGCTTTGTTGGTTGCTTTGAAAAGTGCTGGAATTTGTGGTGGGGAGCCAAATTACTTTCTCCTGTTGCACATAACACAGAAAACACAGAATGCAGAATAAGAGGGGTACTCCTGTAAGTGGATGAAATAAGAACAAATAGTTATATTGCATTGCATGCTACATCATGTAGAATCTGCACAGTGAATTGGAATTGACTACATAAATGGCTGCAAGTCCCCGTCAATATTATACGCTCACACAGATGCCTTCACCTGGCAGCTCTCATCTTCTGCCAAGCAGGGCTTGTAATGTGACTGGGATGCACCTCTCATCTTTTCCTCCATGTGAGACCTGCGACTGAGTTTACTTTGAAGTGACTTAAACAGTCTTTGTTCACTCACCAGTATTCTCCACACAATTCTGTGATGTGTTGAAACCTTCGTGACAAAGCATTATACAAGAAGTCTAATTTAAACATGGACATGTGAGTCAGCATGAAATCTGTGTCTGCCAGGAGCTCCGCCAATACATCCCTCCTTATTAAGAACGTCAGGAGCGAGCTGGGACAAGCCTCGCCTGTATTGCAGTATGACGAAGTGTTTTATCTGTGGGACAAGCTTCAAGCTGTTCTTCCCGGACACGGAAAGGCTTGACAGATTGATAGATCTTTCTCATTTTTGTTTCTCGCATGTTGCAATTGCGGACATTTTTGAATCCTTATACTGGAGCTGTGCCTTTGTTTCTCTCATATTCTTCCTTGGTTCTACCTCCATAATGTGGAAGTGATAAACATCCCCTCTTCCCATCACTCCTGCTTTATATCTAAGGCTCAGAATTCTGCGTAGTAATTACCCAGAATGCTAAATGTTGCTGAACATATCAGCTTGGTTTATTTTTACGTTTGCCTTTTACAAAAGATTGATTTACCATGCAAATGGTTATACTTTTCTGAAAATGTAAAATCTGTCTAAAATGTATTTAATTACATAGGGAGGCAAAACAGAAAACCTATTTATTGTATGCAGGTAGGATTTTTGCACAGGTCCATGTAAAAAAACCATATTGGCATCAAAACTCAGCTCATTATTGTGTTCTATGCAATATCCCCTGCCCCCACGACTAGTTTGAGTACTGACTTATTCCTGCGCACCATGCCTGCAAGTTCTGTTCCCGTTTTATCATCTACGTAGACCTATAACCGCCCTCTCCAGAGAGGACAAAACTTGGAAGCCTTTAGAGATCCAGACATAGTAATGACAGGCACATGTGATTCCCTCTCTCTTTACACTGAAACAGAAGGATTTACTTTTGCTTGTTGTAATTATTTCACTTCAACTTTTGCCTGGAGGAATAAACATGTGGTCAGCATACATGCCACCTGAGTATCATGTGCTGTTACTAGGATTTCTGAACAGGATCTGCAGCTGACTGAAGAGAAATGCTGTGCAGATAGTGTCGGGCTGGGATATCAAGGGCCCACAGGGGGAAACAGATTGTATGGGTCTACTGAATTGTAAGGCCATGGACAATTAGATATAATAGGGGTTGCACTCATGCACATGGTCATGGAGTGGAACCTTTCACCGCCGCCACTCCGCTGCTGTCGTTCAGCCACCGAGGACAGTAAGCCGCCGGCCGTTTGCCACTACGGTGAGTGACTAGTGTTAGCATTAGTGGGTTTATGGTAAGGGGTAAGGTTAGGGGATTAGGCTGATGGGGTAAGATTCAGCTTTCTAGGGTGATGGGTTAAGGGTTTTAGGGTAAGGGGTTAAAGTGTTTAGGGTAGAGATTTGCGTTAGCATTAGGGGTGAAGGGTAAGGGGTAAGGTTAGGGGCTTACCGTGGTGGTGAAACAGCGGCGGCGGAAAAATGTTCTAGCCCGCAGGGTCACTGATTTATTCCTGCTCATACAAGCGTGTGCTCAGAAATACACACAGACTCTGTGAGATGCAGAACAAACTGACTCATAGAGACACATACATGATAAACACACAATTCCCTCTCCATGGACTCACACACAGTCACACATTCTCAAATAATGAGTATTTATAATGTTGTTCGCAGGGTAACCTGAAATGAGGAAGTTTATCACTTCTTTATTTGATGCTCCCTTTTGGGCGATATTACTGAATGTTGACTGTTGAGGACGACCGGGACTTTCCGAAACCTGCTTGTCCCTCCCAATCTTACATAATACAATGTTGTTGTTGCAGGTGTTTGTCCAAATGCACTGAAAGGTAAGGTATAAGAGGTATGACAAACCATCTTAAAGCCCTTTTCTATTAATCAATAAAATAATGTGGTTTTTTTTGATATATTATTTGTTTTTTTTTGTGAACTAAGGGGCTCATTCAAAGACCCTCTATGTGAATGATCGGACTGCTTATTAAATGAGCCCCTAACATGGACTACCCCACAAAACGTTTCCTAAAGAGAAACTATGAGTGGTTTGAAAATCAGAAACCTACTGACGGGCTGATTTAATATACTCCAGCATTCAAGTCAATGGCAGTTTTCTGCGATTGGCTGCTTGCGAACAGGGCTGCCGACAGGGAGACCTGGTAGCTGCGGGGGCCCGGCCAGCGCTGGAAGTTGCTGGTTGCTGCTGGGCCCTAGCTCCCGCAGGCCTGCCTCTCCGCACCAGGCCTCTCGCTATCGTCCGTGCGAGATGGAAGCTGGCCCGACTTCCGGCCGGGCCCAGCTTCCCTGCGGGGGAGAGGCAGGCCCTCAGGAGCTGAGGAGAGCCGGTGTCCTCCGACCATCAGCAAGGTAAGTGTGTGTGTTGCATTTTGTGTGGGGGGGCTTGGGTGGTAATTGGGGGACTTAGCTGGGTATTGTGGGGGAGGGGGGCTTGGTTGGGTGTTGTGGGGGGAGGCTTGGGTGGGTATTGGGATGGGGGAAGTGTGTGTGGCCAGCGGGGGGAGGGGGGAATGAGTGTGAGGAGGGGGGGATTGAGGGAGCAGGATTGAATGAGAGGGGGGTAATTAAGTGACAGCAGAGAGACGGGGTGGAAGGAGATGGCTGAGGGGAGAGAGGGAGAGAAATACTCGGGGAGAGGGGGAATAGAAGAGGTGGCTTGCTAGTGTGTGAAAGAAAGGGGGCTCGCAAGGCTGCCGACACCTGGGGGGGCCCCGGTTGAAACTCTAGTCCTGGGTCCCAGGAAATCTGTTGGTGGCCCTGTTTGCGTGTACATTGTATAGCACATCTTATTCATTTTCTGCTCAAAATGGCACACTGCTTTAGATTACTTTGCTGTTGGGGTTAATGAATCCAGAAGGACACACTGCTCCACTTTGGGCAGATAAGGAATTTTACCACAGGAACGGCTTATTGTTTGATGACACTGTTTTTTGATACACAGTGAGTAAATCAATCAAGTGCTCCTTCTATCCATACTAATTAGAATGGCATCATCGAATCATCCACATACTGTACAGAGGACCTGAATAACGCTGCGTTTATACTTCCTCAGACTCAAACTAGAGTTCTGTTTCTATTCTCTGTCACACTAAATGCATTGTGAAGATGCAACAGACATTACAATAAGAGTACCAAATAATTGCTCAAAGTCTTAGATCCATATTAAATGTGTTGTGAAGTCACTTCTTTGTTAATGTCAGTAGGTTACATGTGCACGCAAACTTTGTTTATCACATTGACGATAAAACCCAAGTCATCCTCTGAAACCTGAAAACAAACCCATTTGGGAAACTGCTCCCTGTTTCTGTTCTTAATATTCTGAGGCCAGAGTCATGTGTGGTATGAATAGCCCAGATAGCTTCAACTCAGCCCTCTTTCCAAAGCACAACAAGTCCTGTATATTTTCTTCACTTTATTTAGGAAAGCAGCAATAAAAACAGGCACTTGTGGATGAGATGTTTGTGTTGGAAAAGTGTATCTCTGTGGATGCTTTGTAGTAAGGGCAGGTGAAAAGGATAAGGCCTTGCCAGTAGAGAGTTAACAGAAGGTACTCACTCAGCCAATGTTGGAAGTAAAAGGAAGTGTGAGGGAATTCTGGGTAGCAGGAATAGTCTTGGGACAGACTATCTGGAAACAAACAAGAGGGGAGGGCAGAATAGCCCATTCTGAGAAGAATCTCAGAGGTTGCTGTAGCAACTCACTGGCTACTTGCTCACAGGCAGAAAGGGCAACATATTGATACATCACACAGGCACGGTGTGTGTATGTGGAACAAATGCCTGCAGCTGAACTTAAGGAGCTAACAAGCAGAAGGGGGGTCAGGCAGAAATGTGATTCTTGTTCCATGATACTTAACATTACATTTTCACTTTTTTAACACTAATGTAAAGGTCTGAAATATAACTACACTGTTATAAAAAGTACAAAAGGAAATATAATTTACACTTGGAGTAAAGAATTGAGGAATGGCAACTGGCAAGTGGGTGTAGAAATCGTATGATTCGCAATACAATCGGTTTTAAAATGGCTTCCCTTTTTCTAAACGAATCTGCTCTTGTCTGTGGAACAGGGCTGACACATATTGTGGCTCCCTTTGCAGCTGAAGGTTTATTACCGTGGCTGCACACAAATATATCCTGTAAACATATTCACATGTATGAAAACCCTGTCTGAATCTATGTACAGTCATGTTTAAAAAAAAATCTTGAAGGCTGATCTTGTTTAAAACATTTAAGGTTGATCTTTGGATCCTGAAATGGCTGATTCTGCCATTACAGTGTGTGGTGCATGCTACCTGTTGGTAAGCAGGAGGGCTGAGTTGTCCACCGATGTTTGTGGGGACACAGGACAGGTTTCTGGGGTACATAGCCAGCATGGTTCTCTAGCAGTGCAGCGCCTCCATCTGTCGCAGGCTCCAGATTTACGGAGGTGATCCCCTACGATAGAAACAATCCCTCTCCTTTCCCAGTAAGATCACACACCAGGCAGAAGGTATATGAAACAGGAATGGTTTATTCTGTTCAGCTCAATGCAGTCACAGCAGGCCTCTGCCCTATGCAGTCTCTGGTGTTGTATCCAGCGGTAGGATGGTCCCTGGACCTGCACTACGGGTCAAGGGTCCCCGCAGCAGTCCTTGCTCTTCCTAGATCCTCTATCAGGATCAGGGGAATGGTACACACTCACGCTTCCCCAAGGGGAAGAGGAACAGGGAAGGCCAGTGTTCAGGCAACCTGTGTGTGACCTGCCTCTCTCAAGAGGGGAGACGCACTGACTAAATTTGGGCGGCACTCCCCTTAATTACAGCCAGGAGGAGGGCACCAGGTCTGACCCAGGATTGGGTGATCCCAAGCTTGGTTCCCCCTCCCCCCGTCACTCATGGGCACTGCTGGGAGTGGGGAAAACCCATGATAAGTACTGGCAGGCCTGCTCTTACCAGGGCTTACTGCCAGGGAGGGCAAACTGGTAGCCAAGAACCAGTCCTGGCTACAGCTGCAAATTTATATACTGTATCTTGAATGGCTGTTATGCTATTCAAAACCAGGTTTTTGGTTAACAAACACGTAGAGCGATGTATCCGTTTTTTGTTTTTTTATATAAAGATGTTTTCCCCCACTATTTTAACATATTTTTGTAAGATTCGGAAATTTAGAAAACCCTGTGTACTACAAATTAAAAAAAAACTCTGCATTGAAGGGGTAACAGCAAACATTTTAGTTCTTGATGGGACTCCTGCTGGATAAGAATAATTGTATAATAGCATTTGACAAATCTTAGCATATATTAATAAAGTAGCTACTATAAGTCTAACAATCACCTTTTGTTTAAAACATCAAAGAGAGCATAATTTATCAAATGCTGGTGACGTCACTGAAAGTCTTGAGGTCGTTACTTAGCAGTAATTAGCCGTAGAGACACCTTATGGCATATTATTTTGTATGGACCGGAAGTACCTTTACACTTTAGTATGGTTTCATAAATCAGGGGTCTCAGTATCTGCAAACCTTCAATTCCTCAGTGGGATGATCCAGTTCTGATTTTGTATTCTCAGTTACAGGTCCGCGAGCACCTTTGCAAAAATATATGAAAACATACCGGCCTTTGATTATTATAACACAGCAGTTTCCAATGCAACTATTATAGACAAAGCTGGTCAAATCAACCTAACAGTACCCCACATATCTAAAATATACAACTAGAATGAAGCTTTTTCTTTCTTTTTGAGTATTTTTTGTTCTAAACATAATTGTGTAAAAACATGGTAATTTTGTTTTCTGGAATAAATTATGTTTAATGTATTTGATAAAATATCTGCACCAATAACTGATTTTACTTTACGCCCAACTTTTAATATCTGGTTTCTTTTCTAGGACGTCGTAAGGTCCTTGAAACTAGGACATGTACTAGCTTAAAAAAGAGTGATGGTATTGTTGTTAAGCAGGATTTCTGGATACCAACTTAAGTGTTGTTATGTAAACCAGTCCACACCCTCATAAAATTTCAAATGGAACTTCAAAATAAGTTCCTACTAGATTTCAAGGGAGTTGTCTGGCTATATTGTAAGTAACTTGGGTTATAAAGTATTCGCTACAGAAATACTGTTTAACCCCTTTGGCACTTGCCAGGTTTAGATGTGATAGGGCTACCGCATGTAAGGGTAGAGCCAGATACAGCTTGCCATGGGAGACAAAGATAATTAATCGGGATCAAGGCACCAGACAGGACCAAGGCGTTCAATAAAATGTATTTATTTTGGTCGGAGCCAACATGCACAAGACAGCCACAGAAAAGAACTTACGCTCACCAAAACAGGGGTTACAGAGAGGGGGAATCAGAGCCGTCTTCACAGCATTATGGGCCCCAGGGCAAAGCAGTGCACTGGGCCCTGCCAACTCTCTGTTACAAGTCGTAATTTTTCTCCTTCTACCGAGTTAGCGGGAGATTTGAATGTTGAGGCGGGTGATAGGAAAATTAGTGTTAAATTCTGGTCTGTGCATAGATTAGCATGGGGCCCCTATACTTGTGGGGCTCCCGGGCAACTGCCCAGCGCGCCCAAGCGTTAAGACGGCACTGGGGGGAATCTTAGCTACCTAGGTGCTGGGCACGGCTTTGGTAGGCTTACTTCCTCTTCTGCAGGAGATCCGGTCTCTCAAGACTTCGGAGAGACTATTTGGAGAAGCAGAAGTTCAAATCTCCCGCTCGGATTGGCACCTAGCCTAACTGCTTAGTTAGCTTACACATGTAGCCCAGTCCCCTTGGGCTACTAATTCTCTGGTCCCTCCAGCATTTTAAGTCACTGTAAAGAGTGGGCAGTGTTGGGAATAAACCCTGCCAGGCCTGGTTATGTCATTATATGTGTGTTACCTAATACAGTTCAGGAGTAGCCTGGTATTACAAGGGGGGGGGCCTATTACTGGTAGCAGGCTGGCTTACAAGCCACTCCCCTGGGAAGGAGGGGGATTTCCTCTAGAGGTTAGAATAAGTGTTTCTGGGAGTTAGTGCTGTGCTCACCTCCCTGCGTGGAGGAAACACCAGTATAGCCTCTCCTGGATAGGAGTGGCTGAGGCCTTGCCCTGTTAGGGGTTAAGGTGCGCACAGGAGGGGTGCTTAGGGCCTCAAGCCCTGGGTACTGCCTTCAGGTAATGGAGCCTGTGATATCTATGCTTTACCCAAATAAATACCCAGTTGTGTCATCTGTGGTGTGTTCCTTGAAAACTGAGTTGCCTGTGAGGACCATACTGGCTGCCACAGGATCCTCATAGGATGGAGGTGCTGCGCTGACAGAAGAACCATCACTGAGAGCCTGTCTTGATGCCTCCCCATACCATCTCAGAGTTCTCAGGCCTTCTTTTCCATCTAACCGGTGCATAACTGCACCATCAAGCACCAGGTAGCAACCAGAATCTCCCTTTATGGGGGGGGGGGGGGTACACTAACACTAACTCCAGGAAGAATTGTGGAGCTCAGATCGGCTCCCCTTTACATAATTGTCCCGTCTCCATTCAAAAGTATGGGAAATAGGGCTGTGACCAATATCAGCGCAGATGTTATGCGCTGGCCAATCACAGAGCGAGGGATCACCCAAGGGGGGTCGACGAATTCAGGGTTTGTGATGGCACAGCTAGGACAGCCCACAGGGGTGGGCGTAAGGAGAGCAGCGATTTGAAACCAGCCAATGGAAACAGCACCTACGGGGCCCATTCCCAGCAACGATCCGCCTGCACAGATAGTCGCCTCGGTGTCTGGGAAGGACAAAGGCTCCGCTCTTTGAGCCAACGTCTCCCAGACCTGAGCACTGCCCATCCCCACTCTCACATTGTCCCCAGAACAGCACTTCCCCCTCGATTAACGAAGCCCGGCTTCCCTGGTGTGCAGGTTGGGTAAGTTATTACTAACCTAGCACACCAAGGAACCACAGAAATACATGCATCACACGGAATAAGGATTTATAAATACACAGTTTTGGGCCAGATGAGCCACAATAAGATGAATATCACTGCTGAAACCAGGGAGTTAATCCAGATGGGGGAAGAAGGGGGGGGGGGGCAATGGCTGGTGTTAATCTTTATTATGAGAGCCACATTACCCCTTCCATCACACAGCTCGTAGTGAAAGGGTTTAGTATGAATTACGATGATGTGGAGAGTATCAGTGTATTATAGCAGCATAGCCCTAAAGCTGCTGTATTTAATATTGGGAGGAGTAGCTTTGTGGTTACAGTATTGAAGTGACTGATGATAGAACATAAACCAGACTCTTTCCATATTTGGATATATTTTTGTAGAATTGGTAACAGGGCTTCTGGAGATGAACAATGCTATTCCTAGCTGGGGGACCCGGGGTTCTCAAGATCTTTAGCTTTTTATGTGCTGGTAAAATTAAATAAAACTCAAAGATTTCTGCCTGGAAAATCCAATGGAAAGTTGGTTGGCAGCGGTTTTGATTTCCCAAAAGGGACAAAAAAACACTGACACTTAAAAATGTATATATCCTAGTAACTGGGGTCCTGGTGAAAGCAACATTTTTTTGAAGTATACCCCAAGCGGTCTTTCCTTTAGTGGTAGACAATTTGAATGGGCAGTGGTAGAAACATTAAACTACATTTAAAAGGGAAGACGCATTGTATGGGATTATTTCCAAACACCTCAGAATATTTTTCAATGTGCTGCTTTGTAAAAAAAAAAAACGTGATATCAGACAATGTGGCTCCATCAGCCTGCATTAAAGGGGGTGGGGGGAGGCCTCCCCTTTTGAGTCCAAAAGGATTCTTTCCTTTCCAGCATTCCACACCCATTTTGGTCCTTAATTATCTCCTAATATTACTAATCTCCCGTATATTATGTACCTCCCTCGCATTTTGCACTACAACCCTAATCTCTTACCAAACGACCTCCCTGTTTCTCTCTCTTTATGTGTATTCTACCTCCCAGACGTCTCCTTGAACCAGCATGAACCAATGATATATATTTTTTTAAATTACCCAATTTTGTTACGTGATTTTATATACAGGGTTACCTGATTATCAATAGTGTTTCAGTGCCTCCCGTCACCATTTCCCAACATGCACCTTGTCCTTTATATTCTTCTCCTTACTACTGTGACAGAGAGGGGCTGTACAAGGGTGAGGGAAACAGGTGTCAGAGGCCCCATTAAAATGATAAATGCACTTAATTGTCAAACAAAGTATGCAAGTGATGTGAACACTGTAGCAACTTATATCAGTACTGCCAAGATCCAGACCAGGGCCAAGTATACAACTGCAAGGCACAGCAGCCAAAGATAATGTCATGGAAAGTTACTTTCTGTATGTTTCATAGTTTTGGGGCTTTTTAATAAGGCATGCTTATTGTCAAGGTGACTTGTATTTAGTTTAACGTTAGCTATGCACAATACACTTCATACCAACAGGGCTCCTTTAGTATATACTTCAATAACAAATACATCAATAACTTTTGGAACAGCTAGTGCCATAAAATAGATTTATTAACTATACGTTTCCAACATGTTATTCTTTCCAGTTCAACATTTGATGCTTTAACAACAAGTCTCTTAGTGACTTGGTACATCTGCAGTGTTTGGCCTGCCAAAATAGCACAATGAAAGTACATTGGTTTAGATTGGGTGCATAGCATTTGGTTGACTAAAACCTAAATGCTGTAACCACTCCTACAAAAAAACATTTCCGATTGTTGACGTGTTTTTCTAGTGATATTGAGCTATTCTTGATTCACATTTACAATTATTTTTATTGCAACTGCCTGATTACAAATAGAAAAGTGAGAGAAAATATTCAGCACACGAGAAGAGTGAGACCATTGCAAAAATATATTGTTACAATATATCCACCACATTTGAGAAGGAAATCCTTACGTAAAACAACACTTTCCCATTAGGAATGTCTCTTCGCCTTGTGCTCATTGAATAGTTTGTGGTGCTGCACCTAATTCTACTTTTGTGCCATTGAGGTTTGGCACATCTTCATCAAATTCACAAAGTAATGCCAAACAGCACTGCTAAAGATCTGTGGCAGACAGATACATGGTTATTTGGAGTTACACTCTGAAAGGTCCATTCATGCACACAAAACAAGCTCCAGTTTTATGTTTATTTTTCTGTTACTGCAGTTGACTTAAAATGAAACATTTAAAAAAGCACATCCAATGTCCTAGCACCTAGTGGAGGTATTTCCAGTGCAGTCACCATTTCTACTTATTTCCCCTCCGTTGAAGCTGTTAGGTATTTGATTTACATACAGCAATCAGACTGGCACACACAAAGCATGTGTTTACTGGGGAACAAAAACAATCATCTTAATTGTCACTCTCACAAAATGAACATCATACTTTTTTTATACTGCAGCCGTTTTAAGGATATATGCAGCAATTCAGCTTGTACGGTGAGGAGGCAGATATTTAAATGCATTTTGTTTGCATTTGTGCAGTATTTCAAATGAATGAATACAACTTTTGCAAGAAAAAAATGATTGTGCAACTCCTTCCCATCTGTGAGAGGGAAAAATGTCTAAATCAGCTTATAACATGTTCTGGCAGCAACTCTCCACACTACACGAAACTCATCATGCTGAGACATAGAGAAGGGAATGAACAAAAAAGCAGAGACAACGTCTAAAGAATCAAACACAGGAAATAAAGGACGAAATAAGTCCCTATCGCAAGATGGTTGTATGAGTCTGCTAATGGTTAATATAAAATAAAATATATACTGTATAACAATTCAACACACAGAACCAACTTCATAAAATACCCTATTGAATTGAAATATAGAAAGTACCCGGGAAAACATAAATACACTCCCTTATGTATTTTCAATATTTAAATAGGATATTTTATTAAGTAAACAATCTGATATGTTCATCTCCTTAGATACAAAATACTATTAGGACACAAAAAATATGTACAGCGTCCCTAACTGCTTGATCCTGCACACCTCAGGTCCACTCTACACACTGGTAAAACACAACTGCAAAAAAGGAAGGAATCGCCTGATAGTTATTACTTTTCATAAGAGTGATCTGGGTATTGATATTGCAGACGGCACAGTGATTAGGTTCCCTTCCCTAAACAAAGGAGCTTCTTTAACGATGAGCTGTGAGAGGTTGGAAATGTGTAAAGATACTGGGCTGCCATTTTTGTTGCCCCCTTAGCAGCCCACTAACCTTGGCAGCATTGCTTACACAAAGGAAGCAAGGGATTACTCCATTAAGCCCCCTAAACGTATACCTACAATACCAAGAATGCCGTTTGTCCTGTCACTGTATCCACAAGCTATATTTTAGTCAGATGCTGGGGAAGGCTATAGTTACTGATCATTAAATGAACTAGAGAATGGGGAGTAGTCCGTTATATTGGTAAAACACAATGGAACATACTTACTAGTACATTGAATATGTGAAATAATAAATAGCGGACTCCACGATTTTGGGGTGGCGATCCTGTTCTGCTGCTGTTTCTTACCTGCATATTACTAGCTGTGGAGCAGATACAGTATCAGCTCATTCACTCCAGTGAACAGCTTCATGAATAAGAAACAAAAATGGGTACTTCGGATACCATGTTAGTTTGTGTAAAACTCACAACATTGACACCACCAAGTATTTCAGCCCTTCTTCTTACAGCCGTGATATGGGCACATTTACAGATAGGTCTCAGTTGGGCCCCCAAACCTTATTAAATAAGGGAAGGGGGAAAGTGAGGAAAAGCTCTTGCTACAGTCTGTGCTAGGTCGGGGGTGCCAGGGGTATAAATGTGAAGAGCAGGAACAACTTGCTGAGGCAAGTAAAAGGCCCCCATAGTACAGCACTCGCCAAAAATGGAAATATGGGTCATTCAAAACATAACCTTTAATGGTTGATATGGGATAAAATATGGTGGGACAAAACACAATAACAAACATACATATATCCTGTGTAGCAGTTATAATTTAGCTACCTTTCTTCCCACCTACCCCCACTCCTGGATATAATCTGTCATATATAACCCATATATCTTATACCAGAAAGGGAGAACTAGTTTAATAGTTATTTTAATACGTATCACAGTACCAGTGATCAATGGTTTATGTGCTGTTTGTTATTGTGTTTTGTCCCACCTTATTTTATCCCATATCAACCATTAAAGGTTATGTTTTAAATTACCCATATTTCCATTTTTGGCGAGTGCTGTACTATAGGAGACTTTTACTTGCCTCAGCAAGTTGTTCCGGGTCCCCAAACCTGCCTTATCCCATAATCACAACGCACAGGGCGCTTCCACTGCAGCCAGGTATTCTGGGTAATGAAGATTTGGCGTAAACTCTGTGTAATACAGCAGGCATAAGCTTAAAGTGGATAAGAAGCACAAAAAGCTGCACTATGAGTGTTCATTTGCATGTTTTTACCCAGAATACCTGGCAGCAGTGAAAGCACTGTTGGCTAGGTCCACAAAAGGGTGCTAAGCTTTAGCAAACCTCAGCTTTCATTCATATGATCTTAGCCCCCTTTATGTGCATCTGTGCATATATGCTGTGTAATTATGTGGTAAAACAGGTTTGGGGACCTTGTATGATGGAGGGTTTCTGTCACTTTTCTATTCAACATAACTTATTTGAGTACCATTGTGCTTAAGCATGACTTACCTATGCCTCAAGCTGTTTCCCTCCCTGTATAACCACAACAGACAACTTCTTGGGAGGGAAAACCGGTCACAGCTTTATTATAACAACAACAATTAAACACAACATGATAAATATAACAATGTATCCAAACTGGAGACCCAGACAGATTGCTCTGCTACCATCCAACAACAGTTCAAGGGATACCCTCAGTTCAACAACTTCGCCATTCGGCACCCAGGCCGCATGGCACAAAGCACAATGGTAGGTCACCACCATTCCGGCTACCGAAGCACGGCATGGTACCTCCTTCCCTAAAACACCATACGGAAGGTCACAACCATTCCAGTCACCTAAGCCTGGCAAGGCACCGCGTTCCTCAAATGTCCACTTTCTGACACCTTACAACCAGGAGCAAATACTGGCTAATCCCCCCCCCCCCCAACCCGTTTCTTCCCCCCCCTCAAGTACACCCAACTCCTGCCACCAGTAAGGTCATTTAACTGACCTTAAACTGGCCTTGCGAGCTGCCACCAGTCTCACCACCTTCTCTAGGAAGCCCTGCCACGCCAATATCGGACAGGTGAAACCCATCCTCTTTGAACAATCCTTTGAGCCCACCCTTCAAGTCAACATGCCTTACCGCAATACCTCCTAACTCCATTATGAATGCCGCAATCGCCTTATTTACCTTTTTTGCTCAACCTATCTACCGCCGCGCAACGCCTGGCCCCACACCACTGCATCCTAGGTCAGGGGTGAGCAAACTTTTTATGCCGAGCCCCCTTTTCATCCATGATATTTGTCATGCCCCCCTGCCTGATGTAATCAAAATCACATGAACAAAAACACCTTTATTAAACGGTATACAATGTAAATACAAATACGTCTAGCCCCTCTTCCCCACCCCAATCGCAGATCGGGTCCCCTAATGTGTTCTGGGGTCTGGGTAGGTGTCTCTGTGTGGTGCATACCTGCTGGCAACAGGAAGGCCTGAGTCTCCCGCGATGACATGGGGGATAACAGGAACAGGTTACTGGGGTGGATGCCTTCGTTCTGGTTCAATGGTGCAGAGCCTCCATCTATAGTAAGCCCCAGGAATGCGGGGTGGAATCCTTACCACAGAGTTTCCCCACAGGGATGAGAGATTCCAGTCTCACACACGGATTATCTTTAAAAGCAGCAGTCTCTTTATTCTCTTGGGCAGCAGCAGCAGCCGACAGGTACAGTGATGCACAGTCCACTAACTGTTATCCCTTGTGATGTTCCCTGCCACCATTCTGGACCGAAGGCATCCAGAGTGGGGCTAGCTCTTCCCTCACCCCCTACGCAGAGTGAGAGGTATTTGGTTCCACCTCACTAACTGTAGCTAGATCAGCTCTACTCATGAGCTGATCACTCCTCTCCTCCTAACTCACTATCACTACTGTCAGACTGACAGAACAGAACCGACTAAATAGGAAATGCACTGCTCTTTTATGATCCCAGCAGGCACCGCCCCTGTGTCTCTTGCTTTGACACAGGGTCAGGTGACCTACCTCCACCACTCAGGGCAGTGCTTGAAGTGGGGGAAACCCATGATAACTCCTGGCAACCTGCCCTTACATGGGATTATACCAGGAAGAGGATAGAACTATAGCCCAATTTCTTACCAGGGCTACATACGTATAAATACTTACATATCTTAACATTTTTAAAACTGTTAAACATTACAATTTAAGTGTTTTTTTTATATATCAAATTAAACAAACAACAAAAAGAATGTTCAAAGAAGGAGGGCAATGTATTATTGCTGCTTTAATGAGACGGATGAGCCTGAGACCCAGCAGTAAGGATATCCATGCTGGGTGCTATTCCAGAGACTGCTACTCTGAGCTCTGGTTCCACATCCAGACGGGAACTCGTTTTGCTTTTTAAAGTTGTTAATTTGGAGAAAGTAGCTTCACACAGGTAAGTTGAAGGAAAAGGCAAGAGCACGTCAATAAACTTAGCAGAAACATCAGGATATTCTCTCTTCATGGAGACCCAAAAACTTGAAAGACTGTTCACGTTGAATTCCGTTTTTAATGTGGAGTCGTTTGATAACTCTATCAACTTTTCTTGATCAGTAAGTGGTAGGTGGGTGCTTCCTACATCTGTGTCAAAAGGATTTTGAATCCAGTGAAGCTCCCTGTTTCTAAGTCCCGGAACCTCTCAGAGAGATTCTGGCGGAGATCTTCAAGGTGTGTTTTTTTTATAACAGAATCAATCTGACTTCGATTAGCATTAGAGGCTTCGATGAATTCGCTGAGACATTGAAACATTTCGCAAGATCCTGTTTCATATTTATGCTTCCACAGTGTGAGCTTTTGAGTGGTCCGTCCCTAATGTACAGAGGGAGAAGGAGCATGATTGACTAGCAAGAAGAAAGAAAATAAAGATATCTATAGCACTACCTAGTACCACACAGGCCCGTGTGAGTACATATTGTGTACATACTTCTATCACCCCTGTGCTTTTAATTACTGGTTCACTATTGTGTGTGTGTTTTAACCACTGGTCTGACACTAACTGTGACCCTCGTCTGCGCCCCTCTGTCTCTCTTTCTATCTATGTTTTCTTGAGGATCGTGGGAAGATCCTTTCCAGGGGTTGAGCAGCAGACACTGAGCATTTGAAGTGTGGTATATGTATATTTTTATTTTGACCTTATTCTTCTGTTCAGTTTCAAGCATTGTGTAAAGGGAGCGCCTCAGTTAACTTCCAATGTTAAAATATTACTATATTTTCCTTGTAGAGATGAATTCAGGTCATTTTTTTTTCAGAAATATCGCTGAGTTAACACAAAATTTGCAGCCATCTTTCATTGCAGAATTTTGCAGCCAAGGTGGGGTTGTGATCTGAAAGGTAATGTTGGAGTTCATCCTTAAACTCAAAGACTCAGCGAAGAATCTTTCCCCGTGATAACCATCTAACTCCAGGGTGGGCAACCCTATCGCCATTCGCCACTTGTGGCGAATTGGCAGGGAAAGTGTGGCGAACAGGGCTGCCTTTACTCTCTCTGCGGCCCGCGATGGCCCCCTCAACCCCCCCTCTCCCCTTCCTTGGTAGGGAAGGAGCGCGCTCCCGCTGTGTAACACGCTCTCCTCCCTCCCACACCCCCGCCTGCTCCAACCTGTGCTCCCTCCCCTCTGAGCTCGCTCCAGCGTGATGCGCTGATGCGCACACCCCCCCGAGCTCGCTCCTGTGTGATGTGCTGCACGCCTGCCAGCCAGCCACCCGCGCCGCCCGCCATCCAAAAATGCCAGACCGTCACTACTGCCGCCGGATGCCACCACTGCTGCCGCCGCTTCTTCCATCGGCGGCGCGCCGCAATCTGGTAGGCATTGGGGGTGGGGGGGGTGCGGGTGCTTGATGAGGGGGACTGCAGAAAGGGTGATGGGAAGAGAATCAAGGGTCCTGGGGGGAGAATCAAGGGTCCTGGGGGGAGAATCAAGGGTGCCGAGGGGGGGGTGAATCAAGGGTGTCGACGGGGGAGGGAGAATCAAGGGTGCTGATGGGGGGGGGAGAATCAAGGGTGCCGGGGGGGGGGAGAATCAAGGGTGCCGGGGGGGGGAGAGAATCAAGATGCCCGGGGGGGGGAGAGAATCAAGATGCCCGGGGGGGGGGGGGGGAGAATCAAGGGTGCCGGGGGGAGATCAAGGGTGCTGGGGGAGATGAGGGGGGTTAAATGAGATGGTGATGAGGGGGGTTAAATGAGATGTGATGAGGGGGGGGTGAGGAGATGATGATGAGGAGGGTAGTGGTGGTGGCATGAGAGGATGAGGGGGGGTTGCGGTCTGAGGGCCGTTCTATAGTGTGTGCGCTTGCTGCACCGTGTGCGCGCGTGGCAGTTATAGTTGGCCGAGGTTTGTCATATATTTTTCTATAATGGTGCCGCGCGCGCACGGCAGTGAGCGTGGGACCGGCTGACAAAGGGGAGAATGAGGAAAAGAAAGATTTCGCTACCGCCGCTGACATGTGTGTGTATGTACAATGTTAATAAATAATTTATTAAAGTATTTCTTTATTTATTTCAAACGTATTTATAACACACACACACACACAGTCACACACACACACACACAGTCACACACACACACACACACACACACACACACACACACACACACACACACACACACACACACACACACACACACACACACACACACACACACACACACACACACACAGTCACACACACACACACACACACACAGACACACACACACACACACACACACACACACAGTGCCTCACTCGCTCACAGCATACACAAAAAAAGCATGCGTCACGTGCATGCGCGTTCGCACAGGCACGCGCGCACACACTATAGAACGGCCCTGAGAAACAGTGTGTGTTTAAAATTTTCGCATGCGCAACATAATACCTCAATTTTATATGGTGTGGCTATTTTCACTTCTAATTCGCCACACCTGTGGCTATATTGAAAAATAGGTTGCCCACCCCTGCTCTAACTTCTGTATGCAAAAGGAGGTTGTCATATTGTGAGCCCATTTCCTTACAGAAAATGGAAAATAACCTGCTCTGTAAAGGTCGAACTTTAATAAAATTCACTATTTTTAATGTATCATTAAGAACTTCATTCGCTTCGGGCTCAAGTTTTTTTGCAGCAGGTGCTTCTTGATTTATCATGCAATGTGTGAATTTCACATGAGGTCCGAGGTTTAGCACCTTTACTCTGAAACCCTTCTTATGTCCCATCATTGCAGCCGCACCATCTGTACACACACCAACACAATCATGACAGAGCAGATCATTAGCCTTAAAAATTCTTACACAACAGTGAAGATATCTTCTCCCATCGTGTGTCCTTCAAGTAATTTGCAGAACAACATTTCTTTTAGGATTTCACCTTCATAACAGTATCGAAAAAATATGATTAGCTGTGCCATGTTAACAATGTCAGTGCTTTCATCCAGTTGGATTGCAAACTTTACACTTTGTTGAATTTGCATTACTAGTTGTGTTTCAATGTCCTTAGATACATCTATAATACATCTCTTTACTGTGTCACGAGATAACGGTATCGTTTTTAAGGCTTCAGCATATTTGCCACCATGCATAATTTCGCACATCTTTATTGCAGCTGGAAGTACTAATGTTTCACCAATATTATATGGCTTCATTGTCCTTGCAATGAGTTGAGACACTTCTTAAGATGCCCTCTGGGCCTTTGACGATATTGTCACATATATATACATGATACTTGCACTTGACTTTTGTGATTCCTCATGTCGCTTAAAAAAGGCAATATCTTTATCTTCCGGATGCCTGGTAACCATGTGACGTGTGAGTTTTGTTGGTTTCATACTGTCATTGGCCAAGATCTTAGAACATAATACACCCCGTGGTCATTGCTCATGATTAATCATTGTCCAAGAAAATCCAAGTTTAAGATAGTCTTCTTTATATTTTCTTATTTTGAAGATTCCATTTGCACATTTGGACATTCTGTTGTTTTGGTATTTTCAGCAATGTTGTGAACTTGTTGTGAACTTTTGTACTTTTTTTGGATGGACCTTCATTTGATGAGGTAGCAGTTGTAGCATTTACACCAGCCTTTAAAAGCCACTTATCCATTTTTAGGCTGACAATGTATTTAACTAACTGTTAACTGTAGCAAACGTTTGACTCATTGGAGCTGCAGATGATGCTCCAATTAGACCAGGCGATTAAGACCGTGGCTATATAAAGAGAAAAAAAACTGATATAGCCCAACACTGTACAATATCATATGGGACAATCTCAAGTAGATTCTCCTCATCCCCTCCTCTTCTCTCACCCCCTTTCTATGGACGTCAATAGACGTATGCTGCAAATGCATTCTTTAATATTGTTTAAATTCTCAACAATTAGTTAATGACATTCATTATTATCCCCCATAGACTGTAAAGTGCATGTAGAGCTGCAGGGTTATGGCGACCAGAAGACAGTAGGACAGGGATGAGAGAACCATGCATGAACTGAAATCTCAATGGGACACTGAGTAATGTTGGCAGTATTACAGAGGAGTTGGTGATGCTCTGCATCGCTATGCTGGTAAGCATTATGAACTCATTAAATGCAACAGCTGAACTTTGGACCTGTCAGACTACAGATAATGAAATCAGGTCACCTCCTGTGTATAAAGGCTCTGGTTGAAGAAGCAAAACTTCCCCTGAGCACTGCACCAGGCCTCCCAGGAACTGACACTCTGGCTCAGCCATGCACCTTATTAATGTATCAGGTGACCCTGAAGCAATAACATGGCTTGGATTGGGTCATTTTATCTTATTCTCACATTCCTTGCTGAAGAGCAATTTACTTATCATAACATTTGGAGCTGTAACATGTTTATGAGATGTCCCATGCAGGCAGTATACTAGTATTGGATCACTATCTGTTTATTTGACTGTTGGTATCTGGTAATATTTGTTTGTGTTTTTGGTGGACTGTCAATATCACACAGGCAATCCTTTTTTGGATGCATTCATCCACCCCTTTGCTACCTCCCTGCCCTCTTCTCCCCTCCTCCATCCCCTTTTTTGTTCCTTCTCCCATTTGCCTCCTCCCCCCCTCCCCCGGCCGCTCTTTGGCTTGCCTTCCCCAGTGTCATCTACACGCCTACCTACCAGTATTATTTATGTATTTATTTATTTATGTTTCCGTTTTTAAAGTTGTGGTGTTTTTACTTGTTTTTTTTAGTATTATTTCATTGCATTCAAAGTAACATTGAGATAGTGGCAGCTATCAGACCCTATCAGCTGTGCAGAGGATCGCAGTGAATCAGGGTTCCAGCGGAGAGCAGGAACAGGAGAAAGCTCATTCACGGATGACACCCCCACTCCCCTCCTCATATTTTCCATCCTGAAAATGACTTCCCCTCTGTGCTCCGTGCACCAGCGACCCTGAAACAATGTCCCAAAACCTATTGATCCTGACCCATCCATAAAGAGTTTTATCTGCCAGCTTTCCACCACCCCTTGCAAAGCCAATGTGCGACCATTGTAACTCCGCAAGAAGGTGTCTCACACCTGGAGGTCCCCTTTGACATGTTTTGCACCCTGAGGAAATGGTGTGGTGATTTCACCCCTGCTATCGTGAATGACAATCATCTCCACAAGACCCTTCCCATGGGGAGGATCGTGGTTGCGAAATTGAGGTGGCCCAGCAAAGACTCCAACCGCCTCAGTGTGGCCTTTCTAAACCCGATAAATTCCCACGAGTGCCCTCAGCTCCACCAGCTTCCTGACTGGCCATGAAGTCCGGAAACTCTACCAATAGCCAGATGCATCCCCAGCGGACTAACAAAGATAAGCATTCCTAAATCCAGCATCCTCGAGTCCTCACTCCTTCTTACTTTAAGCTGATGCCGCCACAGACACTGACCCCCCCCCCCCCCCCAGTAGTGCTGTCACTGCAGTCCCCTTCAAAATCCCTTCAGCCCCCCCCCCAGCCGGTACCCCACCACCCGCAACTTTCCCATCCTCTCCCCTTTGCCCCCACTGCAGAAAAAACTCCCCCATGGTCCAAAACATCTCACCCCATTCCCTCCCCTGAGCCAGCCCACCCTGAATGCGCACCTCCCCCCTCTAACTCCCCAATAACCCTATTAATTCCTACAGACCTCCATGCCTCTTCTCCTCCGCCTCCCCCTGTGATAAACCCGTACTGTGCCCACCCACCCCCCTCACCTCTCAACACCTCACACCCCAATGTAAATTCATGCCCGGGTGGAGGGGTGATCATCACCACTTCGCACTTCTTACTATGCCCTCCCCACCACTGCCCCCCTCTTCCCCTCATCTGATACCTCACGTCCTTGCTCCATTCCCACCTGTATCTCTTGAACCTGCCCTCTGAAGCAGACCCTACCTGCTCTTTGTCATCGTCCCTCCCCTGGGTTGATTTACCCGCCACCCGTCGCTCTGAGGCCGGCATGGTCCACTTCTGCGCCATCCTGGCTCCTCTCGCTGTTTCTGCTGCCCATCTCTCCTGCCCTGATGGGCTCAACCTCAGCGGAGGCTGGGATCGCCTGCGTACAGCCAGGGAACCCTGCTGGCTGACACCTTTGCCTCACAGCCGAATACGTGGGCCAGCAGCCACTCTGGACTGTGCCGCCCTGCCTCTTCCTGCAGCTCCCACATCCACAATTCTCTGCTGCCGGCCTCCACCATAATCCTCTCTGCTTGGCCTTCCGACCTCATCCATCTTCCTCCCCGCTGCGCAGCCATCAGAATAGGATGCCAGTATATTCCAGACTGGGAACTTGAACTTCACTTCAATAGATCCTTGAAGAAAGAGGGAGGTAAGATCCTTTCCCCTCCCTTTTATACCCCCCACCCCTAGCCTGACCTCACAGGTCCTAAGGGGAGGAGCTCCTCTGCCTCGTCCTACTGCCCCTTCCCCTACAGGTCCAGGGCTTTCTTAACTGATTAAAAAGTGACCTACAATACATTGCTCCCATCTCCATTTATTGCAAATATTGAACGTTTAATGGTATTGCTCCTGACATTTAAGGAATCTCACTCCAGAGATCTTAAGATATGAATGATACTAAAGGTTATTCAATTGTGCAAAGCTTGCTGGTTTTTGTTTTACCAGGTGGGAGACTTGATAAATAGCCCTCAGACTGAGGAAGCTGTTGAAGCCCCTTACTTTGATCAGTAGTAGGTTTGCTTACGGATGCTCTGGGGGATGTGTACCATGTTCCCAAAAAATAGGCACTACAGCCCTGATTTTTTTCTTTTGTGTGTTAACAATAGGGGGAGAAAATAGGGGTCGGAGACACCGAATTTCATCCACTCCATAAATACAGTAGGGGTGTCAAGTAACTTCTACAATACCTCCACATAACCTTTCCTCAAAATCGGTCTAGGACATTTGGTCACAGCTGTTTTGCCGCTATCCAAATCTCAGCCGGCCTTTTAGCCGTTACTTACCTCTCCGCCAGGACATCTCTCCGCTGGCCGCTTCGCCGCCAAGATAAACCTCTAACCTTACCCCTTACCCTAAAACTCCCTAATCTTAAAACTTAATACTAATGCTATCCCCTACCCTAAAAACCTTAACCCCTTACACTAAAAACCCATACCCTAAACCCTTTATCCTAAAACTTGTACTCTAATCCCCTACCCTAAAAACCTTAACCTCTTAACCTAATCCCCTACTTTTAAAACCTAGCTCTTTACCCTAATCCCTTACCCTAAAAACCTTAACCCTTTAACCTAATTCCCTACTCTAAAAACCTAACCTCTTACCTAAAACCCCTATTCTTAACCCCCTACCCTAACCGCTAAAACCCCTTAAATGAGTTTACCTTATTGGCGACACGGCCGGTGGCTGCAGCATGTGGTCCCTCGTCAGCTAAACACCAGCGGAGACTTATTCGCGGTGAGACGTCTGCGACCAAATATCCAATTCTGCCTCAAAATGATCACTGATGAAAGTGTGGCAACATCGGTGCAAAGTACTTTGATGTGTTGATATTATCAGATGCATGTTCAATATGTATTTTCAGATCCGACAAATAAATACAAATCATTTGTTCAAGCACAGTGTTGAGAACATGCTACTTAGCTTATTTTGTTCCTCATACGGTATTCTTGTCTGTGCAAGAGACAGCCAACTACATAACCTTACAAATATTTTTGGAAATAAACTATTTATAGCAGCGCTAGAACATGTTTAATAGGGTATCCAGCTACTGCAGATACATTTTAGCACAGACACCTTAAATCTTTGACTAAAACATAACATATTAAAAGCTAATCACTTGGCAGGTTCATCTTCAAGCATGTTTTAACATTACAGAAAGTCAGACGCACTCATTTGATTACTAGGCATGTCGTATTGACATCGTTCTAGCTGTACAGTGGATTTAATCTGGAAGGAATAGGTATTTCCCCCGATATCAAAAACCCTGGCTCCGGTGGAACAAAGGGTTCATTTTAAGATCATGACCCTTACATTTAAGGCTCCCCATGGATTAGCCCCCACTTACTTTCAGAGCTGCCTAATCAGTGACACCCCCAATCAGGCATGTGACAGGGTAGTTTTACTGCCTAATTACTTTGCATGTGTAGCTTTTGATTCCAGCGTTGAGATGGTTAAATCTCAGGCTGAAGTAATTAGCTGCAACATTAGGGCTGTTCTATAGAGTGTGCGGCTGTGCGAACGTGCGTGCACGTGCCGCACGCTTTTTGTGTATATGCTGAGCTGTGAGCTGTGTGTAGGTACTGTGTGTGTATGTGTGTTTCTGTGTGTTTGTGTGTATGTATGTGTGGGTGTATATGTATGTGTAATTTATTATTTTTTAAATAAATAAACCACTTTCGTAAAAATAAAATCTTTATTAACATTGTGCAAACACGTTCAGACACACACATACATACACACATACACACACACATATACAGTATATATACATACATACATACACATGCATGCATACACACACACACACACATACATACATTACAGCGCCGGTAGCGGCGTAAAAAGATTATTTTCCCCGTCTTCCTCGCTGTCGGCCGGATGCACGCTCACTGCCATGCGAGTGTGGCCCTTGTATAGAAGGGCTGACTAACCTTAGCCAATTCTAAGTGCCACACGCACGGCGTAGCGCACGCAACCACTATATAACAGCCCTTAGAAAGGTTTAAAGGCCTGGGACTTGCTGCCGTCTGTGCCTGACCCTGGATCCCGGCAGGACCACGTGGTTACAGGAATCACAGAACCCTTTTCTTGCTTAAAGATTGAGCCTTCTGGACCAAGGGCTCAGCCATGTTATGGGCTGTTTGAATGGACTATTCTAATCCTGCTGAAAGTTCGCTGCTTTATGTTATTTTGCACATAAGCTGAATGTAAGCTCTTTCTGTGTTCCACACTTTAAGGCTGAATAAACAGCTTATACTCAAAACCCCACGTGTTGTTGCCTACTCACTGCAACAGGTCCCTTAAATCTACCACTGCTCCTCAACTGATTGAGCCTCGGTTTAAGGTCAGTAAAGATGGAAAGAGAGCTTTTTCAGAAATTGCCCGAAGACTGTGGAATAAGCTCCCTGCTGCTTTAAGAAATCAGGTATCTTTACTTCCATCCAGAAAGGAATTACAAACCTTCCATTTTAAACAGACCCTAATTCCCTGGAAGACAGCTGTCCTGCTCCCATTTATGTTTCCCTATATGTTTTCTTTTGGTAGGTCCTGGTTGTAGGTCTGGGATGGGTGTCCTCCCTAAGTTCCTACATGGGCTCTTGTACTGAGATTCTTGGTGAGTAGCTCGTTACAAAAATTTCTAAATTAATAAACCCTGATGACTGGATACATTTCCATTTTTAATCTCTTTACACTTCACAAAATGTAAAGTAGGTATATATAAATTTGGGGCACACACTGAATAAAACGATGGCAATGTTGTATAGGTGTGTATGGAAAGGTCAATTAACTTGATTTGTTGATCAGCATTCCACTAATATTAAATTCATTCAGGATTTTACTCACACACAAAAAAGAAAATCCACATTTCTCAATGTTTAATTTGCCAGGGACACCTCCTGAGCTAGGAGTACTGCTGTATATCTCCGCTTTGGTAACATATTGGCTGTGTTTTGTACATGTGGTTCACTGTTGGCTCCGGCCGAATAAGCTTTTGTTTATTGACTTCTGCCCCGAAGTCATTCCGATTGCAGTTTTGGTCTCTACAGAGAGGGTCCCAAGACACACATGTTGAATTATTGTCCCGTCTAACCCATTATCTAAAGCGGTGGGTGGCTGGCAGCGAGATTGCTACTGTGAAAGAGCTACAGGATCGTTAATCAAAGAACAGTTCCTGCTACGATGCCTTCCAGAGGTAAGGGAATGGGTCCTGGACCGAAAACTTGCCACCAGCCAGCATGCAGCCGAGATGGCTAATGATTTCCTTGTTGCTCGCCCTCATCTCCGCTGCTGGTCTCAATTGGAACCCTTCCAGCAGGTAGCATTGGATATTTTGCTCCTGATGATACTGAGTCGGTACCCAGGGGTAGGAATGCTCTCCTCTATAGAGGCCCAGAAGGTAGCAGAGGTGGGGATCAATATCTTTGCTAGGGTAGGTTTCCCAAGTAAGACCCTCATCAATCAGGGGATGCAGTTCATGTCCGAAGTGCTCTGTGTCTCTGGGCTAAGTGCTGGGTTAAGTACGGGCTATGGGTGTGTGGACTGCAGGACCTGTTTCAAGAGGGCTGGGAGGGGTAGACCGTCATGCCTGATACTTCAGCAGTTTACTATATGATGGAAATCAGAGCACTGTTAGAGGATCTCACAGGGTTGGCTCAGGCTAACCCCAAGGTGGCTCAGACCAGGCAAAAGCACTGGTATGATAGGAATGCCCGTAGTAGAGCGTTCATCCCAGGGCAGCATATCTTATTTCTGAAGCCCACTCGCCAGAACAAGTTGCATGCTGCCTAGGGACCTGACAACCATGGATCACATAAATGAGGAGAGGATAACAGAGCACTACTTATAGACATCAAAACAATGAAAAAATAAGAAAAGTACGCATACCATAATTTTTTTAATTATTTTAATGGTCATATGAAAATGGACAGCGAAGGTGTCACCCTACCTTGGTAAAGAGCTGAGGCTCGAAACACGTAGGTAGGGGACACCTTCGCTGTCCATTTTCATATAACCATTAAAATAATTTAATTTTTTATGGTATGCGTACTTTTCTTATTTTTTAATTGTTTTGATGTCTATAAGTAGTGCTCTGTTATCCTCTCCTCATTTATCTATCTACTACCTACGGGTGCACACTGTGAACCTGGGAAAGGGACTTCCACGTGGATGTGGCAACATTCAAGTGAATCCATTTTTTATATACATGGTCCCAGCTCTTTATTATTATTGGACTTTAGGTATGTAAAGAGTGTTTTCATTGGCTACGGTTTCTGGACTATGTGTTTAGATTCCCTTCACTATTCCAAGTGTTAGGTATTGAACAGGTATGCCACACTGAGTACCTGTCCATATCTCAGCAATCAATCCCAGAGGTTCATTACCTGAAAGCATAAAAAAAAAAAAAAATTATACATTTCTTCTGTCTGTACATCAGGTCATTAGCACCACACAAGCTAGCTATTTTGTACCATGGATCTCAGCCAAGGTACTGGCAGATCCCACTGACCCCCGAGGCGTGGGAGAAGTCGGCATTCATCACCCTCAATGATTTGTATAAGTTTTCCATAATTCCATTTGGGATGAAGAACACTCTGGCTACCTTCCAGTGCCTGGTCAATCGGTTACTGGAAGGGATGCAGGGGTATACCCAAGCCAATCTGGAAGTATTTAGTTAAATGTGGGAGGAGAACTTCAGGTATCATGCCGTATCACGGATGCAGGATTGACCCTGATGCCCACCAAGTGTCAGCTCAGCATGTCTGAGGTCCTATATCTACAACACCAGGTGGGTGGAGGACAGTTTAAGCCAGGGCCGGTCAAAGTAGAGGTCATCCTCCGGTGGCCAAGTCCCCATACCCAGTAGCAAGTGCTCACTTTCTTGGGGACGGATGGATATTACCGAAAGTTTGCATCCCATTACAGTGCTATTGCTAAGCTCCTGACTGACTTGACCCACACCGTGACATGGTCTCCGGCGTGCGAGAACAAGTTCCAGGCACTTAAAGATGCCCTATTCTGTACTCCTGTTCTAGCAGCCCTCAATTACACCAAGCAGTTTATTGTACAGACCGATGCCTCTACATTCAGCATAGGTGCAGCCCTCAGCCAGGCAGGCGAGGATGGATCAATCACCTGTTGGTCTATTTGAACCGCACGCTCCTGGATCAGGAGATTGCCTACGTGACTATAGAGGAGTGCTTGGCAATTATCTGGGCACTGAAAAAGTTAAATGTGTACGGCTGAGACATTACGGTGGTGACTGACCACAACCCTCAACTGGCTACACCGGTGTTGGTGGGAAATGGGAAACTGTTGCTGTGGAGCTTGGCCCTGCAAGAGCATGCTTTTACGATTTAGATGGGCAGAGGCCACGGCAACGCTGATGGTGTATCCCAGCAGGATGACCCTTGCTTGGTAACACAGCCATGGACTCCCATCGACCCTGAAAGCCATCCCAGGGGTCTCAACTTGTATAATCCCTACGCTCACGCACATTTTTAACTTCTCCCTCTGCTCTGGAACCTTTCCATCCTCCTTCAAACATGCAACAGTCATACCATTACTCAAGAACAGCAAGCTTGACCCTACCTGTCTTTCTAACTATCGGCCTGTCTCCCTCCTGCCTTTTGCCTCTAAACTCCTTGAACGTCTTGTATTCGCTCGCTTGCTCCATTTTCTCAACACCTATTCTCTCCTAGACCCTCTACAATCTGGCTTCCGCACTGCTCACTCCACGGAAACAGCCCTCACTAAAATAACTGACGACCTCCATGCTGCCAAAGACAGAGGTCATTACACTCTGCTCATATTACTCGACCTCTCTGCAGCATTTGACACCGTGGACCACCCTCTTCTCCTTCACATTCTCCATACTCTTGGCATTCGGAACAAAGCTCTATCCTGGATCTCATCCTACCTCTCCCATCGTACTTTCAGTGTATCTTCTGCTAATACCTCCTCCTCCTCTATTGATCTCTGTGGGGGTACCCCAGGGCTCTGTCCTGGGACCTCTTCTCTTTTCTCTGTATACACTCTCTCTAGGTGACCTAATAACATCTTTTGGGTTTAATTATCACCTCTATGCTGACGACACACAAATATATTTCTCAACACCCGACCTTACACCTGCTGTACAAACCAAAGTTTCTGAATGTCTCTCTGCTATATCACCCTGGATGGCCCTCCGCCGCCTTAAACTCAACATGGCTAAAACAGAGCTCCACATACTTCCTCCCAAACCTGGCCCTACTACCTCCTTCCACATTACTGTTGGAACTACGATCATTCACCCAGTAGCCCAAGCACGCTGCCTTGGGGTCACATTCGACTCCTCTCTCACATTTGCCCCTCACATTCAAAACATTTCTAAAACCTGTCGCTTTTTCATCCGCAATATAACAAAGATACGCCCTTTCCTCTGTTGCTCGACTGCTAAAACTCTGACTCAGGCCCTCATTCTCTCCCGTCTTGATTACTGTAACCTCCTGCTGTCCGGCCTTCCTGCCTCTCACCTGTCTCCCCTACAATCTATCCTTAACGCTGCTGCCAGAATCACTCTACTCTTTCCTAGATCTGTCTCAGCATCTCCCCTCATGAAATCCCTCTCCTGGCTTCCGATCAAATCCCGCATCTCACACTCCATTCTTCTCCTCACTTTTAAAGCTTTACACTCTTCTGCCCCTCCTTACATCTCAGCACAAATTTCTCGTTATGCACCATCCAGACTCTTGCATTCTTCTCAAGGATGTCTTCTTTCTACCCCCTTTGTATCTAAAGCCCTCTCCCGCCTTAAACCTTTTTCATTGACTGCCCCTCACCTCTGGAATGCCCTTCCCCTCAGTACCCGACTAGCACCCTCTCTATGCACCTTTAAGACCCACCTTAAGACACACTTGCTTAAAGAAGCATATGAATAGCACTGTGGCTATTCTGAACACATGGCACATAAAGCTTGGCCCCCTGCAGATGCACTTACCAGAACTCCCTCCTACTGTCTCTGTACGTTCTCCCTACCTACCAATTAGACTGTAAGCTCCTCGGAGCAGGGACTCCTCTTCCTTAATGTCTAAAGCACTTATTCCCATGATCTGTTATTTATATTATCTGTTATTTATTGGATTACCACATGTATTACTGCTGTGAAGCGCTATGTACATTAATGGCGCTATATAAATAAAGACATACAATACAATACAATACAATGGCAGGGGCAGCGTGGCATTCCCAAATAAAAATTAAGCCCGATCGCTGCCTCTGCCAGCCAAAATGGCTCGCGGCATTGGTTAATCTTCTGTCCCAGCCCTGGAACTATTTATTCAACTTATGTTGATAGAAACATATATGTGCTTTACACGTTGTTAGGTGTTATCTGTGTGACTGGGCTAGCAACAATGGCTGTGTACCAGCCACACAGAGTCAGAGGGCTAGCCTTTGTATAGGCCAGGTGCAGTGCTAAGGGACAATGGGGAGTTGGGGTGTGATACGGTCTGCTGAGAGTACACACTCCAAAGCCAGAGTACTGTTCCCTCCCCGGCAGTGATGCGCCTAATGAGGCGAGAGGCCTGGAACTGAATGTGGGGACCGCTGTTTGGGTCCTACCCCCGTTGGCCCGCTTCCCATTGATGAGCTCTAATTTCCTACTCCCAGGACCCAACCCTCAGCATTGGCTCCACCCCTAACCTTGTTGGTCAATTCCAAACACCAATGTTGCTCCTGATTAGCTCAGCTGAGTAATGGACTCCACTGATTGGAAACAAGGAGAATCTGGTGCCAACCAAATCGAGGCAGAGAAAGTGTAGAAGCGGACACTAATCGAAGCCCCACAGTTAATGGTTGGTTTCGGTCTGGAGACCAAATGGAAAACATGAACTATGTGGACCTGGGGTGGACTTCCCTTGTACTTGGGAACCGGAATGGAGGTGTCATGCAACATAAGCTAGCTTTGGCAACATCATGCATCTAGGGAGCTAGCAGTACCCCTGTATATCCCCATTTTGGAACCTATTGGCTGTGTTTTGTACGTGTGGTTCACTGTTGGCCCCAGCCAAATAATTTGTTTATGGACCTCTACGTTCTGCCTGATGTTCATGATCCCAAGTATTCTGGCCAGCCTCAACCATGACTGTAGATTATTATTATCATCTTTTATTTATATAGCACCAACATAACACAGAGCTGTACAATGTGGGAGTAAGGATGAGAATAAGGCAAAATACGTACAACATGAAACATAATAAAACAATAGATGACCCATAACACATTTTTAAAGGAAATAATTATTTTAATAAGCTACATGTAAAATAGAGAAGCCAGAGTATTTGAAATATAGTGTTAACAGAACTTTGATGCATGTTGCTGCAATGTTACTTCAGGGGGAAAAAAAATGTGAACTCTCCTGCCTGTAGTCACACTCCACCTGATTTTCTGTATTCATACTTTGTAAGGGAGGGGGAGCACAGATTATGATAACGAACACACACTAAAATATAGTTACAAGTTCATATTTCAAATTGTGTTAAAAAAAAAAAAGGAACAAACAGGTTTTTACTTAAGTGCTACTGCTTTATACAGTATCACACCTTATAGATGCTTAAAAAGTACCCAAGCAGAAGGCCGTTCCTTAAATCAGCTCTAGCAACTAAATAGAATGAGTAAATGTGATGTGTTAAGGATGTAGGTGTTGTGCTTGGTTCAATCAACAAAGCAATGATAATTTTAAGATACAGGACCAGCCTTAAATAGGACGTATTACTATTTACAGGAAAAACAGCAGTAGCAGCCAGATACTTATATAAATAAAACTAGATTTTGTGCCCGGCTTAGCCCGGGGAATGTAATCTTGAATACATGTCCCCGCCCCCCCACCGGCATATCTCCCCTGCCCCCCCTCCCCCCTCCTGGAAGTAGGTAGGAGTGAGATTTGTCTCTGTCTGTGTGTGCCTGTCTCCCCCCGCTTCCGGAACATGTCCCCAGCCCACCCCCCCCCCCTACCGGCACATATCCCCACGCTGCTGTGGCACATCTCCCCGCACATCCCCCCACCCCCCCCCCCCCGTTGGTACATCTCCCCTCGCTGGCGGCACATTTTACTGCCCCCCCTCCCCCCGTTGGTACATCTCCCCCTTGCTGTCGGGACATCTCCCCCGCACATCACACACAGAGACATGCCCCCTCCCTTAGTAGCCACACACCCCTGCTCTAATAGATTTGCTGAACAGCCAAAGGACACTTAGAATGTCCATAATTTGGGAGGTGAGTCACATTGGAAGCTCAAAATAGTTGCGTTGACCTACAAATCCGCAGCAGAATGTACAGTGAAAGTTTCCTTGTGCTACGTGGTGCCGTTTCTGAGATGTCGATGCTTCGGACATACAAACAGACGGAATCCAACTTAGAATTATAGTATAGATAGATGTCACCAGAATTTCTACCTCATCTCATATGTTTAGTGTCATTTAAACCTCAACAATGAAGCCTTGTGTATTCATAGAATGAACACCACATGGATTGTGTAATTCAGATTAGTACACATTTTTTCCTTAATGAACAATATTATTTTTACATAATGGTTTAAAAATAGCATGGTTGGTTCCCATCGAATCCTGTTAGGTTGTAAGAAGACTTCTGGTGGCTTTATAAAATGTTAGTTAAAATCCTTGTATCGACTGCCAAACTACAACTTTATGGTTGAAAGTGTGAACTTGGCAAATATGATGACAGGGCAAGGCAAATACTTATGGCTAAAAAAAAAAAATTTAAAAAAAAGAAAGGATGGGCAGTAAATTGATGCAGATCACATTCTGAAGGACAACGTGCATTTTCTTTACAGAACCACCATTGTTTTAGGCATTCATTAAGGAGTGTCAACCAGTTTGTTCACATAGCAACATCTCTAAGAGCCAACAGAAATCTACTGCAACATGGTAAATTATTCCGTACCATCAGTAGAAATAGTGAAAGACCTATTGAATGGGACTTGCCAAGCGGTTGGCTCCACATGGGAAAAGCTCTTTGCTGCAGGAATGGCCTGTAATGCACTGTCCTGCATAGTGTTGCAGTGTCCTCCGGTAGACATGCAGTTAATAGGATTTCTTAGGCTGGTAGCATTCAGGAGAACAGTGCTCTATAAAACAAAGGCCCCCATTCATCAGCCGCTTTCCCACCACCAATGAAACGTGGGAAACATTAGCACTCTCTACCAAGAGCGTGGTGCAGCGATGCCATAAAACAAGCAAAAGCCCTTCTTTCTTTGTCCAGTACGAGTTTTCTTGTATATACACATTAAAAAGAAAGGGGAGAAGCTACTGCAGTCTGAGTGAAGGAATTCCAGTTATTAATCCAGTTATGCACTGAAGCAGCATTACTGTCGAGATTTGTCAAGTATCCCTTTATTTTTTAAAGAGAAAAGCAGATGCAAAACTGGAACATTTAAGAAGTTAAATCATTTTTCCCCACAAGACTGATATTTTGTACGGTATATTAAAAAAAAAAAAAAAAAAAAAGAAGAATTAACCCCCCCCTCTTTAAACAAGAATTACTCTAAATAAATAGGCCTGTACCATTGGTCCTGTAGTTTGTCATTATCTTCTAATTGAAAAAATGACTAGGCTAGTGTCAAGTTATTATTATTAAAAAAAAAAAATCATAACAGTAATACATTTCTTTAAGACATAATTAGGCTGTGCACGCATGCAATTGTATACAGAAATTATTACAATGGTACTATATAAGTGCTATACATAAGAGTCATCTTCCACAGGGAGTTTTCTCTGTGTCACATCCTAAAATAAAAGTCATTATACATTTGGCAGGAATGTACATAAATCCCAAAACAAGTTCTTGCTGAGCAAGGTAGCCAACAGGTTATTATATTGTACTACCATCCACAGGCTTTTAGGAAAAAAAAGGTGCTGATAAGATGCTGTGTTGAATCCTTGTTTACAATGTGTCATATGGCACATCAAGTACAGAAATACAAAATATAGTTATGTTTTGCTGATGTGCACTGGCAGGTGTGACCATGTTATAAAACGTGTTACTTTATATGCAAACAGAAGTCCAGGTGCTTACCTCAGACATATACAAAATGACACTTGTCTGAGAAAAAGTGACCTTAAAAAAAAAAAAAAAAAAACACCTTGGAGATCAAAATTTAAAAAAAATGTGCATTGTGATTACAAAAATATAGCCCATGTTTCTATAATGACAATATTTAAGATACTCTAATTTGTTGTAGGTTATGGTGATTTGTAACAGACATGATGAAGAGACCTGTGTCATTTTGAAAACCCTGTGCATATAATGTCATCTATGAAAAAATGTTCTTGGTCATTTTGAAGACATCACAAGCTGTTACATATTTACACTTTTCCAGGAGCTATCCTGTAACTAGAACATACAGCAGCTCTGATCCCCACCTTGACACCGCTAATAAAATATATTTCCTACACACCAACACTGCAAACTCCAGATATCTACACTAGATATCATACAAAGTAGTGCTTCATACAGTATATACATACATTATTGGCGTATCATACCTTGCATGGCAGTATAGACTAGTATGGACAACACAGGGGCATGAGAGGGAAAAGGCAACTCCCAATATTAAGATTTTGGCAGTCCTTTAAAATATTGTGTAACCTCAAATAAGGTATTGGTTGTAAAAACAGTGGTCAAAGTGAGCTGTTTGCAACTCCCGTGCTTTATCCACCGCTCAGGAGGAAGAAGCGGCCACTCGTGGTTTTCATGCGACACCTTTCATTCATGTTTAGCTCTCCTCCAGTAAACAGCCCCAAATGTCACCGTGTGAACCCCCGATATATAATCTCTCTATATGCACATAGCTAGTCTCAGGGCAGCGGGTGCACGTTAAATTGGTCCATGTCAGGGTGTGGGGGGTAAAAGGCAAACCCCACTATTTGCTATCGTCCTTGCTGGTTGTGGGCACCAGGCAGGGTGCAGTGTGAGGTGTGTGACACCTGTTTGTATTTTGGGGTGGGATTCCGTCCCAGGCCCTGCACCCCTTTGGCACATCACGCTGTCCGTATTCAAAGCCGCCCTACTAATCACCCAAACACATTGGATTTGGGTCTGTGCTTCAGGGGACTCTTCAGCGGCCTGCCCTCCTCCTCATCGGGGTCCCTGGGGGCAGAGGGGCTGCTGTGGATGATCTGCGTCCTGAACCTGATCTTGTTCAGCCGCGGCTTCCCCCGCCCGCTGCCCGAGCCCTTCCTGCTGATGCTGCTGCGGCCCCCCGGCCCGTCCTGCTCGTCCCCGGGGGGCAGCTGCGAGAGCCGGTGCACGATGAGCTGAGGGGGCAGCAGCACCCTGGAGAGCCGCCAGCGGCCCGATCCCGCGCTGCCCTCCTCCTCCCCCTCTCCCTCCTCCCCGCCGCTGGGCACCGCTCCCACCAGCCCCTGCACATCCCGGGCCGTGTCCGGGCGCAGGTACTGCCAGGCTTTCCTGCCGCTGTAATCCCGGATCTCCACGTCTGCATCGTACGCCCCGACCAGCAGCTTCATCACGTCCAGGTGACCGTGCATGGCGGCCAGGTGCAGGGCCGTGTAACCCCCCGCCGCCCGGGCGTTGATGTTGACGGGCACCCGGTGCTGGCGGGCGTGCCCGAGCAGGGAGACCAGCAGCTCGTGTTGCCCGTGCTTGGCGGCCCAGTGCAGGCAGGAGAAGCCGGTGATGAAGTCCCGGCGGGGGATGAGGCCGGGCTCTGCGCTCAGCATGTCCCGCAGGCTGTCCCAGCGGGCCCGGCAGGAGCTCAGCATCCAGGCGTGCTCCAGCGGATCCAGCGCCGCCGACCCACCGGACACCGACCCGCCGCCTTCCTCCTCCTCGTTCCCGGACACGGAGGACGAGCTGTCCGAGTCCCGCAGCCCCCCGGCCCGGAGCAGCCCTCCCCCACGGCGGAGCTGCGGGGACACGGGGCCCGGATCTCGCAGCCCCCGCCGCGACTCCCGGGGGGTTCTTCCCCCGGGCAAGGAGATCCCGGGGGAGGCGGGGCACAGCAGCTCGGCACCGGAGTCGGGTTCGTGCTCTTCCTCCGGAGATCCCGGTGGGGCCTCGGTCACGGAGATGATGGGAGGAGGAGGAGGAGGGGGGAGTGGCGGCGGCGGCCGGTGCTCGGCGCTGGGAGGCTCTCCGGTGTCTCGCGGTGCTTGCCCGGACACCTCATGCCCGTCTCCGGTAGCTCGGTGCTCCTGCCCGGGGAGCGGGGCGCCCCCGGTTTTAGGCTCCTTGCCTCCCCCTGGGTTACCGCTCCCCTGCTCGTCCCGGTAACGCTTCCGCAGACACACATACTTGACCCCGTCCCCCTCGGTGCGGACGCTGCCCAGCTCGTTAACGATATCCTTGAAGACCTGCCGGGCGTTGCGGCGGGCGTCGCCGGGGGGCGGCTCGGTCAGCAGCTTTCTGAAGTGATCCACTAGCTCCTGGTTGGGAGCCCGGCCGCCCCGCTCGGCCAGGAAGCGGATAACGGAGTCCCGGTTCAGCTCGGTCATGTCTGAGTGGCGGAGGCGGCCGGTGGATGAAGACATGTCATGGCGGCTCCGCCCCCCCCTGGGGGAGGCTCGGCGGGGGCGGCGTCACCAACCGCCGGGGTCTCGCGGCACAGTCAGCTGACCGCCGCGCGCCGCCAGCTCGCTGAATTGGGGCTTCATTCAGAGCCGCCGCTGCCTGTACGGACCCTAGCAACCGCGAATCTCACTTCCGCCCGCCCATCCACCCCCCTGGTACCCAACATCATCAGAAGGGTGGGGAGCCGTGGCAGTCCTTTCTGTAAGGGAGGAGTGAGATCGCAGATGACAGCCAATCAGAGGACCTGTACCGTCCCCACCCCGAGGGCGTTCAACCAATCAGAACACCCCTACCTGGTCACGTCTGATATGAGAAGATTTGTGTGCAGTTTGCAGTGTGCTCAGTCAGAGATCAGTATGCAGATGTCAGGCATACAGAGTACATAGACTGAGGCTTGCGGCGTAGCTATATCTCATACTGTAACGCATAAACATGAAGGGCGGGCAGGCAGACCTTCACATTGTACTGTGCACAGACCTCAGTATACTATACACAAAGACACACAGTGTACAGAGACATCATACTATACTAAACAGAGATGTGATTATGTTTACTGCCTCGGGAAACATAGTTGGGGACTATGCAAAATTGCTTGCTTGCAAAATTCAATGTACAGCGCTGCACACACTGACATTGCTATATAAACATGAATAATATTGTTATATTATTACTTTGGCCGTGTTGTGCACACCAACCTCATACTCGCATAGAAACATGCAGTGCAGGCAGAGCTCATTATATACTCTGATATACAACACCTAGACCTCATACTGTGCAACTAAACTTGCTATGCATACAGAACATGTATTATCCTCATATTACACTACACTACACAGACCTCTCACTCTGTCCCACGGTGCACTACATTATAATATATTATACAGGATGAGAGAGATGTCTGATGTTATGCTACTGGGTGTGATCCCATATAGCTGCTGTGTGTAAGTAACAAGTATATTTGGTCACTTTGCTTTATGTTAGAGGGTGTGTCCCATATAAAGGTGCAATCTCACGTAGCAGGTAATAAAAAAAAAACTTTTGTAAAAAATGTACATCTAATTGGTTTCCTTAAAAACAAATCTAAGCATGTTAATAGAAAATGTTTGGCTGCTTTAGATCTTTTGGGAAATGAATAACAAGTTACATTTCTTAGGGGCCTATGAGCGGGGAAGTGTTTATCACGTTTTCTTTACCTTTATCCCACCCTGTCCTCATCAAAGACCCAGTAAAGATAAGAACAGGTGGGGGATAAGGGCTCTGGCTGTACAAGCTCTTGCTGAACCCACAGTGACATAAAAAAAAGGAGCTGCCAGAGCAAATCAAACCCCTCCCAAGTTTCAGCTCAACATGTTTACTAATAACTTAAAAAATATATATGTACACTTACAGGTGTCAGATCTTAGTAGAAAAAAAGGCATCATAGGGTGACCAGATTTTCAAAAGTAAAAACCGGGACACATAATAAAATAATTTATAAAACAGATTACATCACTTAAAAATAAATACTATAATGGTATTGGTCTAATAGCGCCCCCATTTATGCTGTATTATTGCTTTATTTCAGTTTCCTAACAACACAATTCTACCCCTCCTTTTTCTGTCCCTCCCTCTCCCCCGTTCCTCCTTTCTCTCTCCCCTCCCTTTTGCTCTGTCTCTTTATCCCCACTCTCTGGCTCCCCTCCTTTCTCTTTCACACACACTCCCACTCCCTGCCCTCGTTCTCCCTCCTCATATTCTCTCCCCCCTCTCAGTTAAAAGTCCCTACCTGTGGAGCAGGGGGGTCCATCCTTGCGGCAGACACCGGATGTTGTGAGTGACTCCCAGGTCAGACTGCTGGGACGGGCCCCACCCTCCTCTGCCACCGCCATCCTCTTCCGCCGCCATCCTCCTCTGCCACCGCCATCCAAACAGGGAATAGCTAAAAAACGGAGATTTGAACGATTTTGAGAAAATTATCGGGACACTGGGACATTTGATGAAAATCCAGGACTGTCCCGGCTAAACCGGGATGTACAGTATGGTCACCCTAATCAATCCGCCAACTTAAACATGTCACTGCTATTAGCTCACTTAGGAGAGATTGCCCCTTGAGTGCGTGTGAACACATTGCTGGAGATGGCAGACAAGGTGAGTCAGAGGGAAGAAGAACTCTCTTAGCTGTCTTGGTCCTGGATACAATGATTTATGTGTTGTCTGGAAACAAACATGAGCATTATACAGAAGTACGGTAGGTCATCCGTTTTCCTGTCTTAACCGGAAAAAGACAATAAAACACCACTGACCAATCATTGTGGATTTTTGGTTAAACCCGATAATAGCTGAAAAATTAGGAAACTGGTGCTCTTCCTGTGAAGCTGCCGGAATGTGAGTGTCCACGTGAAAGGAGAAAGCAGCACAATGTGATGCACCAGTCATCCCAGGGAAAGAAGAGTGAGCCAATCAGGGACTGCAACCCCATTGCCCCAGCACACAGACTCCCCAGCATTTGAACCCCTCACCCCAGTACACTGACCCTGCCAATCTGTAAACCCCTTGCCCTATCACACTGACCCCCCAGTACTTGAACGCCTTGCCCTATCACACTTACCCCCCAGTACTTGAACGCCTTGCCCTATCACACTGATCCCCCAGTACTTGTATGCCTTGCCCTATCACACTGACCGCCCAGTACTTGTATGCCTTGCCCTATCACACTGATCCCCCAGTACTTGTACGCCTTGCCCTATCACACTTACCCCCCAGTACTTGAACGCCTTGCCCTATCACACTGACCCCCCAGTACTTGTACGCCTTGCCCTATCACACTGACCCCCCAGTACTTGTACGCCTTACCCTATCACACTGACCCCCCAGTACTTGTATGCCTTGCCCTATCACACTGACCCCCCAGTACTTGTACGCCTTACCCTATCACGCTGGACCCCCAGTACTTGTACGCCTTGCCCTATCACGCTGACCCCCCAGTACTTGTACGCCTTGCCCTATCACGCTGACCCCCCAGTATTTGTACGCCTTGCCCTATCACGCTGGCCCCCAGTACTTGTACGCCTTGCCCTATCACGCTGACCCCCCAGTATTTGTACGCCTTACCCTATCACACTGACCCCCCAGTACTTGTACGCCTTGCCCTATCACACTGACCCCCCAGTACTTGTACGCCTTGCCCTATCACACTGACCACCTGTGAGGATTCTGGAGCCACGCCGCTCTCGGCGTGCTCCTCACTTACCTGCAGCTCCATCTGGGTCTCCCGCGGCACACGTGGACTCCGGAGGCAAGCCGCCGTCAGCTCTTCCATCTATGCGCGCGCGCGCACATCTTCCTTCCTCTTCTGCTCTCAGAGCAGGGCGCGGGTCCGCACACGCAGCCGATGGCCCTGCCTCACGGAGGCGCGGCCACACGGAGGCGCTCCCGCCTCTTAAAGGCACAGCGCCCCTTGTGATGGCTACCACTAAACATAGCCAGGCTGCTGGGCTTTATGGCTCCTGCCCTGGGACTGCTTCTGAACCTACACCTGCTGTAACCTGGCCTTTCCACACACCCCTACCTTGCTGCGCTGCTATTGGTTCCTCTCTCCTATATATACCCTGCAGAGTCACTGACTCGTTGGCTGAGCATAGAACCAGTTGTTCTCACCATTCCCTGCCTCCTTAGTCTATTCCGCAGACTTCCTCGTGAACTGAACCGGCTTCCGCTACGTCTACCTGTACCTCTGGCATCCCGAACTCGGCATACGGCTACACGACTCTCCGCACCTCTGGCATCCCGATCCTGGCTTACGGTAAACGACAACGTCCCTCTCTCTAACCCCGGACTTGGCTAACGGCCTCTCTACCTACCGTACCTCTCCTACTCCGATCCGGAATCCCAGACCACTCTTCAATCAAGACGTGCCCTCGTGGCTGTGGGTGGCGTTATATCCTATCCCACCTCAGCACCGCGGTCCCGTCTCGTTTGTGGTGAGCACATCCTAACATTATGCTCAGCCCTACAAACATGGACCCCGCTGAGGTGGCGAGCACTATAAACGCTCATACTGCTCTGTTTACCAGACTAGAGACTTACCTAGACCAATCAGATAAACGGATAGATGCCTTGCAGCAAAGCGTCCATACCCTTACTCTTCAGGTTCGTACCCTCATTCAGCAACGGTCTCCCGTGGCAGCTCCTGTACCGGCTATTCCTGCTCCGACACCTCCGTCTGCGTCTGCTCCGGAACCCCGGATTCCGCCTCCCAGACACTATGCGGGGGATCCTCAAGGATGCCGGGGTTTCATTAATCAATGTCTCGTCCAATTTAAACTCTCTCCCTCTCGCTTTGTGTCTTCTGTCTCCAAGGTCGGCTACATCTACTCCCTTCTCACCGATCAGGCACTGGCGTGGGCCTCTCCCATTTGGGAACGACAGGGTGCCATCACACAGGACATCGATCTCTTCGTCGAGGAATTCCGAAGAGTCTTCGATACTCCCGCACGGAGGTTAACGGCATCTTCTGCTCTTCACCACATAATCCAGGGAGATCGTTCGGTTGCCATGTATGCAGTGGAGTTCCGCACCCTTGCTGCTGAGACAGGTTGGAATGATGAGGCTCTGTCTTCGGCATTCTGGCAAGGCCTGTCTGAGACCCTAAAAGATGAGCTTGCTGCACGTGATCGTCCCACTAACCTGGAGGAGTTGATCGCTCTCTCTATTCGTGTGGATCAGCGTCTGCTGGAGCGGAGATACGAGCGTTCCCATGTACGTCCACGGGTCTCAAGAACTCTTGCTCCCTCCTTCGTGGCTCCGTTACCTCCTTCCGGGGACATTCCAGAACCCATGCAGTTGGGAGGCAATAGGCTGTCTCCTGCTGAGAAACTGCGTCGGCGCAAGGCCGGCCTTTGCATGTACTGTGGCAATTCCGGTCACGCTGTACCCCGGTGTCCTCACGCACCGGGAAATGCCAGCTCCCAATGAGATCCCGGAGAGTTTCGTTGGGAATATTGACACTTTCTCCCATTGTCCAGAACATCCTTCCTACCAGGATAACCTTGCCGATTACACTTTCTGGAGAGGGGTTTCACACTCCGGCACAAGCATTCATTGACTCTGGTTCTGCAGGTAATTTCATTGATGAGACTTTTGCTAGACTGAACAATATCCCTTTGGTCAACAGGAGGACGCCGGTAGGACTGGAGGCGATTGACGGTCGACCGCTTAAACCAGCATTTATCACGCTACAGACGGTGCCTCTTCTTCTACAATTCGTTAACGTCCATACGGAGATCATTACCCTCGATGTAATCCACACTCCTTCTGCTGAGTTGATTTTGGGTCTTCCTTGGCTTCAACTTCATAATCCTCGCATCGACTGGACGGATCAGAAACCTATCGAGTGGGCTCCTTCTTGTGCTAAGACCTGTACCCAGATTTTCAAGAGAATTGGTGGTTTGTCTACCTTATCTGAGAAAATTAACTCCTTACCCTTTGAGTACTGGGAATTCCGTGATGTATTCGACAAGACACGTTCCGAGATGCTACCTCCACACCGTTCTTTTGATTGTCCTATCGACCTACTTCCAGGTGCACCTCTTCCCAGGGCAAGATCCTATCCTCTCTCTCTCCCAGAGACAAGGGCCATGAACACTTACATCGCGGAGAACTTAGAAAGGGGTTTCATCAGAAAATCGTCTTCCCCGGTCGGAGCAGGTTTCTTCTTTGTCAAGAAAAAGGACGGATCTCTCCGTCCATGCATAGACTACCGGGGTTTGAACAATATCACTCGTAAAAATCGCTATCCTCTGCCGTTAATACCGGAGCTCTTCGATCGTCTCCAGGGAGCAAATATCTTTTCTAAACTGGATCTAAGAGGTGCCTACAATCTAGTAAGGATACGAGAGGGGGACGAGTGGAAGACTGCTTTTAACACTCATGACGGCCACTATGAATATCTGGTTATGCCGTTCGGTTTGTGCAACGCACCAGCAGTTTTCCAGGATTTTGTCAACGAGATCTTTCGGGACATTCTGAACACATTTCTTATTGTTTACTTGGATGACATCCTCATTTTTTCTAAATCCACTCAAGAACACATCAAACATGTTCAACAAGTATTGTTACGTCTTCGGGAGAACCATCTTTTTGCGAAACTGGAGAAATGTCAGTTCCACCTCAAATCTGTTGCATTTTTGGGTTACGTCATCTCGGATTCCGGTTTCAATATGGATCCAGAGAAACTTAAGGCTATTCTGGACTGGCCTCGTCCGACTACTCTTAGAGCCGTGCAACGTTTTTTAGGTTTTGCAAACTATTATCGACGTTTCATCCGCAATTTTTCGTCCACCGTATCTCCCATAACTGCCCTCACCAAGAAGGGTACTGATCCTTCATCTTGGTCGGAGTCCGCCATAAAGGCGTTTGATCGGCTAAAAAGGGCTTTTGTGTCTGCTCCCATCCTCACCCACCCAGATCCTAAACTCCCATTTACCTTGGAGGTAGATGCTTCGGACATTGGGGCTGGGGCTGTTCTGTCCCAGAGAACTTCTCCCTTAGCCAGACTGCATCCATGTGCGTTTTTCTCGAAGAAATTCTCGTCCGCTGAACGGAATTATGATGTCGGGAATAGGGAGCTTTTGGCGATCAAGTTGGCTTTAGAGGAGTGGAGACATTTCTTAGAGGGGACTGAGACACCCATTACCATTTTGACGGATCATAAGAATCTCCTCTACCTAGAAAGGGCACAGCGTTTGAACGCTCGACAAGCCCGCTGGGCTTTGTTTTTTTCACGATTTAATTTTCTCATTTCATTCATTCCTGGCTCCAAGAATCTAAAGGCGGACGCCCTATCACGACAGTTCCTGGCGGAGGACAAATCTGAGGAGCAGCTGGAGTCTATTATTCCTTCTAGTTGTATCCTCTCCGCTAATTCGTTTGATATCATGGGCAAAATTCAATCCGAACAGTCACGGATTCCTGAAGGACTCAAGGTTCCGGAGGGAAGACTCTACACGGCACCTCAACACCGCAAGAAGGTTCTCGAGTGGTGTCATTCCTCTAAATCAGCAGGACACCCAGGGATACGGAAGACCAACGATCTGGTTCAACGTACCTTCTGGTGGCCTGAGAGGGCTAAAGATGTGGAGGAGTTTGTCAAAGCGTGTAATATTTGCGCTCGCAACAAGGTGCCTCGGGTCAGACCTGCTGGGCTTCTACTTCCGTTACCCATTCCAGACCGTCCCTGGAACCATATTTCTATGGACTTTATTGTAGAGCTTCCAGAGTCCAAAGGAAAGAATACCATTCTGGTGGTCATCGATCGTTTTTCTAAACAGTCGCACCTTGTTCCTTTGAGGGGTCTACCAAATTCCCCCAGGCTGGCAGATGTCTTCATTCAGGAGATTTTTCGTCTTCACGGAGTACCTTCTACCATTGTCTCAGATCGTGGGTCTCAATTCGTGTCGAGGTTTTGGCGTGCTTTTTCCCAGAAGTTGGGGATTTCGCTTCAGTTCTCTTCTGGGTACCATCCACAGACCAATGGACAAACGGAGAGGGCCAACCAAAACCTGGAACAATACCTTCGATGTTTTATAACTGATACACAGGAGGACTGGGTGGATCTTCTTCCATGGGCCGAGTTTGCTCTGAACTCTCTTCGCAATGATTCTACCCAAGAATCTCCATTTTTTATAAACTTTGGATTTCATCCATCCCGGTCACCTTTCTCCTCTCTCTCCTCAGGGGTGCCAGCAGTGGACAAGCACGTCTCTCGCCTAAAGGTCTTATGGTCTAGGATTCAGGAGAATTTGAGGCTCGCTACAGGGAGACAGAAACTCCAGGCTGATCGACTTCGACGTCAAGTACCGGAGTTCGCCCCAGGAGACAGGGTATGGCTCTCGTCCAGGAATATCCGTTTGAAGGTTCCTACCATGAAGCTTGCTCCCAAGTTCCTCGGTCCCTTTACTATACTTAGGAGGATTAATCCTGTGGCTTACAAGCTAGGTCTTCCACCTTCTATGAAGATACCTTCGGTCTTCCATGTGTCCTTACTGAAACCAGTGTTTCAGAGTCCTCGCTTTTCCAGAAAGAATTCTCCTCCACGTCCGATCATGATTCAAGGTCAACAGGAATACGAGGTGCAGTTTGTCCTGGATTCTAGAATTTCCAGAGGAGGAGTACAATACTTGGTTCACTGGAAGGGGTTCGGACCAGAGGAACGTTCATGGATTCCTCACCGGGATCTTCACGCACCTCGGCTTCTACAGGCTTTTCATCGCAAGAATCCTTCCAAGCCTTATCATGGTCGCCCGGAGGTCGCCCCTGAAGGGGGGGGTACTGTGAGGATTCTGGAGCCACGCCGCTCTCGGCGTGCTCCTCACTTACCTGCAGCTCCATCTGGGTCTCCCGCGGCACACGTGGACTCCGGAGGCAAGCCGCCGTCAGCTCTTCCATCTATGCGCGCGCGCGCACATCTTCCTTCCTCTTCTGCTCTCAGAGCAGGGCGGGGGTCCGCACACGCAGCCGATGGCCCTGCCTCACGGAGGCGCGGCCACACGGAGGCGCTCCCGCCTCTTAAAGGCACAGCGCCCCTTGTGATGGCTACCACTAAACATAGCCAGGCTGCTGGGCTTTATGGCTCCTGCCCTGGGACTGCTTCTGAACCTACACCTGCTGTAACCTGGCCTTTCCACACACCCCTACCTTGCTGCGCTGCTATTGGTTCCTCTCTCCTATATATACCCTGCAGAGTCACTGACTCGTTGGCTGAGCATAGAACCAGTTGTTCTCACCATTCCCTGCCTCCTTAGTCTATTCCGCAGACTTCCTCGTGAACTGAACCGGCTTCCGCTACGTCTACCTGTACCTCTGGCATCCCGAACTCGGCATACGGCTACACGACTCTCCGCACCTCTGGCATCCCGATCCTGGCTTACGGTAAACGACAACGTCCCTCTCTCTAACCCCGGACTTGGCTAACGGCCTCTCTACCTACCGTACCTCTCCTACTCCGATCCGGAATCCCAGACCACTCTTCAATCAAGACGTGCCCTCGTGGCTGTGGGTGGCGTTATATCCTATCCCACCTCAGCACCGCGGTCCCGTCTCGTTTGTGGTGAGCACATCCTAACACCACCCAGTACTTGTACGCCTTGCCCTATCACACTGACCCCCCATTACTTGTACGCCTTGCCCTATCACACTGACCCCCCAGTACTTGTACGCCTTGCCCTATCACACTGACCCCCCAGTACTTGTACGCCTTACCCTATCACACTGACCCCCCAGTACTTGTACGCCTTGCCCTATCACACTGACCCCCCAGTACTTGTACGCCTTGCCCTATCACACTGACCCCCCAGTACTTGTACGCCTTACCCTATCACGCTGGCCCCCCAGTACTTGTACGCCTTGCCCTATCACGCTGACCCCCCAGTACTTGTACGCCTTGCCCTATCACGCTGACCCCCCAGTACTTGTACGCCTTGCCCTATCACGCTGGCCCCCCAGTACTTGTACGCCTTGCCCTATCACGCTGACCCCCCAGTATTTGTACGACTTACCCTATCACCCTGACCCCCCAGTACTTGTACGCCTTGCCCTATCACACTGACCCCCCAGTACTTGTACGCCTTGCCCTATCACACTGACCACCCAGTACTTGTACGCCTTGCCCTATCACACTGACCCCCCATTACTTGTACGCCTTGCCCTATCACACTGACCCCCCAGTACTTGTACGCCTTGCCCTATCACACTGACCCCCCAGTACTTGTACGCCTTACCCTATCACACTGACCCCCCAGTACTTGTACGCCTTGCCCTATCACACTGACCCCCCAGTACTTGTACGCCTTGCCCTATCACACTGACCCCCCAGTACTTGTACGCCTTACCCTATCACGCTGGCCCCCCAGTACTTGTACGCCTTGCCCTATCACGCTGACCCCCCAGTACTTGTACGCCTTGCCCTATCACGCTGACCCCCCAGTACTTGTACGCCTTGCCCTATCACGCTGGCCCCCCAGTACTTGTACGCCTTGCCCTATCACGCTGACCCCCCAGTATTTGTACGCCTTACCCTATCACACTGACCCCCCAGTACTTGTACGCCTTGCCCTATCACACTGACCCCCCAGTACTTGTACGCCTTGCCCTATCACACTGACCCCCCAGTACTTGTACGCCTTGCCCTATCACGCTGGCCCCCCAGTACTTGTACGCCTTGCCCTATCACGCTGACCCCCCAGTACTTGTACGCCTTGCCCTATCACGCTGACCCCCCAGTACTTGTACGCCTTGCCCTATCACGCTGACCCCCCCAGTACTTGTACGCCTTGCCCTATCATGCTGACCCCCCAGTACTTGTACGCCTTGCCCTATCACGCTGACCCCCCAGTATTTGTACGCCTTGCCCAATCACGCTGGCCCCCCAGTATTTGTACGCCTTGCCCTATCACACTGACCCCCCAGTACTTGTACGCCTTGCCCTATCACGCTGACCCCCCAGTATTTGTACGCCTTGCCCTATCACACTGACCCCCCAGTACTTGTACGCCTTACCCTATCACACTGACCCCCCAGTACTTGTACGCCTTCCCCTATCTAACTGACCCCCCAGTACTTGTACGCCTTGCCCTATCACACTGACCCCCCAGTACTTGTACGCCTTGCCCTATCACACTGACCCCCCAGTACTTGTACGCCTTACCTTATCACACTGACCCCCCAGTACTTGTACGCCTTACCTTATCACACTGACCCCCCAGTACTTGTACGCCTTGCCCTATCACACTGACCCCCCAGTACTTGTACGCCTTGCCCTATCACGCTGACCCCCCAGTACTTGTACGCCTTGCCCTATCACGCTGACCCCCCAGTATTTGTACGCCTTGCCCAATCACGCTGGCCCCCCAGTACTTGTACGCCTTGCCCTATCATGCTGACCCCCCAGTATTTGTACGCCTTGCCCTATCACACTGACCCCCCAGTACTTGTACGCCTTCCCCTATCTAACTGACCCCCCAGTACTTGTACGCCTTGCCCTATCACACTGACCCCCCAGTACTTGTACGCCTTGCCCTATCACACTGACCCCCCAGTACTTGTACGCCTTACCTTATCACACTGACCCCCCAGTACTTGTACGCCTTGCCCTATCACACTGACCCCCCAGTACTTGTACGCCTTGCCCTATCACACTGACCCCCCAGTACTTGTATGCCTTGCCCTATCACACTGACCCCCCAGTACTTGTACGCCTTGCCCTATCACACTGACCCCCCAGTACTTGTACGCCTTGCCCTATCACACTGACCCCCCAGTACTTGTACGCCTTGCCCTATCACACTGACCCCCCAGTACTTGTACGCCTTACCCTATCACGCTGGACCCCCAGTACTTGTACGCCTTGCCCTATCACGCTGACCCCCCAGTACTTGTACGCCTTGCCCTATCACGCTGACCCCCCAGTATTTGTACGCCTTGCCCTATCACGCTGGCCCCCCAGTACTTGTACGCCTTGCCCTATCACACTGACCCCCCAGTACTTGTACGCCTTGCCCTATCATGCTGACCCCCCAGTACTTGTACGCCTTGCCCTATCACACTGACCCCCCAGTACTTGTACCAGTTGCCCTATCACACTGACCCCCCAGTACTTGTACGCCTTGCCCTATCACACTGACCCCCCAGTACTTGTACGCCTTGCCCTATCACGCTGACCCCCCAGTACTTGTACGCCTTGCCCTATCACACTGACCCCCCAGTACTTGTACGCCTTGCCCTATCACACTGACCCCCCAGTACTTGTACGCCTTACCTTATCACACTGACCCCCCAGTACTTGTACGCCTTGCCCTATCACACTGACCCCCCAGTACTTGTACGCCTTGCCCTATCACGCTGACCCCCCGTACTTGTACGCCTTGCCCTATCACGCTGACCCCCCAGTATTTGTACGCCTTGCCCAATCACGCTGGCCCCCCAGTATTTGTACGCCTTGCCCTATCACACTGACCCCCCAGTACTTGTACGCCTTGCCCTATCACGCTGACCCCCCAGTATTTGTACGCCTTGCCCTATCACACTGACCCCCCAGTACTTGTACGCCTTACCCTATCACACTGACCCCCCAGTACTTGTACGCCTTCCCCTATCTAACTGACCCCCCAGTACTTGTACGCCTTGCCCTATCACACTGACCCCCCAGTACTTGTACGCCTTGCCCTATCACACTGACCCCCCAGTACTTGTACGCCTTACCTTATCACACTGACCCCCCAGTACTTGTACGCCTTGCCCTATCACACTGACCCCCCAGTACTTGTACGCCTTGCCCTATCACACTGACCCCCCAGTACTTGTATGCCTTGCCCTATCACACTGACCCCCCAGTACTTGTACGCCTTGCCCTATCACACTGACCCCCCAGTACTTGTATGCCTTGCCCTATCACACTGACCCCCCAGTACTTGTATGCCTTACCCTATCACACTGACCCCCCAGTACTTGTATGCCTTGCCCTATCACACTGACCCCCCATTACTTGTACGCCTTGCCCTATCACACTGACCCCCCAGTACTTGTACGCCTTGCCCTATCACACTGACCCCCCAGTACTTGTACGCCTTGCCCTATCACACTGACCCCCCAGTACTTGTACGCCTTGCCCTATCACACTGACCCCCCAGTACTTGTACGCCTTGCCCTATCACGCTGACCCCCCAGTACTTGTACGCCTTGCCCTATCACACTGACCCCCCAGTACTTGTACCAGTTGCCCTATCACACTGACCCCCCAGTACTTGTACGCCTTGCCCTATCACACTGACCCCCCAGTACTTGTACGCCGTGCCCTATCACGCTGACCCCCCAGTACTTGTACGCCTTGCCCTATCACACTGACCCCCCAGTACTTGTACGCCTTGCCCTATCACGCTGACCCCCCAGTATTTGTACGCCTTGCCCTATCACACTGACCCCCCAGTACTTGTACACCTTGCCTTATCACACTGACCCCCCAGTACTTGTACGCCTTGCCCTATCACGCTGACCCCCCAGTATTTGTACGCCTTGCCCTATCACACTGACCCCCCAGTACTTGTACGCCTTACCCTATCACACTGACCCCCCAGTACTTGTACGCCTTGCCCTATCACACTGACCCCCCCGGTACTTGTACCAGTTGCCCTATCACACTGACCCCCCCAGTACTTGTACGCCTTACCCTATCACACTGACCCCCCAGTACTTGTACGCCTTGCCCTATCACGCTGACCCCCCAGTACTTGTACGCCTTGCCCTATCACTCTGACCCCCCAGTACTTGTACGCCTTGCCCTATCACACTGACCCCCCAGTACTTGTACGCCTTGCCCTATCACGCTGACCCCCCAGTACTTGTACGCCTTGCCCTATCACGCTGACCCCCCAGTACTTGTACGCCTTACCCTATCATGCTGACCCCCCCAGTACTTGTACGCCTTGCCCTATCACGCTGACCCCCCAGTACTTGTACGCCTTGCCCTATCACGCTGACCCCCCAGTATTTGTACGCCTTGCCCTATCACACTGACCCCCCAGTACTTGTACGCCTTGCCCTATCACACTGACCCCCCAGTACTTGTACGCCTTGCCCTATCACGCTGACCCCCCCAGTACTTGTACGCCTTGCCCTATCACACTTACCCCCCAGTACTTGTACGCCTTGCCCTATCACACTGACCCCCCAGTACTTGTACGCCTTGCCCTATCACACTGACCCCCCAGTACTTGTACGCCTTGCCCTATCACGCTGACCCCCCAGTACTTGTACGCCTTGCCCTATCACGCTGACCCCCCAGTACTTGTACGCCTTGCCCTATCACGCTGACCCCCCAGTACTTGTACGCCTTGCCCTATCACACTGACCCCCCAGTACTTGTACGCCTTACCCTATCACACTGACCCCCCAGTACTTGTACGCCTTGCCCTATCACGCTGACCCCCCAGTACTTGTACGCCTTGCCCTATCACAATGACCCCCCAGCACTTGTACGCCTTGCCCTATCACACTGACCCCCCAGTACTTGTACGCCTTACCCTATCACTCTGACCCCCCAGTACTTGTACGCCTTGCGCTATCACGCTGACCCCCCAGTACTTGTACGCCTTGCCCTATCACGCTGACCCCCCAGTACTTGTACGCCTTGCCCTATCACATTGACCCCCCAGTACTTGTACGCCTTGCCCTATCACGCTGACCCCCCAGTACTTGAACCAGTTGCCCTGTCACACTGACCCCCCTGTATTTGAACCTCTTGCGTCAGCACACTGACCCCCCCAGTATTTGAACCCCTTAATCTCTCACACCATCCCCCTAGTACTTGAACACCTTGCCCCAGTACACTGACCCCCAGTACTAGAATTCATTGCCCTATCACATGACACCCTAGTTCCTGAACCCCTTGCCCTAGCACACGGACCCCCTCCTCCCCTCGTTACCGTGTCAGGTGATATCTATGTAAATTGATGTGAGGTAAAAAAAAAAAAATAATCACGGAATTATACTGTTCTTTTGCTACATTTTTTATTGGTTTATATTATTTAAACACTGAAAAACACATTTTTTGGCATACAGTTAAATAATAATACACAAATAACGAAAAGACAAGGTGTGGAGGTTTGTCACGATATATTCTTAATTAAAAGCAACCCATGACCTGACAAAGTTCATTTGGTTGCCTCTGCGAGGTATTTCCTAGCTTCTGCTCTTCCTCCCTTTCCAGTTACTATTTCAGCAAAAGACATGTTAGTATTTTTCACCCCTCCCCCTCCGCAAACATGTGGAAACATAATGGTCATTTCTTGGGAAAAACACTGCTATTTGAAGCTGCTCCAATGGCTCCTCTTTCACTACTTTTTATCTTTGAAAGTCACTTCGAGGATGCACTTTTGTGAACAATCTGCAATGAAAATTCTGTGCATCTGTTAACTGGTATAACCCCAGGGAGGAGGCACTGCAGGAGTTTGATTCCCCCCAGATATCATATGACTGCATTTAGACAGGCCATATGGACAAAATGCCTAGGTTATCTGATCCTAGCTAAACTCCTACAAGGATAAGAGCAACCAGATTTGGGTCCGGAGGATAATGGTCGATTTCCTGTTCCACAACACAGGGCAAAATAAGAAAGTACTTTTATCATGCACACAAATGATTGTTTTTATTCCAATAGAGTATAGTTATTGACTTTTTGTTAGTACAAAAGAAAATATAAAGCCTGTAAACTGCCCCTGTGTGGCCCAGCTGTCACTGAACCTCCTGAGTGACGGACACTCTGTATTTAGTGGCCTGAAGTGCTAAGACCTTGTGCAGTCATGTAGTTTACCAGCATGTTGTGAGCAGTAACGACGCCTGAAGTCAAGGAATAAGTGCAGTGTTTTTCTTGTGGTTCTCTTGTGCAAATTACAAGTAACATCACTGTCTCGTTTCAAGTAGAACTGTGTAACAGTGAGGTGTAGAGGTCTATGAAAATGAAAGACAATCTAGGTTTATATGGATTTTGTATCAGAAGCTTATGCAGGAATGTTTGCTAAACAAAATTGTGTGCTCATTTGCATGTCATTACCCAGAGTCCCTGGCTACAGTGGAAGCATTGTATGCTGAGAGATAATGGCAATAGGCAGGTTTGGAAACCTGTCGGAGACGTGAACGTGCTCACAAGTGGTATTTTGTATCTGCTAATCGTAATTAAAATATGAATGTTTTGGTGATTTTTCTTGCATACTAGTAAAGGAAACCAGAGCAGATGTATAATTTATTTTGTAATATCTAGTTTGCGGAATTGAATACAGAAATGTTAACTACATGGCCACAGCACAAGGCAGCCCAAGACTGTAAAATGAGTGGAGTTTAAATAAGGAGCAGCAGTGCACAGTGATAATGCTGTGAGCTTTAGCTCCTCCTTATGTCATCGATCTCTGTCTTTCGGTTGTAGAACTACATGTGGCAGCAGCATTAATCTTGGACAACACTAGCAGATTCCAATACCCTTTGTCCATCGAATAAAGTATAAAACCAAACAACCTCCAGCATATCTAGTTGTAATCCATGTGGATCAGCAATGTACTTACAGTATTCACCCTGGCAGTGGCAATAAAAAGTGACTATTGACAGGCATTTGTATTTGTTTGGATCCACTTGCTCTTGACATTTTTATGAACTTTCTCCTGTAACTGTGTTTAACTGTGGGAGGGGAACATATGTTATGTGGGCCAAAAACACAAGGGGCTGCAACCACAGTATACTGCCCTGTAGTGATTTGACATGCATGATAAAACACATGTAACGGGTGTTCCACCCCACCCAATCGCATATATATATATATATATATATATATATATATATATATATATATATATATTGTGACAGAAACCAGGGGTTGGTAATAAACTCCATATACAGGGCTCCCAGGATACTGAACAGTTTCTGTCCTGTCTAAGCTGAACAGGGCAGCCTCGTGGTACAGGCACTCCATTCCACAGTTTGTCTGCTGCCTGTTTTCTGTCACCTGTCATGCTGATTAGAGTTCAGGTATATAAGACCTGTTTCCTGTTTCCTCTGGGCCCCGCCCAAGAGCCTGGAAGGCTGCTGAACTGCAGAGGGGTGAGAAAGCCTCTTTCCCAAATCGCTTCATTCATTCTGTTAGTTTGTCTAAAGACTGCAAAGGTACTTATTTTGTTGGTGGAAGTGGACAAGCCACTTCCAACTCTGAGTCAGGGACATCTAAGTTTAAGTTATCGCTCAGACGAGCAGCTTTTTGTTTGGCTTTGTTTTCTGTTTAAACTGTGGCAGTCTCAGTGCCTGGGACTGAATAAACCAGGCATAGCCTGTTTAAAGGAACAGTACGTGACGTCTCATCATTTAACCTACCCTAAAAGACCGTGTTCTAACAGTCCCGGACAGACGGCGGAGCCCCGGAGTAAGCCGTTTGTCACATATGGTGGAGAATGCGGGCAGAACACTGAAAGGTCTGGGGGTTAAAGAACTTTAAAAAAAAAAAAAAAAAAAAAAAAGAATGTTTTTTTTTCTCTCTCTCCAAACAAGATGGAAGACGTGGTGAGTGCGCTGGTACGCAATGTCGCTGTCCAGAAAGACGCGAATGAAGCCCAGCAACAGGCGAGTGAAACCCAGCGACAGCTGTTAATAGCCCAGCAAGAGACTAATGCAAACCAGCAAGAGACAAACCGCCTGCTGAGAGAGGAGCAAAAGCGGTTCGCTCAGGGCTTACAGCAGGAACTCGAGATCCTGAGGGGGACTATCAGTAACCTTCCACTGGCAGAGGCAGCCCCAGTTCCGAAAATGACCAGGGCAAGCCACTACCTTCAGAAGATGGGACCCTCGGATGATGTGGAAGCCTATCTTCTCACGTTTGAACGCACGGCACAGAGAGAGGGATGGCTAGAAGCTGAGTGGGCTGGTCTAATCGCACCCTTCCTAAGCGGCGAACCCCAGAAGGCTTACTTTGATCTAGAGCCAGCCGAAGCTAACGTCTATGCAAAATTGAAGTTCGAGATCCTCGCCCGCCTCGGCGTAACCACGGCTGTTCGTGCCCAAAGGTTTCACGCATGGTCCTTCACGATGGATAAAGCCACCCGAAGCCAGATGTATGACCTCATCCACCTCGCCCGGAAGTGGCTACAACCCGAGATCAACTCAGCAAGCCACATCGTGGAACGGTTGGTCATGGACCAGTTCTTGAGGAAACTTCCCTCTGCCTTACGCCGTTGGGTCAGTCGGAGTGACCCCCACAATGCGGATGAGCTTGTGGCCCTTGTAGAAAGGTACAGTGCAGCAGAAGAGCACCCGCAACCCACAGTCGTGGAGCAACCCCACTATCCGAGGTTCCAGGACTCTTCCAGAGACGGTAAAAGGGTACCGGGGTTAAGGGGCGCTGAAGAGCGGCGACCACCTTCACGCCGCTCCAGCAACAGTGGTTCGCACACTAAGGGCAATAGCCAACATGGGGAGCCGGGAAAAGGCTCTAAGTGGGACACAGACTATGTACCTAAATGTGTAAATTGTCATGAGAGGGGCCACACAGCAAAAATCTGCCCACTAAATGATGAGCCCATGCAATGCAACAGCGTGGAACCTTATTCGCTGTTGTCCCAATGTATGGGCCTTAGCCCAGAGGACCCCTTGAATAACCATCTGTGGGCATTTGTAAAGGTTAATGGTAAGAGGGTTCGGGCACTTCTTGACTCTGGGAGTATGGTCACACTAGTGTCCGAATACCTATTGCCCATTAAGAAGAAACAGGTAAACAGTTCACAAAGAGTGGCAATTTGTTGTATACATGGGGATAATCATGAATATTCCACTGTTGATGTTTTTTTTTAAACAGAATTTGGTTCTTTAGATTTCAAGGTGGGTGTTGTACCCAAACTGGCACATGATGTGTTAATAGGGACCGACTTTCCCCATTTTCTAAAAATGTGGTCCCCAGCTCAGAATAGCGCCCAGAGTTCAATAGCAGACCATAACGAAGTGTTAGAAGAAACAAATCCTTTCCCTTTTTCAGAAATGGAGGTTGACGAGGGCCCAAATAAGAAGGGGGAAAAGGAGGAGTGCTGTGAAATTCCCTTCCCCATCACTACTTTGGTAGGGAATACCCCAAATCAAGATGTTGATCAGCCACTTACCACCCCAGTACAGGATAAGACCCTCGCTGACCTAGAGGTCAGTCCTGGGAGTTTTAAGAAGGCCCAGTGGGAGGACCCCACATTAGCGGTAGCAAGGGGAAATATACGGGACCAGAATAGTACTCCTGGCCAACCAGATAGGTCACTTGCTTACCCCTACTTCGAGGTAGAGAACGACCTAGTATATCGGGTTGATAAAAGAAAATCAGTTACAACTAAACAATTGTTGGTAAGACGGACATTCCGTAACGTAGTATTACACCTCGCACATAGTCATCCATTGGGGGGACACCTAGGGGTGGAAAAGACAAAAGAAAAGGTTCTCCGAAGCTTTTATTGGCCTGGGGTTCTGGCAGAAATTACAAACTATTGTTCCTCATGCCCAGAATGTCAGATCACCGCCCCGTTCAAAGCATACCGCAGCCCATTGGTACCCCTTCCCATAATAGAGGTACCATTTGACCGGATTGCTATGGATCTAGTAGGGCCCCTAATAAAGTCTGCTAGGGGACATCAGCATATATTGGTAATATTAGATTATGCTACCCGATATCCGGAGGCAGTTCCCCTACGTAGCACCTCTGCTAAAAACATAGCAAAAGAGTTAGTACTTCTGTTTTCCCGGGTCGGAATTCCTAAAGAGATCTTATCTGACCAGGGAACACCATTTATGTCCCAAGTAACAAAAGAGCTATGTAAACTCCTAAAAATCAAGCATCTCAGAACCTCAGTCTATCATCCACAAACAGATGGTTTAGTGGAAAGGTTCAATAAAACCTTAAAGAGCATGTTACGCCGGGCGGTCGATAAGGATGGGAAAAACTGGGACTGTTTGTTACCATACCTGTTATTTGCCATTAGGGAAGTTCCCCAGTCATCCACAGGCTTCTCCCCGTTTGAACTATTGTATGGCCGACATCCAAGGGGCTTACTGGATATAGCCAAAGAAACTTGGGAACACGAGGTTACCCCTTACAGAAGTGTAATAGAGCATGTTGCCCAAATGCAGGACCGCATTGCTGCAGTCCTACCCATAGTGAGGGAACACATGGAGAAAGCTCAAGAAGCACAAAGGAATACGTATAATAAGGGTGCTAGGGTCAGAATTTTTTTTCCAGGTGATAGGGTACTAGTTCTGGTTCCCACCGTGGAGAGTAAATTCCTTGCTAAATGGCATGGGCCATATGAGGTCTTGGAAAGAGTGGGAGAAGTAAATTATAGGGTAAGGCAGCCAGGTAGGAGGAAACCTGAGCAAATTTACCATATAAACCTACTCAAGCCCTGGAAAGATAGAGAGGTCTTGTTAACCCTAGTACCCCCAGGTCCGTCAGAGAATCAAGAAACTGACCCAGAGGTTAGCATAGCTGAAACACTGTCCGTGCATCAGAAACGAGAGGTCCAGAGTTTAGTGAGAAGGAACAAAGAAATCTTCTCTACACAGCCAGGTAAAACTAACGTAATTAAACATGACATAGTCTCTGAACCGGGGGTCCGAGTTAACCTTAAACCGTACCGAATCCCAGAGGCCAAGAGAGAGGCTATAAGTTTAGAGGTTAAAAAAATGCTAAAACTAGGCGTAATTGAGGAATCCCAAAGTGGGTGGAACAGCCCTATAGTTTTAGTCCCAAAGCCAGACGGTACAACAAGGTTTTGTAATGACTACCGGAAACTAAACGCGGTGTCAAAATTTGATACTTATCCTATGCCCAGGGTGGATGAACTTGTAGAGAGACTGGGCAAAGCCCGATATCTCACAACCCTAGACCTAACAAAAGGGTACTGGCAGGTTCCCCTCACAGAAAGGGCAAAAGAAAAAACAGCCTTCTCAACCCCAGACGGCCTCTTTCAATATAAGGTGCTGCCTTTTGGCTTACATGGAGCTCCCGCCACATTCCAAAGAATGATGGATAAAATTTTAAAACCACATGTTCGGTACGCTGCCGCCTACCTGGATGATGTGGTAATCCATAGTGAAGATTGGCAGTCCCACCTTCCAAAGGTCCAAGCTGTGCTCGACGCAGTTCGGTCTGCTGGACTAACTGCTAACCCCGCTAAATGCACTATTGGTCTGGAGGAGGCCAAGTATCTGGGGTATTCTATTGGTAGAGGGTTACTCAAACCACAAACACTCAAAGTAGAGGCGATACAAAATTGGCCAAGGCCAGTCACAAAAAAACAAGTAAGGACCTTTTTGGGGTTAATTGGCTACTATAGGAGGTTTATTCCCAATTTTGCAACTAAGGCAACCCCACTAACCGACCTCACAAAAGCAAGAGGACCGCTAATGGTAAAGTGGTCCCCCGAAGCCGAACAGGCCTTTAGAAGCCTGAAAGAAGCTCTCTGTGCCCAACCAGTGTTGGTCACACCTGACTTCTCCAAAGAGTTCGTAGTCCAAACCGACGCATCTGAGGTAGGGCTGGGGGCGGTACTCTCCCAGGAGTCTCAAGGGGAGGAGCACCCCATCCTTTATTTAAGTAGGAAACTAAATCCCCAGGAGAAAAATTACTCCATAGTCGAGAAAGAGTGTCTCGCAATAAAGTGGGCTGTAGAGACACTCAAGTATTATCTGTTGGGGAGAAAGTTCCGATTGGTCACAGATCATGCACCCCTTACCTGGATGTGTCAAAATAGGGAGAAGAACGCTAGGGTGACCAGGTGGTTCCTAAGCCTACAGCCCTTTAAATTTTCTGTGGAACACAGGTCGGGGCACAAACATGGCAATGCCGACGGGTTGTCAAGGATGCACTCCCTAATTTCCATGGTCGCTCACCCCTCGAGGTCTGAGCTGGGGGGGAGGATATGTGACAGAAACCAGGGGTTGGTAATAAACTCCATATACAGGGCTCCCAGGATACTGAACAGTTTCTGTCCTGTCTAAGCTGAACAGGGCAGCCTCGTGGTACAGGCACTCCATTCCACAGTTTGTCTGCTGCCTGTTTTCTGTCACCTGTCATGCTGATTAGAGTTCAGGTATATAAGACCTGTTTCCTGTTTCCTCTGGGCCCCGCCCAAGAGCCTGGAAGGCTGCTGAACTGCAGAGGGGTGAGAAAGCCTCTTTCCCAAATCGCTTCATTCATTCTGTTAGTTTGTCTAAAGACTGCAAAGGTACTTATTTTGTTGGTGGAAGTGGACAAGCCACTTCCAACTCTGAGTCAGGGACATCTAAGTTTAAGTTATCGCTCAGACGAGCAGCTTTTTGTTTGGCTTTGTTTTCTGTTTAAACTGTGGCAGTCTCAGTGCCTGGGACTGAATAAACCAGGCATAGCCTGTTTAAAGGAACAGTACGTGACGTCTCATCATTTAACCTACCCTAAAAGACCGTGTTCTAACAGTCCCGGACAGACGGCGGAGCCCCGGAGTAAGCCGTTTGTCACAATATATATATATATATATATATATATATATATATATATATATATATATATATATATATATATATATATAATGTAAGGGGGAACCTATATATTACCAGGTGTGGTGCGTTATACCTGTCAGGCTCACAGGAGGTCTGAGCCTCCGCCAGTGAGAGCCTGGGGTGAATCCTCTGGATCGTTCTTGGTTTCAGCGCCTCCACCTGTGTAGGGTTCTAGGGATATATAGAAGTTTGTCTACACAGGACCCACATATACAATAACCACGTACTCAGGAATATATATGTAGCCCTCTTACCCCCACCCTAAGTGAGATTGAGGTGTGTAGGTGTATCTGACTACTTCTAAGTGTGGTGCTATACCACAGGAGGGCTCACAGGAGGGCTGAGCTTCCGCCACGGGGAACCTGGGGCAATTATACTAGGGGTACTTACTTCCAACGATGCAGCGCCTCCACCTGCGATGGCTCCCACCATAGGGGGAGTGGTTCCTCGCAGGACAATCACAATAATCGATACTCACACAGATATATATATTAACTAGTGACTTTACTCAACATGCAAGAAACAGATCACAGCAATATCAACATCATAACCTGTGCCCCTCTCTAGAGGAGACACTTACTGCGTTACGCAGGACGCTTCCCAACACTAGGTGATCCCACCCAGTGTCCCGAGAATCCCCACCCAATGTCCCGCACTCTAATAGCGAACGTGGGTGACTGCGCAGTCACTAATTAATGTGTTAGGCCTGTTGGTGCACATATATATTGAATACCTTCCGAGCACTCCAATGCTCGGGCCTGCAACACTCTTCTAAAAGGGTCAGACGTGCGATGCATCCGTCTGATCCTATCCAGGTACTTCTCCAGGAACCCCAACGAGGGTCCCACCGCTTCACGGGAACACAACCGAATCACGGCAACACCAACCGCATCACGGGAACAGCAACCGCCGCTATCCCTGTCTATCCCTAACTAACCCTAAAGCGACAGGAACCCTAACCTAGGGCCTGTCCCTGATGAACCGCAACCTGGGGTGGCTTGGGGAAAACTCCTAGGGCCTGCGGGGTAATAACCTGCCCCACTCCCCTAACTCATCCCAGTCCTGACACTCACTGAACCCTAACACTAACACTAACAGCTACGCACTGCAAACTTCGTAACGCGTACAGCAACTTGCTGCACACTAGCACTATGCCTTCTTGTCAGGCCTCACAGCCCTGCCAGCCGTGATCCTGACAAGACAGCACACACACACGCACTAAGGGCAGCGTCCCTATCTGGGCCGTCCCTCAGCACTTACCCACTAACCTGGTGGGGAGTTGGGGCCTTACTTGGGATGTGGGGGACCTTACTCGATGCAGGAGCTGCATATGCTCTCTGCACCCTTCCTTCCCTCACAGCTCCCCAGCTCCAACTGCCGTTCTCAGCGCGCGAAATGTATCTTATTGCTCCCTCTGGAGATCCTTGGCCCTTATTGGCCACACGGAGGCACCTGATGTGCTTGCCCCTAAGCCTCATGGGAGTTGTAGTCCCGTGGAGGCTGCAAATACATTGGGGCCGCGTGCGCGCCTTCCCTGCGCCTGCGCGAACTACTAATGGCCGCCTCACTGTTTCCTGCTCCTTCTCTACTCTCGCGCGACTCTGCCCTGTCTCTGGGGCTCTTCCTGCCGTCGCGCGATCACTGCGCATGCGCGAGTCTCTCCGCAATGGCGGCGCCCTGCTCTGCGGCCGCCGGGACCTTAGAGATGCGATCGCGGCCTTAGCAACGGCCCGATCGCGTCCCCGGCAACCGGCCGCAGGCAGGAGAAGCCGCGCTGCTCCCTGCTCCAGCCCCCACCCTTGGAAGCAGCCGTCGGGTCGTTCGGCACCCGCGCTCGAGCTGCTCCAGGGGAGGGGGGTCTCAAGGGGCTGCTGGAGACCAGGGTTACATATATATAACCAGTTTACTGTAACGCAGAATATATATATATGCAGGCAATAACACACTCTTATAATGTACACTAATAACACTCCCCCTCTAGGGATTATCTCCCCCAGGTAACTCAGTACTCTCAGTGTCTCTTACTCCACTAGGAGTATACCCGCCCACCACCGTGTATCCCCACACCGTGTCCACAGCCTACCCCCTTTTGTCCCGTAGTCAGCGCTGCCACTATGTGAATAGGTAATGTGAGGATGGTATATGTTGGTGTACTTATGAAGGTACCTGCCGTGCGCTCCTGCACTCGGGCCAGCAAACAACTTCGCAAAGGATCAGTCGCTTGATGATTCTTTCTGATCCCGGATCTCCTCGCACGGGGTCCGCCAGGGGCGATCCCACCCTGGAAATAGTCTCTGTCTCTGGGTGTAGGCCTGAGTCCAAGCCTCCGTTCAGGGAGCGCAGCGTCCGCTGTGTCCCTATCTATCACTAACACTAATGGGATAGTCCCTAACTTAGGGCCAGTCCCTAAGCACCACAAGCTGGGGGAGTTCAGGACCTATCTGGGGCCTAGGGGTGTTCTGGCCTATTGCAGTGGGTCACTGACCCCTGCACTCACCTCCTTCCCCTAGCTCTCCCGGTCCTGCACTGACTAGCGTGGCTCAGCGCGCGAAAAGTATCAATTCTCTGCAAGCAGGGAGCTCCTGCAGCCCTATTGGCTCCCTGGCGTCACATGGGGTCCCCAAGGGATCTGTAGTCCCTGGCTAATACCTTCCCTGATAGGGTCGGGCTTCGCGCGCTTATCCTGCGCATGCGCGAACTCTGCCGGGTCGCCGGGACTTACTGCGCATGCGCGATCTATCACAAGATGGCGGCGCCCTGCTCGGGAGCCGCCGGGGACCGCCGGAACGCTAACCCGCTCCCTGCACTGGCCCCCACCCTCCAGAAATGCCGGCGGGTATATCGAGTGACCCCCGGCAACGGAGAAAACGAGGGGGAAGGTCGCGGGGCAGCAACACGCAGATGGGACCTGGCTACACACACAACTAGGAAAGGGCAGAGGTGCAGAATGCTTGGACAGACCAAAGAAATGTGATGGAAACCATGATTTTATAAAGAGTCAGTGGGTGGGCAACTCCAGTCCTCAAGGGCCACCAACAGGTCATGTTTTCAGGATATCCCAGCTTCAGTCATAACGACTGAGCCACTGATTGAGCCACCTGTGCTGAATCAGGGATATCCTGAAAACCTGACCTGTTGGTAGCCCTTGAGGACTGGAGTTGCCCACCCCTTGGTTTTCAGGCAAAGGGTCATTGAGGCAAATTTGGAAAAGGAGAGAAATAATTCTAGCTCATTGTTTGGAATAGATTGAATGTGAGACAGAGATTGAGGGAGCAGGAAGTGCAGCTAGGTTGTTACAGTAGTTGAGGTAGGAAAGTATAAGGGCTGGTGTAACGGATTAGCTGTAGATTGAAAAAGGTATTTTAGCTATGCTGTACGGGATTTTTTTTTTTTTAAAGGACTTTGCAAGAATATGAATATGAGCAGAGAAGGATAGGATGGAGTAAAATGTAAAATCGGGGCATTGTGAAGGTGGGATTGGAAAAAATTGTAATACTGACTTGTATATAATGTATACCCTGCTCATTATGTAACTGTATTTGTAACCATGTATTATTTGTCTTAACTATGTGCCCAGGACATACTTGAAAACGAGAGGTAACTCTCAATGTATTACATCCTGGTAAAATATTTTATAAATAAATAAATTCCACTAATGTATTACAATTTAAGTGGACGTTGCATTACATAAATACGAGGTACAGAGCACAAAAACCCAAAAGCACTTAAAATGTCATTTAGCTTCAGAAGCACAGGAAGATACAATAAATTGCCCATAGTCACATGCTGTTGACAGTAGGATCGAATCCGGTTATTTTTGCCGGAAAAGCATATGCGTTTGCTACTAGGCCTCTCATTCTAAATACATTAGAAAGCAAGCTCTTGTGGAAAATGACTCGTGCCTGAATTGTTTTAATTCATATTCTAAGAAAGATACAAATGTAATGTAACTTTCAGGAGGAAATGAGACAGAACTCACTGTTACTCTGATGGCAATCAGACAATTTGGATTGTCATCATGTCCTTCATTCCTGAAGCGTGTCCGCTGCTACTGCTGTTTGTTTATGCTGTATGTGTTTGGGGTGTGTTGATGAGGTACCATTTCTGATTTCACATTTAGGGTGAGTTTCCCTAAGCTTCATTACTGGGTGTCGCGCTGTGACCCCGCATTAACTGCTATTCATGTCAATAAACTCTCCGGGGGGCAGGGATTTCCTTTCCTTTTGTCTGATTTTGTTTGTTGCACTTATTGTATTTTAATTCGCTCCATTGTGTTATCTCTTTTGTAAAGGGCTGCATATACTGTTGGCCCTACATAAGTAAAAGTATACATACATAGCAAAGCATGCGTGTTTGTGCTGTTTAAAAGCAGTCGGATGTAGGGGTGGACAATAACCAAAGAAATTCCCACCATAACTATATATCTACTGCAAAAAATATTTGCTCAGTGGGGTAAAAAGAGTTTGAATTGATTTGACATTGTTTATTACATATCAAATGTGTTTTTATATCAATGACATTTTAAACAAATAGATCCATACTGTATTGAAATGTAACCTTTACTAACCTGGTGTCAATGCATGCTGAGCAGTTTTGAAGTAAGACTCCCTCATATATCGAGCACTCAATGTTGGGGTGCAGTAGTAAGACTCACAGTGGTCTATCGGTTTAAATACCGTTGATAGGACAAAATTAGGCCCATCATGACCGGAAAAAGCTAAGAAAAATAATAAAGTTTTATTCAGATAATTTCAAATCATTTCAAATAGTAAGGTTAAAAACACATATAAAACATTCAAACATTAAAAAAAAACCATTGTGAAGTGGTAAGGTAAGCAATAAATCAATTGGTATCAATATAATATATAGGGTTAATTGCTATCCACAGACGTCTTATTACAGAATGTAAATATTCCAAGACAAGCAGGTCAGTATCCCTTTAAGCCTATACAGTGAAAATTCACGATGGGTATAATTACAGGCTAAGTGGTATCAGAGATATAAAGCATAAACCTCTGTTACCAGGTGTATATTCCAGCTCAGGAATGGTAGGCAAACTGCTACACAGTCTATCATACAGTACAACGTGTGCAAGGAGCTCCGCTCCAAAGGAGAGGAAGTATGAGATAATGTATCTTAAATTCTATGCTCTCATGCCGCTGGTATAGTATATATGCTTCATAGCCACCCACAAGAGCAGGACGCCCCCACCACGGGCAAGGATAAATAGACTTAGTGTCGCATTCAAGATCAAATTCAAAATGTATCCTTCATGAATACAAGCCTGGCTCGAATCTCTCTGCTGCTGTCTCTACACGCAGACGCTGCCACTTCAGATGACGTCACTCTATGACGTCATCACGTCCCGACGACCGTTTCGCGTAGACTGACACGCTTCTTCAAGGGGAGGAGTGTATTTCCTAGCTATGCCGGATGATATTTATAGGAGAAAAGTCCCGCCCCTCTAAGTCAAGGGGGCGTGCTTTATGCCCGAGATCCAATCGGGTCAAAAAGAATAGTATACTTCGCCATTGTGTTATGGTGAGAGTGGATGACAGATATGCTTTTAGGTGCACCATTAACTGTCTATATGGCCTCTAAAGGAAAGGTACAGAGCAGATAGGTTCAATAGGCCAATTATTCCATGGTAGTGCTACAATCTATATGTCTAAATCAGGTAGGTATGGTAAAGGGTATGAATATATACACACAGTGACACTTTAATGTATCTTATTATGTATTAATATTTGTTTATTTTCTCTTTAGAGTGGACTAACCAGTGAGGACGGCCGGTCAGAGTTGAATGTAATAGGTACCTAGATTGACTGTTATCAGGTAAAAGAAATAATAATAAATAATAATAAAAAATTCTAATAATTTGTTTAACATAATATTTACTTAATAAAGTTTTACATCCCATAGACCACAGTGTCCTATAGTTTCAGGGGAATCCCACAACAGAAACCGGAAGCGGAAAGAAACCTCTACTAGTGTGTACTCACACTGGCCCGTGTGAGTATTTTGTTATATCTATATCTTTCATCACTCCCTTTCACCTCAACCACCAGGTGACTCTTAGGTTAAACATACACAATTATCTGCAATCATTTGCAAGATATCAACAGACACTACCATCTGAAGCCCTGCATCAACATCTGACACGGGCGATATCAAGATACCATGATAGGAGAACACTCACATTGGCCCGGGTGAGTGTCATATTATATCACTAGACTGCAATAGTATATTGCTTCATCACCCTCCCCTATATCGCAGCTGCTGTATATACGTATTGATCTAATTACCTTTTCATTTTCACGAGAGGAAAAACCACCGAGAAGGGGGAATCTATCCAACGAAGAAATTTGAAGGCACAACGAGAAAAGAAGATCCGACAGAAGGAGAATCTATATCCCAAAGAAGACCCGTGATCCAAAGAAACCTTGATGTGATAGAACTTACACAAGGCAGTGTAAGTTATTTATTCTTTTATCTTTCCACCTACATACACACACTATTGTATGTTCACCTCCGACTCACGGAGTCCATTCCATAGACTGATGTTTTAATAGAGGGGTTTTTCACCACATTGATCATCAGTCAAAGAGGACACACCATCAACTTACCTTTCCTCACATTGTGCTCCCCCATTTTTCTTGTGTTCCATTATCATCAAGGATCCTGGATAGATCCTGTTGGAGTTTCGAGTCACACGAGGACATCATAAGAAAATTATCCTAAGGCTGTATTACACCCCTTTTTTACTTTACCATCTAACTCTAACATCCTATACACACCATATAGAGATAGCGCCCGGGTACTTTTTTGAACATTCTCTTGTTTAGCCCCTGTCCCGTCTCACCTATGTAGTAGCAGCCTCCTGGGCATTTCATTCACATATAAGCTGGAATGAACACTTGCACAATATAAAAACACTAATCCTATGCGTTTCGTAGCTGATAACGCTACTTCATCACTTCCCTGATGTATGAAAATTATTAGCCCTATATTCCGCTTCTGCCTGACGGAAGAGCTTTGGACATCTGCTGTGACGGTGTAGTGGTTGTTTTACGTTCTAAGTGCCACTGTGGGGCTATTATCCGGGTCCTGTGTTGTTTGGACTGATATTCCGCATAACGCATGCGCAAGGGACCTTCCATCATGTGATTGCTGCACCTTCGAGTGGTGACGCTGCTCTGCATTCTGGGACTCCCATTGCCTTTGACTCCGAGAGGCACTCTGTTCGGGTCGCGGAGCTGACGTCACGATTCCATTCGAGGGCTATCAGAGGGCATACTTCACCTGCCGCAGTTCTGTCGTGTGGTAACCCGTTCTGTAATATACACTTAATGCGCTTGTTTTATCTACTAAATGTACGCAGAATACTCACCTTTTATTTTACTTAATTATAGTTTATATACTTCACTATTGCGGTTTTGCGCTCTTGTTTTTGTCAATTATTGTCTAGTGCTGTCGGAGTGCTGAGCCACCTCGTATGATACAGCTGCAGCCACCAATGACACGTATCACCGATACTGTATGACACAATTACTTTATTCTTGATTAAGGGTTCATACAAGGGTGTATTATATTCACTTTTACACTAGTTGTTTATTGTATTATAGTTTTATTTAGTTGCGCACTGTATCTTTTCACCTGTTCCCAGGTCCTGTGGCTGCAAAAACAAGCCCAAATAATCACCCCTCCACCACCGTGCTTGACAGTTTGTATGAGGTGTTTGTGCTGATATGCTGTGTTTGGTTTTCGCCAAACGTGGCACTGTGCATTATGTCCAAACATTTCTCACTTTGGTCTCGTCTGTCCAAAGGACATTGTTCCAGAAGTCTTGTGGTTTGTTCAGATGCAACTTTACAAACCTAAGCCGTGCTGCCATGTTCTTTTAAGAGAGAAGAGGCTTTCTCCTGGCAACCCTTCCAAACAAACCATACTTGTTCAGTCTTTTTCTAATTGTACTGTCATGAACTTTAACATTTAACATGCTAACTGAGGCCTATAGAGTCTGAAATGTAACTCTTGGGTATTTTGCAATTTCTCTGAGCATTGCACGGTCTGACCTTGGGGTGAATTTGCTGGGATGTCCACTCCTGGGAAGATTGGCAACTGTCTTGAATGTTTTCCACTTTTGAATAATCTTTGGGTCATGCAACAATGATCCCAAGCACACCAGCAAATCTACAACAGAATGGCTGAAAAAGAAAAGAATCAAGGTGTTGCAATGGCCCAGTCAAAGTCCAGACCTGAACCCGATTGAAATGCTGTGGCAGGACCTTAAGAGAGCTGTGCATAAACAAATGCCCACAAACCTCAATGAACTGAAGCAACGTTGTAAAGAAGAGTGGGACAAAATTCCTCCACAACGATGTGAGAGACTGATAAAGTCATACAGAAAATGATTACTTCAAGTTATTGCTGCTAAAGGTGGTTCTACAAGCTATTGAATCATAAGGTGTACTTAGTTTTTCACACATGGCTTCTCCATTTTGGCTTTATTTTTGTTAAATAAATCATGACACGGTGTAATATGTCATGTGTTGTTGTTCATCTGAGGTTGTATTTACCTAATTTTAAGACCTGCTAAGGAACAGATGATTGTTATGTCCTGATATGTAAAACCATGGAATTCAAAGAGGGTGTACTTTCTTTTTCACATGACTGTAAGTGTATTAAAACACAAGCAAAGCACACACGCTCCAACGTTTCGGTCCCAGCAAGAGGACCTTCCTCAGGGAAACGTAGAAAATGCAACAATCCTTTGGTATTAATATTTGCAAATATAGAACCATGGCTGACTACAGACGATAACAAAATGAGCAGCAGAAATTATTTCATTAGCAGCTACAAAAGCAATAATCCTTCAATGGTTCTCACCCACCCTTCTGACAATAGAGATAGTACAGACATATCTATTTAGACTGATAAGCTTAGAGAGGCTGGAAACCAGCTTCCACAAAGGAGCAAAGACGGAATTTTTTTTCCAGAAATGGGGATGGTTTATCAACAGACTGCCAAAAGAAGGTGAAATTAAACATATAAAAACTGTTTGAGCACACAATGTGTCGCCTGAACAGAGGTCTATGCTGCCAACAGCAAGGGCACAATGTGTAATCTTAACGGCGTTTGTTTTGTATGGTACTGGTGAGAAGCCTCTTACTGACAACGATGAATGAGAAAGGATGAGAACCAGACTCCACGGGAGGAAGGAGAGCGGGCATTAAAATAATACGATAAAATGTAAAGATTTAAAAAATAAAATTGAGACAAAATATTAAAGTAGAAACCAGAAACACTCAGGAAACACCATTCAAACGAGTAATAGTCAGTATGTTGTAACAAGAACAGTCATGTATCTGTACATGTATAAACTGCAATATGTATAAAAGGAAAATAGTCTCAGGATGCTGATGTCCCCAAGTGTGTAGCGTTGTCGTACTGGGCGGTGTAGAGTGCAGCGCATTGTTGCAGTGTGTATTATTATAGTGTATAGTTGTTACACTGTGTTGTGTTGTTGCAGTATGTACTCTTGCAGTTTGTAGGTCTGCAGTATGCTGTAGTTTGTTGTTTTGTTGCCAGGTGTAGTGCTGTGGTGTTCATTGTTATTTGACTGTGATGTTGTGTTGCAGTGCACATTGTTATGGTATGATGTAATATGCATTGTTTTGTGGTTCTGCTGTGTTGCAGTGTTGTGTTGTAGTGTTCATTGTAGTTTTGCAGTGTGCATTGTTGTGTACTGTTGCAAGTGTACATTGTTGTGGTGTTGAGCTGTGTTGCAGTGTACATTGTTGTTGTGCTGTGTTGCAGTATACATTGTTGTGTTGTGCTTGGAAGCAGTGAGTATTGTTGTGTTGCAGTGTACATTGCTGTGCTGTTATGTTCCAGTGCACATTCGTGTTGCAGTATGCATTGTTGTGCTGTGTAGTGTTGCAAGTGTGCATTGCTGTGTTGCAGTGTACATTGTTGTTGTTCTGTTGCAGTGTACATTGGTGTGATTCAGTGTACATTGGTGTGGTGTTGTGCTGTGTTGCAGTGTGCATTGTTGTGCTGTGGTGTTGCAGTGTGCATTGTTGTGTTGCAGTATGCATTGTTGTGCTGCAGTGTGCATTGTTGTGCTGCAATGTGCACTGTTGTGTTATAGTGTGCTTTTTTGCTGTTGTGTTGCAATGTGCTGTTGTGTTGTGTGCATTTTTTTGCTGTTGTGTTGCAATGTGCCTTGTTGTGCTGTTGTGCTGCAATGTGCCTTGTTGTGCTGTTGTGTTGCAATGTGCCTTGTTGTGCTGTTGTGCTGCAATGTGCCTTGTTGTGCTGTAATGTGCCTTGTTGTGCTGTTGTGTTGCAATGTGCCTTGTTGTGTTGCAATGTGCCTTGTTGTGCTGTTGTGCTGTTGTGCTGCAATGTGCCTTGTTGTGCTGTAATGTGCCTTGTTGTGCTGTTGTGTTGCAATGTGCCTTGTTGTGTTGCAATGTGCCTTGTTGTGCTGTTGTGCTGCAATGTGCCTTGTTGTGCTGTTGTGTTGCAATGTGCCTTGTTGTGATGTTGTGTGCAATGTGCCTTGTTGTGCTGTTGTGTTGTAATGTGCCTTGTTGTGCTGTTGTGCTGCAATGTGCCTTGTTGTGCTGTTGTGCTGCAATGTGCCTTGTTGTGCTGTTGTGTTGCAATGTGCCTTGTTGTGCTGTTGTGTGCAATGTGCCTTGTTGTGCTGTTGTGTTGCAATGTGCCTTGTTGTGCTGTTGTGCTGCAATGTGCCTTGTTGTGCTGTTGTGTTGCAATGTGCCTTGTTGTGCTGTTGTGTGCAATGTGCCTTGTTGTGCTGTTGTGTGCAATGTGCCTTGTTGTGCTGTTGTGTGCAATGTGCCTTGTTGTGCTGTTGTGTGCAATGTGCCTTGTTGTGCTGTTGTGTTGCAATGTGCCTTGTTGTGTGCAATGTGCCTTGTTGTGCTGTTGTGCTGCAATGTGCCTTGTTGTGCTGTTGTGCTGCAATGTGCCTTGTTGTGCTGTTGTGCTGCAATGTGCCTTGTTGTGCTGTTGTGTTGCAATGTGCCTTGTTGTGTGCAATGTGCCTTGTTGTGCTGTTGTGCTGCAATGTGCCTTGTTGTGCTGTTGTGCTGCAATGTGCCTTGTTGTGCTGTTGTGCTGCAATGTGCCTTGTTGTGCTGCAATGTGCCTTGTTGTGCTGTTGTGTTGCAATGTGCCTTGTTGTGCTGTTGTGCTGCAATGTGCCTTGTTGTGCTGTTGTGTGCAATGTGCCTTGTTGTGCTGTTGTGTGCAATGTGCCTTGTTGTGCTGTTGTGCTGCAATGTGCCTTGTTGTGCTGTTGTGTTGCAATGTGCCTTGTTGTGCTGTTGTGCTGCAATGTGCCTTGTTGTGCTGTTGTGCTGCAATGTGCCTTGTTGTGCTGTTGTGCTGCAATGTGCCTTGTTGTGCTGTTGTGCTGCAATGTGCCTTGTTGTGCTGTTGTGTTGCAATGTGCCTTGTTGTGTGCAATGTGCCTTGTTGTGCTGTTGTGCTGCAATGTGCCTTGTTGTGCTGTTGTGCTGCAATGTGCCTTGTTGTGCTGTTGTGCTGCAATGTGCCTTGTTGTGCTGCAATGTGCCTTGTTGTGCTGTTGTGTTGCAATGTGCCTTGTTGTGCTGTTGTGCTGCAATGTGCCTTGTTGTGCTGTTGTGTGCAATGTGCCTTGTTGTGCTGTTGTGTGCAATGTGCCTTGTTGTGCTGTTGTGCTGCAATGTGCCTTGTGCTGTTGTGTTGCAATGTGCCTTGTTGTGCTGTTGTGCTGCAATGTGCCTTGTTGTGCTGTTGTGTTGCAATGTGCCTTGTTGTGCTGTTGTGTGCAATGTGCCTTGTTGTGCTGTTGTGTGCAATGTGCCTTGTTGTGCTGTTGTGTGCAATGTGCCTTGTTGTGCTGTTGTGTGCAATGTGCCTTGTTGTGCTGTTGTTTCCTGGGCACGTTCCATGGCAGTTGGAGAGATAATCTGCAGATTGTGAGATTGGTTGTGTTGTTGTTCATGTGTATAGTTACACTGACTAGCTGTGGTCAGCGTGTTGTGCAGTACGGTAAGTTGGTTGTGATTGTGTATGTGCAGGGCGCTGGGAGAGGGTGTGTCCGGGGCGGGGCTGTGTGTCAGGGGCGGAGTTGTGTTTCTGGGGCGGAGTTGTGTGTCTGGGGTTGTGTCTCTTGCTGTACAAAAGTTATGGACGCCTCGCCTGAGCTCCCCCGGCATCTGGTGAGACACAACTTTGTGTTTAGTATTTGTGTGTGTATATATATATATATATGTGTGTGTGTTTGTGTGTACACGTACTTGTGTGTATACAAAGGTGTCACGGTCGCACATGTACACGTCCTCACGTCCTGTTGAGCCATGTGTGTGTGTGTGCAGGAGTTAGTTGTGTTCTGTGACTCAAGTGACAAACTGAGATAAAAAGTGCTGAGAAGGACACACAAAAAAGGGGGGGGGGCGGAGAGTCAGTACCACATATTCACCATATTAGGGACACACAAGGGGTCTGTCTGACACACACAGCATGAGGGGCACAGACATGGGTCTGTCTGACACACACAGCATGAGGGGCACAGACATGGGGCAGTGTCACACCCAGCATGAGGGGCACAGACATGGGGCAGTGTCACACCCAGCATGAGGGGCACAGAGATGCGACAGTGTCACACCCAGTATGAGGGGCACAGAGATGGGTCAGTGTCACACCCAGCATGAGGGGCACAGACATGGGTCAGTGTCACACCCAGCATGAGGGGCACAGACATGGGTCAGTGTCACACCCAGCATGAGGGGCACAGACATGGGGCAGTGTCACACCCAGCATGAGGGGCACAGACATGGGTCAGTGTCACACCCAGGATGATGGGCACAGACATGGGGCAGTGTCACACCCAGTATGAGGGGCACAGAGATGGGGCAGTGTCACACCCAGTATGAGGGGCACAGAGATGGGGCAGTGTCACACCCAGTATGAGGGGCACAGAGATGGGGCAGTGTCACACCCAGCATGAGGGGCACAGAGATGCGACAGTGTCACACCCAGTATGAGGGGCACAGAGATGGGACATGCAGCAGACACAGCCAGTCTCTGTGCTCTCTTGCCTGGGGCCTTTCCTTTTTCACAACTAAGTTCCATTCATTGTGCTTGCTCTGAATTTCACAGCCCAATTTGTACATGTCCATAGTTTGGGAAGACTGTGTGCACTATTGCTTCATATGTGTTCTGCTCAAACTACCCCCCCTACTAATAGTGTATGCTCAATAAGCTGGGGCTTACTGATCTCAGTTTTATCGACTGATTTCACCCAAAAGTCATGTCATGCCTACCTTGATAAATCCATAGCTGTATTTTCCCTAGCTGAATTATAGCTTTGATAAATCAATGTGTTGTTTTCCATTTCAAAAAAGCCCATTTTTGATGGTTCTTCAGAGCATTTTATTGCACATCCCAGTGCCACTTATAAAAAGCAGCAGATTCTAGGATGTGTTCAATGGATTTCCTTATTCAGTGCGTTTTCTACCCAGTTGTTTTAACGTAGAATCCACATACATACCTTTTCATCTTTAGTTTGCAGTAAAATGTTAGAAAATGAGTTGGTAACTATGTATACCAGATGAGCACATCTGCATGATTACCAACACAGGGCGTGGAAATAAAACAAACGTTTTCATTCACTTCAGGGCTAGTGTGGTATCTGCAATACATTGCTGGTCCTGCAACAACTCCACAGTGACATTTCATAAATTCAAATTTAAACTCTATATATACACACACACACACACACACACACACACACACACACACACACACACACACACACACACACACACACACACACACACACACACACACACACACACACACACACACACACACACACACACACACACACACACACACACATATACATACATCTACACACATATACATACATCTACACACATACAGACACAGGAGGTTGATGTATCCTACTTTAGTTCAGCAGGTCTGTTTCCTGTTTTGTTCGAAATGGGTTAGGTTTCTAGAATAAGCATAAATATGACAGGAAAATACATAGGTAATTTGATATGTAAATGGAACAAATTAGCCCAGTCTTTTGTGCAATAAATAGTTAGCAGATTATTACTTTCCTACAACATTATAACACAACACAAAGCAGTATATGTACTTGCATTTAGACTATCTTAACAAGAAACAGCAGAAATATACGGGCTTGTAACACTTCCGTTTTGGTAGTGTAAACCTTATAATATTTAGTTGTATTGGGCTTGAAGGATTGTGGGCCAGGTTTACTCAGCAGTGCTATTCTATAAGACTCCTTCAAGTGGTTGGTTATCACAAGTCATTTTTCAAATGCGGCTTTATCATGGTATATAGAAAATATTTTATCAAAGAAAATATACATTTCTTGAATATTGTCCCTAGTTTTTCTTACTGGCTTGTATTGTGTGTTGTCCTCCTGGGGCATATAATAAAACACTTGTCTGTATTGGCAGGCATACATAAATTAGCATGCTATTTCTATTCATTGCAGCAGTACATAACTGCATTGTGACTGTGAGAGCTCTCCGTCTGTACAGTCATTTTTTCTGTAACAGCGGTGGACACTTCCCCAGACTCCTTTTTGGTGCCAGTCTCCTCCTCCTGAGCACGGAGACCTTTGCTAGGTCTGGAGCAATTAATATTATGGTGAGAATGGCATATAGGCTGTATTGATGCATGCATTTCACCCAGATGATTTATAGGTGTAAAGTAAAGCTCAATGTGATAGCCATTAAAGTAGATTGGCAACTGTATTTGTATTTAAATGTTTATTTAAAAAGGCCTGCAGTAGAATACATGTATTCACATGGCGACTTCTGCTGTTTATTCTTGTTCTACACCACCAGGCAGAACAAAGCGGTTTTCCATCCAGACTTCAAAGATACTTCTCATATAAACTGTTGTGCTTTATGACTTGTGTTGTGCTGTGTGACATGTGTTGTGCTACCTGACTTGTGTTGTGTTGTGTGACTTGTGTTGTGCTGTGTGACTTGTGCTGTGTGACTTTTGTTGTGCTACCTTACTTGTGTTGTGCTATCTGACTTGTGTTGCGCTGTGTGACTTGTGTTGTGCTGTGTGACTTGTGTTTTGCTATCTGACTTGTGTTGTGCTACCTGACTTGTGTTGTGCTATCTGACTTGTGTTGCGCTGTGTGACTTGTGTTGCGCTGTGTGACTTGTGTTGCGCTGTGTGACTTGTGTTGTGCTATCTGACTTGTGTAGCGCTGTGTAACTTGTGTTGTGCTATCTGACTTGTGTTGCGCTGTGTGACTTGTATTGTGCTATCTGACTTGTGTTGCGCTATCTGACTTGTGTTGCGCTATCTGACTTGTGTTGCGCTATCTGACTTGTGTTGCGCTATCTGACTTGTGTTGCGCTATCTGACTTGTGTTGCGCTATCTGACTTGTGTTGCGCTATCTGACTTGTGTTGCGCTAGCAGCTGCATCCTAATGCACTTTGATTGCTTAGAATAATGCCAGTATGTAATTTGTAATGTGACCGATGTAACTACGCTCAGCAAAAGTAATTACACCTTGAAAAGGCATTTAAGAGAAGCTAAATCATGTTTAAACAAACCAGAGTACACGTGCTTCCGCCATCAACAGCATATAAACAGAAGTAACTGCTGTTTTAACAATAGAAAAGGGGTTTGAAATGTTTCTTTGTCATATATCACCATAAAGCACCAATCCCCGTTTTTTAAGTACAGCATATACATTTTTTTCTATTTCCCAGAACCCCCTGGGATCCCCTGGTTTCCGAGATATTTTTGTGTGTGCCAGGTGTGGACACAAAACAAGTACAGTAACAACAGAACGCTGTCTATTGGCCGAAGAAGTAAATCTGTCTGCAGCTGCCATTTTCTCTCCACCTGGAGACAAAAGAGACCTTGCTTGGTGGAAAAAATGACAAATATCTTGGAAACCGTGGGGCTCCCAGGAGTTCGGAGGACTGCTGATCAGCTCCAAGGGCATACCCAGGCTGCAGGGGAGAGTGGCTTGAACCGAAATTGTGCTTCAGTGATTAACAGTGATCCCGGGACCACAATGTCAGAATTCCTGCTATAGAATAATGCATGGAAGATGGGAAACTTTGAGGTGTGTTTTTCACTTCATTTAGAGTTAATGCCTAACTTTAGCCAGAACACTGTATAAACAAAACAGATAGGCCCCCACTCAGCTTCGTGTACATATACATGTACATGTACATATATGCATCAAAGGGAAACAGTGACCAAAAACCAAGAACCCCAGTGGGTTAGAGAAAAAGCACCTTAGATGGTGACAGCTACTAGAAAAATCAATGCGTTTATTATATGCAGAGGATAACTGTATCTCAAATACTAATATGATAAGACGGGCAGGATAGACATATAATACAGTACACACAGAAAGTGAAACCGTGCTATACAGAGGGGAAGATGTAAAACTGTGTAATTAAAATAGTCTCTAAACTAATTTTAATAATAAATGTTCGAAATAAATCACATTCATCAATTAAACATACTATGTTCATATGAAGCCGGGACAAGTTCAACTGCAGCTACAAAGTAGATCAGGGAAACTGCCAACTAATAATTGTCAGCTCCTAGATCCCAACAGTTAAATTAGCTGTTCTGTTTAATAAATAGTATTGCTTCATGTAAGGGGCTTTTTCCTCTACCCCACTGGGGCTCTTTGTTTTTGGTAACTTTAGCCAGTCAATACATGTGTATTTTTTATATATATTTTTAACCATGTATTTATCCCAAAATCAACGCATGACTGCAAACCCTTCTCACTGATTTTTCTGTTCGTCTCCCTAATTTGCAGTCAGCCTCACACATTTTTAGCAACAGCTGCCTCGTGGACTTCAATAGAGTCTCACTGGTAGAAGTAATACGTTTTCCATAAAAATCCTATTTTTTGTTGTTGTACAGAAACTTCAAATCTCACTACTTTGGGTCATTGGAGGTTGGCATCTCTGAAGTGGCACGTAGCAAAGCATGAGCATTTCATATATATAGGTTAGCGCACAACTACTCACATCAACTTGTATGTAGTGCACTTTAGAAGAGGCCGGCTGAGAACCAGATCCACAAAAGGGTGCTACGATTAAGCACACCTTTACCCCTATACATATGAATAGGAGTAAAGGTATGCTAAAGCTTAGCCCTCCTGTGTGGATCTGGGCCTGAATCCCTTATAGATAGTATGCTCATGCAGAAGCTGGCCATTTTATTCTCGACCTCTTTACTGCCATGAAGATCAACAAGGGTTTTTTGTACAATGAAGTAGAGATGCAGATTCCAATAACCTAAACCAGGGTGATTTGGGAGGGGGAGGGGGGGGGGGGGTTCATGGCCAAGAGACAGCATTTTGCTGGAAAAATCTGGACTATATTGAAGACTCCAGCATCATCAGTCTCCTAGGCTCAGTTGAAGTCTATTAAACACCTAATGCTAAAAGTAAGACACACAGAATAAGATGCATGACAAAACTGAAAACGTGGGTTAAATAGCTTGAAAACCCTCACTGATAACAAAGGAGTACAGTAGCTCTACTAGGACCTGACTATGCCAGCCAGTCCAGATGTTTACACTGGGATTGGGGTCTTAAAGCAGCAGTCCAAGCTGCCATGTATATATATAAAAATCCCCCTTTAATATTTGCATCAATACAATCCACACAATGATAAGTAATTAGCTAAGTTGCCAATCGATCTGTTCTCCTGTAGAACGCACTGGGACTGCAGCCTAAATCTGTCTCCGCGTCTCCCCTGCTGAAATCCCTCTCCTGTCTTTCTATCAAATCCCGCATCTCACACTCAATTCTCCTCCTCACTTTTAAAGCTTTACACTCTTCTGCTTGCTCCTCATTACATCTCAGCCCTAATTTCTCGTTATACACCATCCCGGCTCTTGTGTTCTGCTCAAGGATGTCTTCTTTCTACCCCCTTTGTATCTAAATCCCTCTCCCGCCTTAAACCTTTCTCACTGACTGCCCCACACCTCTGGAATGCCCTTCCCCTCAATACCCGACTAGCACCCTCTCTATCCACCTTTAAGACCCACCTTAAGACACACTTGCTTAAAGAAGCATATGAGTAGCACCGTGGCTAATACTTTACACATGATACATAAAGCTTGGCCCCCTGCAGACGCACTTACCAGAACTCCCTCCTACTGTCTCTGTACGTTCTTCCTACATACCAATTAGATTGTAAGCTCTTCAGAGCAGGGACTCCTTTTCCGAAATGTTACTTTTATGTTTGAAGCACTGATTCCCATGATCTGTTATTTGTATTATTTGTTATTTTTATGATTGTCACGTGTATTACTACTGTGAAGAGCTATGTACATTAAAGCTGCAGTTCAAGCTGCCGTTTAAAAAAAAAAAAAAAAAACATATTTATTTTTTTCCCTATTCAATATGTGCATCAATACAATTTGCACACTGACAAGTAATTAGCTAAGCTGCAGATCGATCTGTTCTCCTGTAATCGATCGCTTGCTCCGGGTTATTTAATTCAGTTCTTGCACAGCATTCTGGGCAATGTAGTCCTGGAATATGATTGACAGGGCAGTTACTAGATACAATTGGCGCACTGCTAGAGAGAGGGCAGGGCTCAAGAGCCAGAGCCGGTCAGAAGGGGAAGGGGGCTGTCACTTTGGAAATGCTTCCTACATTAGAAATATTAAAAAATGTCTTTAAAACATTTTTTTTTTAAATCCTACAAGTATTTTCTCATAGTACAGAACGGATTTAATAAAAATAAAAAAATAAACACATGCAGGGTATTGTTTTAACGTCTGCTTTAATGGCGCTATATACATACATACATACATACATAAAAAATGTCATTCAGAGTTGTTAAAAAAAATAAAAAAATGCTACAAGTATTTTCTCATGGTACAGAACTGATTTATTGATAAAAAAAACACACGGGTCGATCGACAACTCAGCATTTTTTTAAAAGAAATCAACGTGTTACAAGCCCAGCTTCCGTTATCTTCTTATTCATCGGATGTGAAAATCGATCAGTATAAAGCTATTATGGAGGAGTAATGTAAAGAACAATTACTAAGTGATGTTATTCAAATATAATGTATAACGTGTCTGGGAACCAAATATTATAGCTGCCTCCTTCCCACCCTAAATGTTTTTCTTATTTAACTTTACCTGAATTAAAAGCTCCCTTGGAGCAGGAAGCCCCAGTTCTCCTCTGGATCGGGAGATAATTGACCTGATTGTCCCATGGCTCCGGGCAATGTAATAATCTCTGAGTCAATGGATGAGTGAAATGTGACAAATCATTACATTTTCTTTACGTTACCTGCACAGAAGTTGCCGGCCGCCATTTTTATTTTTAATCGGGGAAGAACAGACGAAAGATTAGATGAAGCAGCAGTCTGCCGGTGGTAAAACTGGGGCAGTCCAGCTACAGGAGACACTATGGTCCATGTAACATGGGGAGGGGGGGAGAGGGGAGCAGCACTCAGTCCTGATATTACAGTACACAATATTGTTAGTTGAGTTAATAAGTTAAATCCCTGTTATTTTACTACCGTAACTGGTAGAATAACCCTAACCCCTTGGCACACGGTATGTAGCAGCCCTCGAGACAGAGAAGTGGCAAATAATATCAGTTTGAGTGTATTTAACAACGTACTGTACCGGCTGCGATAGCAACGTGTACTGTCGTTTTCATACATACCATGACTGTTTAATGTCATTTGTTATGGTAGAAAATATACACTGCCTCTAACAGCTCAACATAAGGGATGTTTAGGCATGGCTGAAGGGATTGTTAAGGCCAGAGACACTCCTTATTTCTGGAATTCCTTTCTGCAGTAATGCTTTCCATCTGTGCATTCACTGCGCTGCTTTGTTGTAATTGGTGACATAAGAATGTGGGCTGTTCCAGGCAGCTCAGCTCTGACTGCCCCAGCTTCCTCCCAAGGCCTCTGCCTTACTGTACTCGCTTTATAAAGATATAGCAACCCACAGCAAAGACTTCGTTCATGGGAGGTTACAGTCCTGCGGACGAAGGGTCTCATGCTGAAAAGTGACGCTGCATTCAAAATTCCTCTGAAAAGTAACATTTTCTTCTGACAGTTTTCGCAGGTAACTTGCAAGATGAAGGCAGATCAGAGGCGCCCGTTGAATTTCAGTGCAAAATCTGAAATGTGGAACTGCTTCACTACATGTAAAAACTGGCTGCTCATATTAGTTAAGAGCAAAGATGTGTGTGTGTGTGTGTATATATATATATATATATATATATATATATACTTGGAATGTTACGTGTTCCCATATATATATATATACACACACACACACACACACACACGTCACATTCCAAGTTGCACTGTTTTTGAGTAAACCCCTTGCCTGCTTTATTCAATGTAACATCGCCGGAAGAAGAGATCAGTGCATCTCGAAAACTCGCACAAATAAAAGCATTTTGTTAGCCACAGAACGGTATCGTCTAATCATTTATAGCCGGACATAGCTTCTTTAAGATGTTATGCAATTCCAAGGTAGGAATTTGGCAACCCAAAATACAAAAGAAATATATACTCATTACACACGAAGAAAATAAATAGGAAACACAATTCCATATATTTTAATATACTACTGCATGTTAGAACTGACCCTAGATCAATTTGAAAGGACATACTTGACTATTATTCTGTATTGGGTAAACGGTGTCAATCTGAGCTTTAGTACTATTAAAATAAGAATTTAAAGACAGGAGGGGGAAGGCCTATAATACTTTGTTACTCGACAGTTATGTAAGAACTGGCTTACAAATGAATAATCAATACTAAAACACTCTAGGTATAACCCAAGGCTATAAGTGGTAAAAAGAGGATAAATACCTACACACTATTACCAATCAAATTATAATAGCCAAAGCCACATGCGCTAAAATCCGATACAAATTAGCTTAACATTTTAATTAAAATTCCATAGCAGTATAAAGATATAAAAACACAAAATTGGGCACACACGTATATAAGATATATAAGTTCACAAAAAGTCATGGATATATTTATCTTGACTCCAAATGTAATAGTCGAATCCAGAGGATGCAGGTCTCTTCAGAAAGGAGACAAACTCCAAATTCTTCGAAAGGAATATAGAAAAAAATTCAAAAAAGAGTGCAAACCTCATAGTGTAGTGTTTAATAAAACATGACAAGAATAGAAGAATAACACTCACAGACGTCCGTACATCAGACAGCTTAACATACAGGGGCTAGTGGGCAGTGTTGTCAGCGTTGTTTGAGTGTCCCCGTCGCTGTGGGAGTCCCCGGACCTTCCGCACCATGTGTTGTGCGTCTTGACGTCACCACAGTCAGATGGACCAACTTCCATGGGTACTTCCGCCGACTCGCACAATCACTTCCTGGCTCACTTTGCCATTACCACACCATACTAGTCGCCCTCAAACACTACTGGGCAAAAGAAAACGACCCCTACACGTTTCGAGGAAACGTCTCTTCTTCATGAGATGAGTTCTCGTGTATATATGAAAAAACTACTAATCCACCCCTCCTTTGTGACGCTAAACCAAATAATGGAGACCACACAATGTTGGAAGAAAAGGTCACAGCTTTATTTTAACATCCGCTGTTAAAATCCTACCAGCCTGCCCGCCAGCCAAGTATGCTCCATGCAAAATGGGGGGGAGATCCTTGCCCAGACAGCCAGCAATTGGCCCGCTCCCTCCCCCCGCCCGTAGAATGTGCATGGGGGGGGAGATCCTTGCCCAGACAGCCAGCAATTGGCCCGCTCCCTCCCCCCGCCCAAAAGCACTGTAAAATGGGAGGGGGAGATCCTCATTCAGCCGATGTTGGGCTGCTTCCCTCCCCCTCCCGCCCCTAGGGTCAGCTTAGGCCCAGCCCTAAAGCTGGCACCCAGCCTTTTACCAGCTTTGATTGGGCATAGGCTGGCCCGGCCCTACAGCCGGCGCCTCCAGCCTGCCGCGCTATTCTAGGGGCTCCAGCTGACAGGCGGACCCTAAAGTCCTCACCCGTTCTCCGTCTTGTGAGCTTGGCTGGCGCGGCAGCTCCGCTGTGACGAGGAGACAAACTGCTCCTGTGTGATACAAATCATGTTAATATAACATTCCAACAGTTTAATACAATAGCCAAACATTAGGGATGGGTGAGTGGGAATTCCGTTAGCTCTGTCTCTCTCCCCTGGGGCCCCACTCTTTATACCCTCTCCCCCCTCCCCCTGCATGGGAGGGGACAAGCAGCCTTCCCACTCCGTGTGGGAAGGGGGAGGGGGGTTAGCCGACCCCCCCTACCAGCTCTCGCCAATCAGGACGTCGCAGCCCTTAAGGAGCCTACGACCCCATGCTGGGGCCTCTGCCTCTTCAATAGATGAATTTGGAAAAATTCCAAATTCTTTTCAGCGTTATGAACCAATGGTGGAATATGTGGTGATGGTCTTGGTATAGGATAGTCATAGAATAACTCCAGGATCTTTCAAATATGAAAAAGATCAAAGATAAAATGCCAATATAGCAGAATTCTGTAAATCACTTTATATAAGCAGGAAGGAATAAAATCAATGTACTGTACTTACAAATTTTACATTGATAAAGAGCGTAATGATTAATTACATAATGTGAGACTTTAATGTTAACACTATATATTTTAATGGTTTTGTGTAATATTGAGGCTTTTGAGTCCTCTATGATGTAGACTAATGGGAGCAGCCAAGCTACAGATCACCATGGCAATGTTATGTCACAGTTGCCATGGGTTACCAAATGGCATTTAAACAGTGGGAAGTTCCATGAAGAACTACACCCCCTGACAAAGGGAAGATGTTTCCTCGAAACGCGGTTCAGGGCGACTGGTATGGTGCGGTGACGGCAAAGCGAGCGAGGAAGTGATTGTGCGAGGAGGCAGAAGTACTCCCTGTAACTTGGTCCACCTGACTGTGGTGACGTCAAGACGCACAGCACGTGTTGCGGAATGATCAGGGTTTCCCACAGTGATGGTGGACTCAAGGGACGCTCAGACAATGCTGATAACACTGCCCACTAGCCCCTGTATTTTAAGCTGTCTGATTTATGGACGTCTGTGAGTGTGATTCTTCTATTTTTGTCATTTAAAAAAAAAAAATTAAATACTAAACTATGAGGTTTGTGCTCTTTTTCACACTTTTTCTATAACACGTTGTTACTCACCTATTCTATATTTTGAGCTATGAATTTCCAGGTGCATGGCCTGTACAGTCATGTTCCAGATTGTGGAGGTCATTTCAATATTTACAATTGACAGGATTGGCAAAATGTTCCCTGACAAGGAAGTCTGGCCAACAGATAGAGGCAGTGTCATTGTGTGTGTGTATATATATATATATCTGGTGAAATGCTTATGTATTCCAAGCACCAGGTGCATCTAAAAATGTCCGCACCACAGACTGGTAGCCATGCTTAGGACAAGCACACCACAGAGAGACTGTCCCTAGCCTCCATCTGTTCTGTCATTTCTCTTGTACTGATGGATAATGTGTGGTGCAGGCCTCTCTGACAGGAAATAAATGGCCACTGCTTGGGATTTTATCTCGCCAAACGTCTCCCCCTCCTCCTTTGCTGGCAGTAGGACATTCCTTACTTGTTTTCCCTCCCCCATCTCTAACTTTAAATCTGGCTTCCTGTCTATATGAGTCACTGGGAAAATCACACCACTGGACATACGATACCTGTTTGTTTGCTGACTATTGTGTTCCACCTGCAGGTAGAGTTTGTTGTATTCAAGAGATCAGATAAAAACGAAGCAGTTGTGTACTATGCGTGAGCAGTATCTGACCATACTGTAATGTCTATAGACAAAATGCGCTTAGCTGGGACAGTAAAACACGAAGCCATTTTACCGGTGTTTGAATCCACTATTCCATGTCTTATGCATTGAATGGGTCCTGTGTGACTCATTCCGTTTTGTGTTTGACGCAATGTTTTATGGGACATATGGCACAGCACAGTATGTGAGTGTGCACTGCCTGTTTCTGTGCTCTGCCAGACTAGAGCACATTTGCCGATGTCTGTACAATTTCAGGAGAAGCCCAGCGCAATAAGAAAATATACACGGTGTGCTTGTAAAATGTAAGTTGGCTACTAAATAAAATGAAAGATGAATTTCTACCTTATCTCTAGCCAAACACAAATCTTGAGCCACCCTCGTCATCATACACATTGCTGGTGTTGTTTTATGCCTTACGCATGGGTGAACGTTAACAAATGAGCTATTCTGCATTCTGTAATCGTGATGATTTTTGAACAGGAGATATTCAAATTCTGTGTTCATTTCAATTTATTAGAAAAAAAAAAAAATACATATTCCATATAATTCACAGATAAACTGCATTCACCCCTTGTCCCTCTGTCCACCTCTCAGGCTGCTGTGAGGGACAGACAGTAAAATGATTAGATAGGTTCCATGAATCCCACGTTACAGATGCAGCTGCTGTTATCTGAACATTTCACGGAGCCGTTTTCGTGAACTCTGCTGTATTCCACGCGGCATTCACTCGGTATTCTTCCACGAACGCTGCCGGAAATGCCGCCAATCACACCAGTCACACCTATCCCAATCCAGCAATGTACCGGCACCGGCTTGCAATAACGGTCCGACCGTCGGTGAAAACCTGGTGAACGGCAATCCTTGCTACATGGCAGACAACGCTAAACTTTTCTACACCTGATAAAAACACTAGTAAAAACGCGTCTTAATGCGGGAAAGTTTGAAGAAATGCGGCACGACCTGGGTATGCCCAGGAATACAACTCGTGAAATGTTCGGATAACGGCTGCTGCATCTGTATCAGGTTGGTGGATGAGGACAGCAGTTGTAATGAATCTCTAGCATGCGCTAAAAAAATAAAATAATTGACCTTGGCTACGTGACATTCGTGGCTTCACTACACGTTGCCGAGGCTTGTGAAAAGGACAGTTTAGTTAGCAGCATTTTAGTGACCTAAAATGACAAGGTACACCAACTCTGTAATGTGAACTTCAAATAAAATAGGGACCTGACAGTAGGAATAGTATTTGCAGATCATGGTACTAGTTTCGACATGAGTTAATGAATTGTATTCTTTTTTTGTTGCTTAGGTTCCCCAATCAAATCTTGGAATGAGATCTCCTCAGAGCCCCACACGTGAGACTGGAAAAGTAAGGATACTCAGTGTTTGTCCCCACAGGGTGTAGTGACTGTGCACCTGGCATAGTGTAAGGATACTCAGTGTTTGTCCCCACAGGGTGTAGTGACTGTGCACCTGGCATAGTGTAAGGATAATTGGTGTTTGTCCCCACAGGGTGTAGTGACTGTGCACCTGGCATAGTGTAAGGATACTCGGTGTTTGTCCCCACAGGGTGTAGTGACTGTGCACCTGGCATAGTGTAAGGATAATTGGTGTTTGTCCCCACAGGGTGTAGTGACTGTGCACCTGGCATAGTGTAAGGATACTCGGTGTTTGTCCCCACAGGGTGTAGTGACTGTGCACCTGGCATAGTGTAAGGATAATTGGTGTTTGTCCCCACAGGGTGTAGTGACTGTGCACCTGGCATAGTGTAAGGATACTCGGTGTTTGTCCCCACAGGGTGTTGTTACTGTGCACCTGGCATAGTGTAAGGATACTCGGTGTTTGTCCCCACAGGGTGTAGTGACTGTGCACCTGGCATAGTGTAAGGATACTTGGTGTTTCTCCCCACAGGGTGTAGTGACTGTGCACCCGGCATAGTGTAAGGATAATTGGTGTTTGTCCCCACAGGGTGTAGTGACTGTGCACCCGGCATAGTGTAAGGATACTTGGTGTTTGTCCCCACAGGGTGTGGTGACTGTGCACCCGGCATAGTGTAAGGATACTTGGTGTTTGTCCCCACAGGGTGTAGTGACTGTGCACCCGGCATAGTGTAAGGATAATTGGTGTTTGTCCCCACAGGGTGTAGTGACTGTGCACCCGGCATAGTGTAAGGATAATTGGTGTTTGTCCCCACAGGGTGTAGTGACTGTGCACCCGGCATAGTGTAAGGATAATTGGTGTTTGTCCCCACAGGGTGTAGTGACTGTGCACCCGGCATAGTGTAAGGATACTCGGTGTTTGTCCCCACAGGGTGTGGTGACTGTGCACCTGGCATAGTGTAAGGATAATTGGTGTTTGTCCCCACAGGGTGTAGTGACTGTGCACCCGGCATAGTGTAAGGATAATTGGTGTTTGTCCCCACAGGGTGTAGTGACTGTGCACCCGGCATAGTGTAAGGATACTCGGTGTTTGTCCCCACAGGGTGTGGTGACTGTGCACCTGGCATAGTGTAAGGATAATTGGTGTTTGTCCCCACAGGGTGTAGTGACTGTGCACCCGGCATAGTGTAAGGATACTCGGTGTTTGTCCCCACAGGGTGTAGTGACTGTGCACCCGGCATAGTGTAAGGATAATTGGTGTTTGTCCCCACAGGGTGTAGTGACTGTGCATCCGGCATAGTGTAAGGATACTCGGTGTTTGTCCCCACAGGGTGTGCACCTGGCATAGTGTAAGGATACTCGGTGTTTCTCCCCACAGGGTGTAGTGACTGTGCACCTGGCGTAGTGTAAGGATACTCTGTGTTTGTCCCCACAGGGTGTAGTGACTGTGCACCTGGCATAGGGTAAGGATACTCGGTGTTTGTCCCCACAGGGTGTAGTGACTGTGCACCTGGCATAGTGTAAGGATACTCGGTGTTTGTCCCCACAGGGTGTAGTGACTGTGCACCCGGCATAGTGTAAGGATACTTGGTGTTTCTCCCCACAGGGTGTAGTGACTGTGCACCCGGCATAGTGTAAGGATACTCTGTGTTTGTCCCCACAGGGTGCAGTGACTGTGCACCCGGCATAGTGTAAGGATACTCGGTGTTTGTCCCCACAGGGTGTAGTGACTGTGCACCCGGCATAGTGTAAGGATACTTGGTGTTTGTCCCCACAGGGTGTAGTGACTGTGCACCCGGCATAGTGTAAGGATACTCGGTGTTTGTGCACACAGGGTGTAGTGACTGTGCACCTGGCATAGTGTAAGGATACTCGGTGTTTGTGCACACAGGGTGTGGTGACTGTGCACCTGGCATAGTGTAAGGATAATTGGTGTTTGTCCCCACAGGGTGTAGTGACTGTGCACCTGGCATAGTGTAAGGATACTCGGTGTTTGTCCCCACAGGGTGTTGTTACTGTGCACCTGGCATAGTGTAAGGATACTCGGTGTTTGTCCCCACAGGGTGTTGTTACTGTGCACCTGGCATAGTGTAAGGATACTCGGTGTTTGTCCCCACAGGGTGTAGTGACTGTGCACCTGGCATAGTGTAAGGATACTCGGTGTTTGTCCCCACAGGGTGTTGTTACTGTGCACCTGGCATAGTGTAAGGATACTTGGTGTTTCTCCCCACAGGGTGTAGTGACTGTGCACCCGGCATAGTGTAAGGATAATTGGTGTTTGTCCCCACAGGGTGTAGTGACTGTGCACCCGGCATAGTGTAAGGATACTTGGTGTTTGTCCCCACAGGGTGTGGTGACTGTGCACCCGGCATAGTGTAAGGATACTTGGTGTTTGTCCCCACAGGGTGTAGTGACTGTGCACCCGGCATAGTGTAAGGATAATTGGTGTTTGTCCCCACAGGGTGTAGTGACTGTGCACCCGGCATAGTGTAAGGATAATTGGTGTTTGTCTCCACAGGGTGTAGTGACTGTGCACCCGGCATAGTGTAAGGATACTCGGTGTTTGTCCCCACAGGGTGTGGTGACTGTGCACCCGGCATAGTGTAAGGATAATTGGTGTTTGTCCCCACAGGGTGTAGTGACTGTGCACCCGGCATAGTGTAAGGATACTCGGTGTTTGTCCCCACAGGGTGTGGTGACTGTGCACCTGGCATAGTGTAAGGATAATTGGTGTTTGTCCCCACAGGGTGTAGTGACTGTGCACCCGGCATAGTGTAAGGATACTCGGTGTTTGTCCCCACAGGGTGTAGTGACTGTGCACCCGGCATAGTGTAAGGATAATTGGTGTTTGTCCCCACAGGGTGTAGTGACTGTGCACCCGGCATAGTGTAAGGATACTCGGTGTTTGTCCCCACAGGGTGTGCACCTGGCATAGTGTAAGGATACTCGGTGTTTCTCCCCACAGGGTGTAGTGACTGTGCACCTGGCGTAGTGTAAGGATACTCTGTGTTTGTCCCCACAGGGTGTAGTGACTGTGCACCTGGCATAGGGTAAGGATACTCGGTGTTTGTCCCCACAGGGTGTAGTGACTGTGCACCTGGCATAGTGTAAGGATACTCGGTGTTTGTCCCCACAGGGTGTAGTGACTGTGCACCCGGCATAGTGTAAGGATACTTGGTGTTTCTCCCCACAGGGTGTAGTGACTGTGCACCCGGCATAGTGTAAGGATACTCTGTGTTTGTCCCCACAGGGTGCAGTGACTGTGCACCCGGCATAGTGTAAGGATACTCGGTGTTTGTCCCCACAGGGTGTAGTGACTGTGCACCCGGCATAGTGTAAGGATACTTGGTGTTTGTCCCCACAGGGTGTAGTGACTGTGCACCTGGCATAGTGTAAGGATACTCGGTGTTTGTGCACACAGGGTGTGGTGACTGTGCACCTGGCATAGTGTAAGGATACTCGGTGTTTGTCCCCACAGGGTGTGGTGACTGTGCACCTGGCATAGTGTAAGGATACTCGGTGTTTGTCCCCACAGGGTGTAGTGATTGTGCACCTGGCATAGTGTAAGGATACTCGGTGTTTGTCCCCACAGGGTGTAGTGATTGTGCACCTGGCATAGTGTAAGGATACTCGGTGTTTGTCCCCACAGGGTGTAGTGATTGTGCACCCGGCATAGGGTAAGGATACTCGGTGTTTGTCCCCACAGGGTGTAGTGATTGTGCACCTGGCATAGGGTAAGGGCTTCAGCACTCATAATTAGAAAAGAAAAAACAACATTTGTTGCCTTTTTCGGGGCACCTATATTGTGAGGAAGTAAAAAAACTGTTATTGTATTTTTCTTGTGTGCTGACAACATATTCCACAGCGCAGTACAATGAGGAGAGAGGAAAATAATATTGTATGGCAAAGGGATACATATATGCTAACCCTTTCAGTGCCAAAGAGCCGTGCTAACAGTTCCGCATCAGGTGACCGCTCCTCGGTAATGAGGTTTTTGTTCCGGGTGTTGGACCTGATGGGATGTGACGGGGAGGGGGCTCTCTCACTTCAGTGCAGCCCCTAAAAACTGAGCAGAGGCCAATGAAGTAATAAGGGCCCCTTGGGCACCAGTTTTCTTGGTGTCACTAGGGCACTGAAGAGGTTAATAGGAGCTTACAATGTAGAAGGACGGCAATGGAGACACATCAGGAAATGGTGCTAGTTATATTTCAAAGCTTCAGCATATTGAAGGGGGTCCTCTGCCAGGTGCAGACTGTAAGGGCTGTAATATCGTGCGCGCGCGTCAATGATAATTGCAGGGTATGACCCTGCAGTTGCTATACTTCAGACGCGCGCGCACGGCCGTGAGCTTTGGCGCGGCAGATCTGCTGCCGCGCTGCGAGCCAATCACAGCGCGGCCTGACGCTGTGACGTCAGCCATGACCCCTAGCTGCGCATGCCACCGCGTGCGCTATATTAACTAAACGCGCTTAGCACGTGCGCATTTAGTTAATATAGCGCACGCGGTGGTGTGTGCCGCTAGGTAGCGTGGCTCTGACATCACAGCGTCAGGCCGCGCTGTAATTGGCTCGCAGCGCTGCAGCAGCGCGAAAATACAAATTTCTTGTATTTTCCCAGATCTGCCGCGCCAACGCTCGCAGCCGTGTGTGCGCGCCTGTAGTATAACAACTGCAGGGTCATACCCTGCAATTATCATTGAGGCGCACGCTATATTATAGCCCTTAAGAAGACTCGGTGAGTTACAGCAAAAGTGAAATAATGATTATAAATCAAGAGGAAAGCTTTTCCCAGAACTACAGTCGTTGTTCTTGTCCCAGACAGTTTACACTCTAAATTTGGAGATAAAGTAACTAGCCCGAGGTCACATGGAGCGATAACCCTGGGATTTGAACTGGGCCCCATTCAAAGGCAATAACATGGTCACTAAGATATGTGTGTGAGCATATATATGGTCTTTTATTCCCTGTTAACACTGTTTTCTCCCTCGCAGCACAGTGAAAATGTCCGTTCCTTACCTCTCTCTGGTCATGTCGGGTTTGACAGTTTACCCGACCAGCTTGTCCGCAGATCAATCCAACAGGGATTTTGTTTCAACATCCTTTGCATTGGTAAGAGGTGGTGGACACATTGTATACGTTGTATTTTACTATGTTATCATGTACTTTTGTCAATCGAACAAAGGGTATTAAGAAAACCATCTTTCAAGCTATAATCCCTGCTTCTATAGCGCTGATAAATATACTAGCAATATGCTTTCATATTATTTTTTCAGGAGTCATTTGAAAAGATTTTTGGGTGCGGATTCATTATACTCCAATATACATTGACGCAAATGACTGTTTGAGCCGCTTCAGAGTATATTGAATGAGCCCTTGTGTTTACATTTAATCAAATGACGACTCGTTATTTTGGAAATTAAAAAAATAATGTCTGCAAACCCCACGCCCCATATTTTCATTTTTCATCATGCTTAACAATTTGGAGTTTTGAAACACATACATGAGCTTAGTTATGTCAATCTGATCTTAATATTCCAATGTCGACATGCTTGGGCCATTTAAAGGTGCATTTCTGTACAGGTATCCCCTTGAAAATTATCATGCAGCAATCCCGGGTTCTAGTTTTTCTTTATCTTACCTGGACTCGGGGTCCCCTAACTATCCAGAATCCTCCAGTTCAGGAGATATTTGTAGGTTTTTTTGTGTGCCGGTTTTGCCACAAGAATAAATTACAAATACATTGACAGATTACAAACATGGCTGCAAGGGTCACCAATAGAATGACGCTGTGGCTTCTCTGGTGTTTGCCAGAGTGAGCCCTGACCCCGGCAGCCATATTGTTTTTCCAGTTTGCCCAATGGGCCCCTGGTGCTAGACAAAACTCCACTTCTCATTTTTTTGCCAGCTTTTGCACACACGCAATGTAATACAAATCTGTAATATTGACGATTTCAGCTTAGTAACAAACAGCCCAAAATAATGTGTAAGGATCCACTTACATCCTTCAAATACCCTGAAGGGTCGCAGTGTTTCTTCTAGTCAAAAGTCTAGATTTGAGTGAAAAATGGAGGTATCAAAAAAAATGTGCATATAAATAACAAAAAAAATGAGAAAAGAAAATATAGGACCCTTTCAGTGTGAGATGGGTAGGCAGATTATTGGAGATAAGGAAAAACCAGAGGTATTAAACAAATTCTTTGCCTCTATGTTTACCAGGGAAGAATCAAGTTCAATAGTGGTACCGCAGGAGGAAGCCACAACCTCTATATTAATGAACAATTGGTTAACTGAGGAAGAAGTTCATAAGCGGCTTGAAAAAATTTAAGTAAATAAGGCACCTGGCCCCAATGTCATATATCCAAGAGTTCTCAAGGAGTTAAGTTCAGTAATAGCCAAACCATTACATTTAATATTGAAGGACTCCATTTCCACAGGCACAGTACCACAAGATTGGCGTAAAGCAGATGTGGTGCCTATATTTTAAAAGGTAGCTAGATCACAACCGGGGAATTACAGACCTGTAAGCCTGACTTCAATAGTGGGCAAACTACTTGAAGTTTTAATTAAGTAATAATCCCCAAAGAACAGGGCATTACTGGCCAATAATGCCCTGGCTGGATGAGTTGAAGGGCCGAGGCGAAGCCGAGGGACTTTAACCCAGGCAGGGCATTATTGGCCAGTAATGCCCTGTTCTGAGGGGATTATTACTATTATAGGCTAAATGTAGGCTTTTTTAATAAAAAATTGACACTTTTGTTATGATATATAACTCGGAACTACGGTGATGCGCCTGTGTAGGAAAAAGAAGTAAAGTAGCAAATGAGAGGGGTGAGAGGTGGGGGGGGGGGAGAAGAGAGGTGAGGGGGGGGAGAAGAGAGGTGAGGGGGCAAGGGGGGAGGAGAGACAAGGGTGGGGGAGAAGAGATAGGTGAGTGGGGATTGAGGGAGGTGGTGGAGGTGGGAAGCGAGGTGAGGGGGGAAGCGAGCGCGAGGAGAGAGGTGAGGGGGGTGGGAGGGGAGGGGGAGAGGTGACGGGGAGGGGGAGGTGTTGAGGGGGGAATGGGATGAGAAATGGGGGGGGTTAAGGGATGAGAAGTGGGGGGGAGAAGAGGGGAGGGGGAGAGGTGGGTTAAGTGGAGACTGGGAAGAGAAGTGGGGGGACAGTGATTTTAACTACAAACTAAAAAAAAAACAGATACAAATGACCTTAGCAAAAGCTATGCAAGTGGTGGAAGAAATATTACTTTGTTGCAAGTGACAAGGTTACTATTTGGGACCCACCAGCTTCTGACAGCAATTGCAGGGGGGGGGGGGGGGAGAGTGGAAACCTGCATGTGCTGTGTGTGAGAGTGCCTGCATGTGCTGTGTGAGAGAGCCTGCATGTGCTGTGTGAGAGTGCCTGCAAGTGCTGTGTGAGAGAGCCTGCATGTGCTGTGTGAGAGCCTGTGTGAGAGAGCCTGCATGTGCTGTGTGAGAGAGCCTGCATGTGCTGTGTGAGAGTCTGTGTGAGAGTGCCTGCATGTGCTGTGTGAGAGTGCCTGCATGTGCTGTGTGAGAGAGCCTGCATGTGCTGTGTGAGAGAGCCTGTGTGACAGAGTGAAGTCAACTCCTATCAGTTACGCCTGGGAGACATATGTCTGAGTGCTTCATCCAGCACTCATAAGGGTTAACTCAGGTGGAGGTTAGGAAATCAGAACTCTTTAGCTGACACCTGAGAGCCAGCAAGGTAGATAAGGATCATGTGACTGGCAGTAGCTGCCAGAGAGAGAGAGAGAGAAGCACACTGCTGCGTGAGCCCTTAGCCAGAGGGATTTCACCAAAGACTACTTCAACTAAAGTAAGGATTATTAATTTGCTTACTGACTGCTTAAAGTACCCTTAAGGTTTGGTTCTGGTTTAGCCAGCCAGCCTGCTAGATAGGTCTGCTGTGTTATTAGTCAGTTTTTCTCCCAAAGTGGAGCAGGATTTATTTTGTTAAAGGGACAGTGTACCCGCATGTTATGTTACTGTGGAGAAATAAAGCCATTGAACGTTTTTATTTATCCTGAAACTATACGTGTGGACTGTTCCCTGACCTCGGCTACAGGCCGTCCTGCCACAGGGGGTGTCAGAAGTGGGATATCGGACGGCCCCTGTATCTTAAGGGCCACACAAAAAAAAAAATGGAAAAAATGGAGAAATTTTTTTCTCAGTTCCTTGAGCAACAGCTCCAGCTAGCAGAGAAGCAAGCAGAGCGACAAGCCCAGCAAGATGAGCGACAAGCCCAGCAAGCTGAGCGACAAGCCCAGCAAGATGAGCAACAGGCCCGGCGAGAGGAAAAGCTACTCCAACTGCTGGTCGAAGGCCCAACCCCAGGCAGACCAGGGATTCCAAATAACCCAACGGTGATGCTGCCTAAAATGAAGCCAAATGAAGACCCAGAGGCATTTCTCCTCACTTTTGAAAGGGTAGCCACGGCCCACGGCTGGACAGTTGATCGCTGGGTAACGACTCTGGCTCCACTCCTCATAGGCAGCCTACCAGGCTCTTCCAGCGGACGAGGCCATGGACTATCAGAAACTAAAGGCTGCTATTCTGGATCGCCTAGGCCTCACGCCAGAGACCTACCGACAGCGGTTCCGGACAGTCAAATATACAAACCGAGACAGACCCGAGGTCGTAGCCCACCGCTTAGTAGACTTATGTACCAGGTGGATACAACCGGGAAAACATGACAAGGCAGAGATCCTTGAACAGTTTGTGCTCGAGCAGTTCATACAGATACTGCCCCCCACCTCCCGCTCCTGGGTAAAAAGACACGCTGCATTTTCCCTGGATTCAGCGGTCCGCTTGGTGGAAAACTTCCTGGGCGACGACACCCAACAGGATAGCTGGGAACGGCCGGTGCAAACACCAGTTGCTTCCGGTGATACTAGAGGTAGGAGAGCAGACAATCGAGGGGTCTACAACCCGCCAGCTCGGGAGATCCAGTCAACCCGATCGGAAGACCCTTTCCCATCTCGGAGGGTTCCTGGTACAAACTCCCGCAGAGACGCCCATCCTGGGTCCGAGGCCAGTGGATCACTCAAGGGAGGCCGCCACCCACAGTATTCCCCGAGAACCTGGACTCCTGTCACCCACCCGGTGGAGAGGATAACCCCACCAACCAGAAGGGAGGATCCCATCCAACAGCGGAGAGGTCCAAACAGCGAGCCCCGTCGAGAGCTTCCGCGGACGACCGAGTTTGCGGACTCAGGAGATGAGGAGATGGACTGTTCATATGGCAGAACCACTGCCACAGCTTGTCTCCGAGGGGACCACAATCCATGGTTAGTCCCAGCATCTCTGGAGGGGACAAAAGTAAACGCCATGCTGGACTCGGGCTCTGGAAAAACCCTGATACTAGAGGGCCTAATTCCAAGCAATAGACTATCTTATGACTCTCCTTGGAATATCGAGTGTATCCATGGGGATACAAAGAGATACCCGACGGCGAACGTTACACTGCGTATCCAGGATCAAGAGGCTAGCCTACTAGTGGGAGTTGCTCCTTGGCTACCTGCTCCTGTTCTACTTGGCCGAGACTGGCCCTACCTCGAAACATTGTTGGCCCCTACTCCTACGGAGCCTACTTCTCTGGTACCGGAGAAGCCCGGAGACTTGTTCCCTTTTCCCCCAGAGATTTTCCCCCGTAGACACCATGTCCCAAAGACACGTAAACAGAGACGTGCGGAAAAAGAGGACTGGTTAAGAAAGGCTGGGACTTTTGGTAACATTAGTCAGCCCAAAGGACTGCAGGTCATGGCCGGGGATGACCAGGGTGGGGAACAGATAGATACGGGAGTGTTGCCAGACCTGGATCTTCCTGACTTCCGTCAGAGGCAGAGGGAGGACCCAACTCTGGCTAGACAATATGAGAAGGTGGTACAGGTCAACAACAAGATAATAGATGAACAAGGTGTAAAAGTGTTTCCACATTTTAAACTGTTGAATGACATACTATATCGTGTGAATAAGGTTACACAAACAGGGGAGGTCATTCGACAGATGCTAGTCCCTAAAGGGTTGATTAAAACAGTGTTTACCCTAGCCCATACTCTCCCATGGGGTGGTCATTTCGGCAGAGATAAGACCACGGACCGCATCTCGTCCCGGTTTTACTGGCCAGGCATACATGGTGACATCATGAAACTATGTGAGACATGTCCTGAATGCCAGTTAACCAAAAAGGACAGAAGCCGGCTCCTTTGGTTCCTCTGCCCTTGGTAGCCGTCCCATTCGAGAGAATTGGGGTAGATCTGGTCGGACCTTTAGAACCCTCTGCGAAGGGACATAAATTTATACTCGTTGTTGTTGATTATGCCACCAGGATATCCTGAGGCCTTCCCTCTGAGATCAGCCACTGCTAAACAGGTTGCTCACAGGCTGTTAGAACTGTTTTCTAGGGTAGGACTTCCCCAAGTAATGTTAACTGACCAGGGAACAAATTTCATGGCAAAGTTAATGCAGGATGTCCTGAAGTTATTGGAGGTAAAATCCGTCCGGACCTCGGTCTACCATCCTCAGACTGATGGATTGGTAGAGAGGTTTAATCGTACTTTAAAAACTATGCCTTGGAAGTTTGTGTACACTGAAAAGCGAGCTTGGGATGAACTTCTCCTTTCCTGTTGTTTGCGGTACGAGAAGTTCCCCAATCATCCACAGGCTTCTCCCCGTTTGAGCTCCTATATGGACGCCAACCTCGGGGTATTCTCGACCTACTGAAGGAATCCTGGGAGGAGGAGCCCTCCCCCTCAAAGAATGCCCTTCAGTATGTCATAGACCTTAGAAACCGCCTAGACATGATAGGTCGGTTTGCGAAGGAAAACCTCAAATCTGCTCAAGAACGTCAAGAGAGGCAGTACAATAAAAATGCTCGCTTGAGGGCCTTCCAACCTGGGGACCAAGTGATGCTACTACTACCGACATCAGAGAGTAAACTCCTTGCGAAGTGGCAGGGTCCTTTCCAAGTTCTCTGCTGCACCGGGGAGGTGAACTATGAGATCTCTCAACCAGGGTCCAGGAAGGGTAAACAAATCTACCACGTGAACCTCCTGAAACCCTGGAAAACGATGAGATCGCTGTTCATTCACCCTCGGGAAGGAGAGACGGATTTGGGTCCAAAGCTTCCAAAGGGTAGTACGTACACTGACCATCAGGTTCCCATGGGAGAGCAGTTAACAACGGAACAAAGGTCAGACCTACTTGATGTATGTGACCAGTTCCCAGATGTTTTTTCTGAGTTGCCAGGGCAGACTGATTTAGTGTCCCATAGGATTGAGACAAAACCTGGCGTAAAAGTACGGTCCCGTCCCTATAGATTACCAGAGGGCCGAAAAGACCTGGTAGAGAGGGAGATAATAGACATGTTGGAATTGGGCGTGATCGAGGAGTCCCACAGCGAATGGTGTAGCCCTATCGTGTTGGTCCCTAAACCAGATGTGAAGGTGAGGTTTTGCGTGGATCTGCGAAAGGTAAATGCTGTATCCAGATTTGATGCATATCCAATGCCTAGGGTGGATGAATTGCTTGACTCGCTTGGTAAAGCAGAGTATATCTCCACCCTAGATCTCACGAAAGGATATTGGCAGATACCTCTAGCGGAAGAATCCAAATGCAAAACTGCCTTCGCCACCCCTCTCGGTTTATACCAATTCGTCACTATGCCATTTGGGTTACATGGGGCTCCAGCCACGTTCCAAAGGTTAATGGACAAGGTACTACGACCCCATAGGGCATATGCCGCGGCCTACTTGGATGACATTGCCATCTATAGCAGACACTGGCAGTCTCATATAAAAAGGTTAAGGGCAGTCCTAACGTCCTTAAGAGAAGCAGGGCTCACTGCAAATCCAAAAAAATGTGCCCTGGGTAAATCCACTTCAAAGTACTTGGGCTATGCCGTTGGGGGAGAGATAGTAAGGCCACTAGCTAGCAAGGTGGCCGCCATAAAGGAAGTCCCCACCCCACAGACAAAGACACAGGTCCGCTCCCTTTTGGGGTTAGCAGGGTATTACCGGCGGTTTATCCCCAATTTTTCAGAAATATCTGCACCCCTAACAGATCTGACAAAAAAGAGTACCCCGACCCAAGTTAAATGATCTTGGGAGTGCCAAGACGCCTTTGACATGCTAAAAAAGTGCCTGTCAGAGGGCCCCGCTCTTCGGAGCCCAGATTTTAAAGAGCCCTTCATCATCCAGACGGATGCCTCAGAGGTAGGACTGGGAGCAGTGCTGTCTCAGCAATTTGATGGTGTTGAACACCCCATACTGTTCATCAACTGGAAGCTGTTCCCAAGGGAAGTGAGGTATTCCGTTATTGAGAAGGAGTGCCTCGCTGTAAAATGGGCAATTGAGGCCTTGAGACATTATGTCGCAGGAGTACACTTCACCCTGGTCACTGACCATGCGCCCTTGAAGTGGTTAAACAACATGAAGGACACAAATCCAAGGTTGACCAGGTGGTATATTGCCCTCCAACCCTTCTCTTTTGATATTCAGCATAGACCTGGAAAGGACGATGGAAATGCTGATTTTTTGTCAAGGGAAGGAGTGGAGGGTCGGGCTTCAGCCGTGTGGAACACTAGCCACACACAAACAGGGGAGGTATGTGACAGAGTGAAGTCAACTCCTATCAGTTACGCCTGGGAGACATATGTCTGAGTGCTTCATCCAGCACTCATAAGGGTTAACTCAGGTGGAGGTTAGGAAATCAGAACTCTTTAGCTGACACCTGAGAGCCAGCAAGGTAGATAAGGATCATGTGACTGGCAGTAGCTGCCAGAGAGAGAGAGAAAGAGAAGCACACTGCTGCGTGAGCCCTTAGCCAGAGGGATTTCACCAAAGACTACTTCAACTAAAGTAAGGATTATTCATTTGCTTACTGACTGCTTAAAGTACCCTTAAGGTTTGGTTCTGGTTTAGCCAGCCAGCCAGCTAGATAGGTCTGCTGTGTTATTAGTCAGTTTTTCTCCCAAAGTGAAGCAGGATTTATTTTGTTAAAGGCACAGTGTACCCGCATGTTACGTTACTGTGGAGAAATAAAGCCACTGAACGTTTTTATTTATCCTGAAACTATACGTGTGGACTGTTCCCTGACCTCGGCTACAGGCCGTCCTGCCACAGCCTGCATGTGCTGTGTGAGAGAGCATGCATGTGCTGTGTGAGAGAGCCTGCATGTGCTGTGTGAGAGAGCCTGCATGTGCTGTGTAAGAGAGCCTGCATGTGCTGTGTTAGAGCCTGCATGTGCTGTGTGAGAGCCTGCATGTGCTGTGTGAGAGCCTGCATGTGCTGTGTGAGAGAGCCTGCATGTGCTGTGTGAGAGAGCCTGCATGTGCTGTGTGAGAGAGCCTGCATGTGCTGTGTGAGAGTGTCTGCATGTGCTGTGTGAGAGAGCCTGTGTTGCCGTTCTGTGAGAGGAGAGGAACAGAGATGCCACGCTCCCCCTGCATCTCTGAAAGGTGAGTTGGCAAGTTGACAAAAATTCCAGCCATTACTGAATGAATAATGCCCGGAATTCTAACCCATCAGAGGGCAGGGATTTCAGTAATGCCCAGAATTTTACTGCTTTAGCCTATAATACGGGATAATATTCAGGAATACCTAATGGAAAACAAAATTATTACTAATAGTCAGCATGGATTTATGAAGGATAGATCATGCCAAACTAACCTTATTTGTTTCTTTGAGGAGGTAAGTAGGCATTTAGACCAGGGTAATGCAGTTCATGTGGTCTACATAGATTTTGTAAAGGCTTTTGATACGGTTCTACACGAGGTTGGTGTACAAAATGAAGCAAATTGGACTCAGTAAAAATATATGCACCTGGATTGAAAACTGGTTGAAGGATAGACAACAGAGGGTTGTCATAAATGGAACTTTTTAAGGTTGGGCTAAGGTCGGGAGTGGAGTACCTCAGGGATCGGTACTGGGACCCCTGCTTTTTAACTTGTTTATTAATGACCATGAGGTTGGCATCGAGAGCAAAGTCTTCATCTTTGCTGATGATACTAAATTGTGTAAGGTAGTAGAATCAGAGCAGGATGCAATTTCTCTCCAGAAGGACTTGGAGAGACTGGAAACGTGGGCAGGTAAATGGCAGATGAGGTTTAATACAGATAAATGTAAGTTTATGCATTTGGGAAGCAAGAATAAAAAGGCGACTTACAAATTAAATGGGGATAAATTGGGGGAATCCTTGATGGAGAAGGTTTTAGGAATGCTTGTAGACAGCAGGCTTTTTAATAGTGCCCAAAGTCATACAGTAGCTGCAAAGGCAAACAAGATCTTATCTTGCATTAAACGGGCAATGGATGGAAGTAAACATAATTATGCCCCTTTACAAAGCATTAGTAAGACCACACCTTGATTATGGAGTACAATTTGGGGCACCACTCCTGAGAAAAGACATTATGGAACTAGAGAGAGTGCAGAGAAGAGCCACCAAATGAATAAAGGGGATGGACAATCTAACTTATGAGGAGAGGCTAGCTAAATTAGATTTATTTACATTAGAAAAGAGGCGTCTAAGAGGGGATATGATATCTATATACAAATATATTCGGGGACAGTACAAGGAGCTTTCAAAAGAACTATTCATCACAGGGGCAGTACAACGGACACAGGGTCATCCCTTTAGGTTGGAGGAAAGGAAATTTCACCAGCAACAAAGGAAAGGGTTCTTTACAGTAAGGGCAGTTAAAATGTGGAATTCATTACCCATGGAGACTGCGATGGCAGATACCATAAATTTGTTCAAAAAAAGGTTGGACATATTTTTAGAAAGGAAAGATATTCGGGGATATACCAAATAAGTATACATGGGAAGGATGTTGATCCAGGGATTAATCCGATTGACAATTTTTGGAGTCAGGAAGGAATTTATTTTTCCCCCTTATGAGATATCACTGGTTGATATGTCACTGGGGTTTGTTGTTTGCCTTCCTCTGGATCAATAAGTATAGAAATAGGATAAAGTATCTGTTGTCTAAATTTAGCATAGGTTGAACTTGAGGGACGTACGTCTTTTTTCAACCTCATCTACTATGTAACTATGTAATAAATGTGAATATTTCCCACAAAATAGAAACAGCAATAAACATCCCACTATAAAGAAGCCGCAGGTTAAGCGTTGGGGTCTGAAAGCACCAACAATAAAAATAATGACATGAGTTAGATGGCTGGTCATCTACAGTAGGTGTCATTTGTACACAGAATCATTTAGCAAGTGTTTAAAATAGCTGCAGTGGGGATCACCATCTTTTTGCATTTAATTTGTTTACTTAAATAGATCTCTTCTTGCCTATTCCAACGCGGTTTTAATTTTTTTATTTGCTCCATTCAGAAGATATATGCATTTGAAATATTAGTCCAAGGGGTTAAAATTGAGCAGTCCAAAGGTGATCATGGTAACCCCAGAAGCTAGGGATTAAGAAAATCATGATGTTTAACACTAAGGAAAAAATAGAGCAGAACGCTCTATGGGGGCAGGATACTAACATTATATGAGTTACACTCATACAGGCTTCTAGGGGCGGGGGAGGTGTTCCGCTTGAAACAATAGGCATGCTTTCTGGTCTTCAATTATTTATATAAGCTAAGCACATGGACATCAGGGCGCTATGTTACTGGTACAGAGAGGTACAGAATTGCAAGCTGTACCTGCTAAGAATAACTTGATGCCTGAAGCCTGATTTATTTTGTGTGCACTGCAGGAGAAGCATCTAATACATGTTAATCCACTTTATGAAACCTGACCAGGGGGCCTCCTAGTATAGGACTGTGGCTGTTCGACAACAAGTAATCTCCCGGGAATGTATACATGTTATTATTTAAGAGGTAACTGTGCGGGCCTGTGAGAAACATTTAACACAAGTTTAATTCAGCAGTCCTAGATATTAAAATAATAAACAGAGCTTAAATGACCATAAGACAAAGGAAATATATGGTAGAAGCAGGAGAAGAAGGGCCATTGTATGAGGTGCGGTCACAGCGGAGCAGGTTTTACCCATTGAACCTGGTCATGTGACAAGTTTGCCAAATTTTGGAACAAAACTATTCTTTTCATAAGTAGCATATTCAATCTTTCATTAGCCAACTATTTGGAAATGCTGAAGACTATGGAAAAACAAATAAGGGGACATTGCCAAATGTATTAATAGTCATAATAACCATGGTGAAAAAAAATGAATACTAAGGCAATGGATAAAAAAGCTCCTCCGAATATAGAGGACATGAAGAAATGCTATTAATGATGCAACACATACTATGTAAGGGACGCATGCTTCGATTTACAGAGAGGTAACAACATCAATAAAAATTCTCCCTAAATGTAGTGTATATTTAAATGTGATACAAGGACAACATTTTCAACGGTTTTGAAGGCACAACATGTTATCTTAATGATGAGTTCAAATTGCTTAAGCTGTGTTGTGTAAAATCGGGTGTACTGATATAATTGCAAGTAAAAAAAAAAAAAGGGTGGGAAAGGAGAAAGAGTAACTATGGAAATCATGCTTGGAGCAAAGTGAGAAAACATGAAGACGCATGAAAAAGAGTGAAACATGCAAACTATGAGGAACCCGGTTGAACAAAAAAAACTAGTCAAAGATGTGCAAAACCATTTAAAGTCTGTCAATTTATTATGGTTTCGTTTGATATTATTTTAAAGATCTAAAGAGAGATTGAAGCAGCGCGCAGCCAAACGGAGACAGGGGTTGAGTTGATGAAAAAAAAAATTATGAATGTAGTTATGCCATAGAGAAAAAGGAGGAACAAAAGCCCTCCAACGCGTTTCGCGCCAGTTGGTGCTTTATCACGGATACATTATGAAGAGTGTAAGACCCATTTCATATATGTCACCCAAACGGGAGCCACTATTTCAGTAGGTTTTATTGAATCGCTTTTGAGCACATATATTTTTTTTCTTGTTTTCGCTTGAACACCCATACAGACATCTTGTTATCTAATATTATTTTATAGTCTACTTGTCCTTTTATAAGTTGGCTAACGTTTGTCTAACTTCCTTTGTGTTGGATTTGTCCAATTTCTTATCATTTTAAAAGGAACGCCTTTTCTTCTTAGAATTTGTATGTCTGAGTAACAAAAATGGGAACAATTGGAAAAAGCCGCCCTTTCCCCTCTTTCAGGGTGAATGCTGGGTTTAAAAGGCAAACGACTGCAGCACCAAGGTATTTGCCACTACAAACAGAGGTGTTGGCTATTTTATTCACACATTCGAGCAGAAAGGAATGACACAATGTTTTGGGGGTGAAGATGAGACCATTTTCTGGTGTATATATGACTGCTGGGTTTAAACATGTTGAGATTTTTTAATACAACTACAGTACTATTATTATAAAGCTTATCAGAAAGACTAAAGGATGCAAATATGTTTAGTTTGGAGGAGCGAAGGAAGAGGGGATATGATCGGAACTTTTAATTATGTAAAGGATTTCAACAAAGTGCGGGAGTGAAGGAGGAATGGGAGGAAGTCATTCTTCACGGAAAGGGTGGTGGATTCGCGGAATAACCTCCCAGCAGGGGCGGTAAAGTCTAATACAGTAAGGGAATTCCAAAATACTTGGATTAGACAGAAGGCTATTCTAAAAAAAATAGAAAGCCTCGGATCAGATAGGGATAGCCTCGGATCAGATAGGGATAGCCTCGGATCAGATAGGGATAGCCTCGGATCAGATAGGGATAGCCTCGGATCAGATAGGATGTTTTACAAGAGATTACACATGGTTCTTATCTGCTGTCAAAATCTATTTCTATCATGTATGTTATAATTGTCCACTCACATTGATTTGGGGGCGAGATTGGACCTCGGAACTAAATTGTTCTATTATTTCCATGTTTGTTTTTTCTGTAGGAGAGACGGGCATTGGCAAATCAACACTAATTAACACACTGTTCAACACTAACTTTGAGGAACACGAATCCACTCATTTTGAGCCGTCAGTAAAGCTGAAAGCGCAGACCTACGATATCAATGAAAGCAACGTGCACCTGAAACTGACCGTTGTAAATACAGTAGGATTTGGAGACCAGATAAACAAAGAAGACAGGTTTGTTTCCAACAAATACAAGGCTATGGGGATGTTTTCTGCTTCCCCCACCCCCTCTATGTATGTGGATAGTCTTTTGGTCTGCTGAGTACACTGATTAACTTGCTCTTTTAAAGTAATAAAGGAAAAGACCTTGGATTATTGGAAAGCAAGAGCCAGTTAAAGCAGTAACCCCCCACCCTCCAACATGAAATTCTGTTTGTACCTAAAAATATCTGGAGGTCTTGCGGATCTCAACCGCGCTACTGCCGTTTTGTAGTTTTTCTACCAAAAACCCCCCTGCCCCCCCCCCCCCCCCCCCCAAACCCCATAAAATATTGTGGCTCTTTATTGGTGATCCCAGGGGCTATATTTGTAGTTTTTTACTGGTGTTGACTCGCGGCCATAATATTCTCTCAAGGCAAGTATTCTTGTGTGGAAAATTAAGGGGTTAATTGAATGGCAACTGGGGAGCCCTGGAAATGGGAGCAGCGTGGTCGAGTTCCGTGGGTCCCCAGGATCGCCCCCTAATCCTTTCAAAAAACACGCAGCATTAATTGCTGCTTTACAGCAGCAGTCCCGCCATTGTATATTTTCTTACATAATTGAAACCGGCAGGTTCACCAGAGCGACACCGTTTTACTTTCAGCTCCAGGGATCCATCTGTTCCCAAGATTCAGTTTTCGGAACCAGTGCTCCATCTTGAAAAATCCAACGTGGCCGCCAGAGTCAGCCAATAGGAAACCACAACCAATGACGTTGTGGCTACTTATTGACCCGCCAGATCTAGTGGCCATATTGATTTTCTGGTGGGAGCTTTAAACACCGGCACAGAAAACTGCAAGTATCTGTAATTATCTTGAAAACCGAGGCCATATTGTTCCACTAGGAGGGAACGTCAGCACTGGTGAGGCCACCAATAAATATCTCAGGAACAAAGTGGTCCCTGGAGCCGAAAATATCATGGTTCAGCTCTGGAGGAGGTCCCCACCGGTTCCAAATATGTAAAAAAAATAAAGTAATAGACGGGACTGCGGCTTTACAAACAGGAGTGTGAGCTAGGAAATGAAGGATTTCCTATGTTGTTGTTCAGCTCACAATAGACATGAAATGACTCACTTATATAATGTTTCGTACAATATCTTTCAGCTACATGCCCATTGTGGATTACATTGACACACAATTTGAAGCCTACCTGCAAGAAGAATTAAAGATTAAGCGTTTATTATACAGATACCATGATTCACGCATTCATGTGTGCCTTTACTTCATCGCTCCCACCGGCCATTCCCTAAAGTCCCTAGATTTGATCACTATGAAGAAGCTTGACAGCAAGGTAACGTTTTAAGACTGATCTTTTGTGCTCTCAAAAGTTTTGTGAGCGTTGGCATTTAAGGTAGTCTCTTTAAAAAGAATAGTGTACATTGTTCTGATTTTGGCTAAGAAGTCATTGATGCACTGTAGTTTATTTGTTGACGTGCCTTTGGATTTATTAGCAAACTGTTTTTACAGAAGAGGGTTTTTGTCACTTTGTTACTCAGCATAACGTATTTATTAGTGTCTGGTTGTAGCCATTTCCACTTCACATTGCAAAGCCAGTGACTATCCTTACACTGATAAGACCCAAAAGGTCGAAACAGCTGTCTGTGAGTAGGGTTACTGGCTATACATTTATTTAACCCACCCTGTGCTGAAAAAGCTGCGTAATACGGCAGGCATAAGCTTATAGGGATCCATGTTAAAACGGACAAGAATCAAAAGGTGACGCTGTGTACTCAATTGCGTGTCATTACCTAGACTCCCTGGCTGCAGTGGATGCATTGTATGCTAAGGGGTAATGGGGAAAGGCAGAGTTTCAAACCTGTCAGAGACGTGAATGTGCTCATAAGTGATATTTTTATTTGCTGTAAAGAAGAGCCGTCATCAATTCAGATTGGCATGTATTTACGGCACAACCTACAATCATTCTAGAATCTCCTCAGTCTCTTGACTCTCGCTCTGTTTGGACTGAAAGGCAGGATGCAAGTCAATGGAGTTAAAATTCTAGTTGTGACTTCTCCTTGACGTGCTAAATAGCCTGAAGAATGTTGTAAAACAATTTAAAAAGAGACAATCCTGGTATTACCTGGGTGTTACTCTTTCTTCAACTTAAGGTTCCCCTTTTTGAGTGGTCTCATCACAGTTCCTGCATTTGAGGGGTAACATAAAATGTATTCCTGGAACTCCAGTGGAAAACGTACTAATGTGTTCCACCTCCTGCTTTTTCCCTGGGGAGGATGAATGTATGCTTTCTACCACGGCAAGCTGCAAGTATCCAAGCATCCATCTCAAATGATGTTTTAGGAGGTCATAGGATGTATGTTCTCAATGGTTTGGTTTGTTAGATGTGAAAATAAATTCAAGTAGAGGGAGACATATGATAATCTTAATGTCACCCTCTTTTACCCCTCTTTATTTCCCTAGACTGATTTAGATGTATACTAGGGTGGGGGCCTGAGTCCTAATCCCCTGCGTGTAGGTGATACTAGTCAGCCGGCGGAGAGCATGGCTGAAGTCAGACAATATGACAAGACATGTAAATAGCAACACAATAAATGTTTTTGCAATACTCAATCGTGGGGATCCTATTGTAACGGGCGCTCGCCACAAACAGGACAGGACCGCAGGGCCGAGGTGGGAATATTGAAACACCGACCTGGAGCCGTGAAGCCGCGTTCAGAATGCAGGTTTCGTAGTTGTGTGTAGCTGGATCAGCGTAGGAGGGAGCAGTGTAGTCATGATCCAGGCTGAATTCAAGGCAGGCGGCAAAGGTGCAATGTCAGGATACAGGCTGGGATCAAGGCATGCGGCACAGGAGCGATGGTCGGGGTCACAGGCTGGGGTCGACACCAGGGAAGCCTCAGGAAACAGGGAAGGCCTCAGGAAACAGGGAAGGCCTCATGAAACAGGGAAGGCTTCAGCAACAAGGTAGGCAGGGTTGGCCTCGTGAAACAGGATAGGCCTTGGGAAACAGGATAGGCCAGGCAAGGCAAAGAAGACGTGCTTGTGACTAGCACATGTTATAAGGATTATGTTCAGCCCCTTCCAGGTGGGAGAGGCTGACCCTAAATAGCAGGGAGAGCCAATAGTTGCAAAGCTGCACAGCTGGCCGCTAAAGGCAGGCTTAGGCTGCAATTTAAGCCCAGGAACAGGTGCAGGCAATCACAAAGTCCAGGGAGAGATTTGCCAGGGGCTAAAATGGCCACAACAGCCACGTAAAGGCAGGTTCCAGCAAAACCCTGGACTGCAACTCTGGACTACAGCACCACGTATTATAGCTTATCACAAACAATTCAACAATATGTGCATCGCAGCGCCACTGTCCCCCAGTGTGTCTATCTATGCCCCAATGACCCCATATTATCAAGGGGCCTTTTTTTGCTTTGCTTGTTATGGGGTCTTTTGTCTGTATATATATATATATATATATATATATATATATATATATATATATATATATACACACATACATACATATACATATAAATACAGGGCTCCACAAATGCACTCGCCCACCTGGGGTGAGTGCATTTTGCCTGCTGTCGAGTCTTACCAGCGGCGGGATGGTGCGACGTCTCCCTGCATGCTCCTGTGTCTCTCCCTCAATCTCCAGTGTCTCCCCCTGGAACTCTTGTGAAAACGGCTGCGCTGCCATGACAATGAGACGTGACGTCACGATGGCGAGTGCATTTTCTTTTCAGGTGAGCGACATTTCTTATGATTTGTCGAGCCCTACAGGGGCCCTGTAGGGCTCGACAAATCATAAGAAATGTCGCTCACCTGAAAAGAAAATGCACTTGCCAATGTGACATCACGTAGCGTCCCGTTATCATGGCGTCATTTGACACTACGCAGCCGTTTTCACACGAGTGTTTGCTAGGTGCTGTATGCTAGGTGACAATGGTGAGAAGCAGGATTGCAGACCTGTCTAAGACAAGTGAATGTGCTCACAAGTAATATTTTTATATGATAAATATTTACTATTGATATATATATTTACTATATACAAGTAAAAATATTACTTGTGAGCACATTCACATGTCTTAGACAGGTCTGCAACCCTGCTTTTCACAATTATCACCTAGCATAACAGTGCTTCCACTGCAGCAAGGGATTCTGGGAAATGACATGCAATGAGCACACCTTTTGTCTTACAAGCCATTATTACAGGGAACCCTTAAGCCAATGCTCGCTGTTTTAAACACAGCTTTTGAACATAGCCAGGGAAGAGATGGAAAGCCAGTAAACCCACTCACAGACAGACTGTTTCCACCTTGTGGGTCTCATCAGTCTGAGGTTGGTTTTACTGGCTTTGCAATTTAACACTTGGGTAGGTCTTCACCACACATTATTTAGGTTATGGTGGGTGAAAAGGTGCCTAAAAAACCTCCACAGTATTGTATATAGCATATAAAAAATATTACTTGTGAATATATATATAACATACTAGCTGAGAGACCCGGCGTTGCCCGTGAGTTAAATTTCCCGCTAGGAAAGGGGGGGGGGGGAGAGGGGGGGAAAGGGTGGGGGACAGTGGACCGGAGGAGGGGAGGGGGGGACAGTGGACAGGAGGGGGAACAGTGGAGGGGGGGCCGACAGTGGACAGGAGGGTGGGGGGGCAGTGGACAGGAGGGGGGGGACAGTGGACAGGAGAGGGGGGAGACAGTGGACAGGAGGGGGGGAGACAGTGGACAGGAAGGGGGGAGACAGTGGACAGGAAGGGGGGAGACAGTGGACAGGAAGGGGGGAGACAGTGGACAGGAAGGGGGGAGACAGTGGACAGGAGGGGGGGGAGACAGTGGACAGAAGGGGACGGGTCAGTGGACGGGACGGGACAGTGGACAGGAGGGGACGGGACAGTGGACAGGAGGGGACGGGACAGTGGACAGGAGGGGACAGTGGACAGGAGGGGACAGTGGACAGGAGGGGACGGGACAGTGGACAGGAGGGGACGGGACAGTGGACAGGAGGGGACGGGGACAGTGGACAGGAGGGGACGGGGACAGGGGACAGTGGACAGGAGGGGACGGGGACAGTGGACAGGAGGGGGACGGGACAGTGGACAGGAGGGGGATGGGACAGTGGACAGGAGGGGGACGGGACAGTGGACAGGAGGGGGACGACAGTGGACAGGAGGGGGACGACAGTGGACAGGAGGGGGACGACAGTGGACAGGAGGGGGGACAGGGGACAGAAAGGGGGGCAGTAGACAGGAGGGGACGGGGACAGTGGACAGGAGGGGACGGGTACAGTGGACAGGAGGGGACGGGACGACAGTGGACAGGAGGGGTACGGGATGACAGTGGACAGGAGGGGGACGGGACGACAGTGGACAGGAGGGGGACGGGACAGTGGACAGGAGGAGGACGGGAGGTGAGTGGAGCATCGGGGGGGGGAGGTGAGTGGAGCATCGGGGGGAGGTGAGTGGAGCATGGGGGGGAGGTGAGTGGAGCATCGGGGGGGAGGTGAGTGGAGCATCGGGGGGGAGGTGAGTGGAGCATCGGGGGGGAGGTGAGTGGAGCATCGGGGGGGAGGTGAGTGGAGCATGGGGGGGAGGTGAGTGGAGCATCGGGGGGGAGGTGAGTGGAGCATCGGGGGGGGGAGGTGAGTGGAGCATCTGGGGGGGAGGTGAGTGGAGCATCGGGGGGGGAGGTGAGCGGAGCACCGGGGGGGGGCTGAGCGGGGAGCTGAGCGGAGCACCGTGGGGGAGCTGAGCGGGGAGCTGAGCGGAGCACCGGGGGGGAGCTGAGGGGGGGAGGTGAGTGTGATGGGGGGTGGGAGAGGACAGAGAGAGAGAGGTGTGTGTGTATGACACTGTGTGTGTGTGTGTGTGTGTGTGTGTGTGTGTGTGTGTGTGTGTGTGTGTGTGTGTGTGTGTGTGTCGTCACTGCGCCTCAGGCCAATCAGAGGTGCTGGGACGGGCGGGCCAAGGGACCAATGAGATTTCCCCTAGGGACACAGGAAGATGCAGACAGGCATACAGTGCTTTCATTTTTATTATATAGGATTATATTATAATATATAATATATTATATTACAATATATAATAACACAAATATAATTTGTGCACTCGAGAATGGATCCAAACGTGGAAAAAATATGGAGCACTGCGTTGCAAGAAACTGGGGCTAAGCAAATCTAATAAAAAAAATGCTTTATTTATGGGGCGACAACATGGAGGTAAAGCAGGTTAGTACTCTAACGCGTTTCACACTGTTACGAAGCGCTGTAATAGCGTGAAACGTGTTAGAATACTAACCTCCTTTACCTCCATGTTGTCGCCCCACAAATAAAGCATTTTTTAAAAATTTAGATTTGCTTAGCCCCAGTTTCTTGCAACGCAGTGAAAAGAAAAAAACGAATATCAGCTCAAGGAATGTAGTAAAGGGTAATGAGTATAGATGAATAATAGTATATAAAAAGCGGAGCTCGTAACGGGTTATGGAAGTGATAATTCATGTGCTGGGAGATGGAGACGTTGAATGGGGGTAAATGAAGAAATAATGAGGCAAAGCAGCGAGGTACTTACACGGAGTGAGCGGTCCCCACTTAAATGTGTACCCCTGCAAAAAGCTATGCCAGTCCTCTCCCCGCGTCTCCGGCCGGTTGTGGTGTGGAGTCACGTACTCGCGATGTAACACTGCCTTGCCTCTCCTCCTGCTGTGGTGAGTCAGGTTGAATGCTTGCATGCAGGCTCACCTTCCTGTCCCCCGATGGCATCGTCGATCAGGATAAGTTGAGCAAACAAAAAAGATCAACGTGACTGCCGCTCCAAGAGAAAAAATAGGAGTTGAAAAAGCGCCACAGTGGGCGTGAAAAGCGTGGGAGGAAGAGTTATGTTCTATTCTTGTCCGCTTTTTACGTGGCTCAATAAATGGATTTTAACTTCGACTAGCTGGTGAGTTTCCAACATTTTTTCTCTTGGAGCGGCAGTCACTTCGATCTTTTTTGTTTGCGCTTGCAACGCAGCGCTCCGCATTTTTTCCTGGTTTGGATCCTTTCTCTACTACATTTCCTGGCTGGATACACGCATCAGAAGACAGTTTTTCAGCAAATCATGACTTATTCTGGCATTATAGGGCCTTTCTATGGATGAAGATTGAACTGTAATAGCTCTAGGGTGATTTGCCTGTTAACAGGAACTGTTTAGCCATTGCTGTTTTACAGACAGTCTGTGGCTCACAAAAGCTCCACACACAGGCATTTCTGTTTATCCCATTAATGAGCTCTTCACGCAAGTCTATTTCTCCACTCACTGGTGATACTATTATAACTGTTTTCCAAATTAAAGACACTAAGAAGAAAACATATCTTATAAGGCTATCCTACACTCTGATGCACTGATTTCAGAGACTCACATCTCTTATTATTATCAGATTATTTTAATCTGTGCACTCCACTGAAAGTAATATATTGCCTGGTGCAAACCGCTGGGGACTGGAGTGCAGAAAAGATGGAAGCAGGCAAAAAAAATTGTGTCTTCTATCAAATATAGAAAATATATATACACACATTTCCAATCTTTACCTTTTTACATATGTTTGTGGTTAGGTATAATCCTGTCCCACATGTGAAAATGAACTCTGTCATAAAGCGACGACTTTAGTCCCGCAATTTGTCAGAGGTTTGTAGGCTGAAGATATTAAATGAACTTCACAAGTGCTGAATGTGTCCGCAGCATGAAATCATTAATTTATTTATTTGGTAATCTTTTTTTTTTTTTTGTTTTAAATTTTTTATTGGTTTTCATAAGGGAATGAGTACAAAACAGTGCATTTTCATCATATCGTATCGGGTGTTTCAGTTCGGCCCGTATAGGCAATATTTGGTAATCTTTTAAGCAGACTGATATGGATAGGGGATAAAAAAGTGACCAGTTTACACCAGTAAATGAGCAGCTGAGTTGATGTGTGTTTCCTTACACTCCCGCCCCGCTGGGGATCGCAGTGATCTAACCGGCAGGACGGTTGTCACCCAGAGCTGCTGACCTGACTCAGCTTTTGCTTCTTTCATTGATGTCAGGCAGTAACACCAACAACAGCTGTGCGCAAATACATCTGCTTTCAACAATTCTTTATGAAGGAGAGGCTCAGTGACTAAAGGCCCTGACTCTGAAAACAATGACACAGACCAGGAACTCAGTGTCAGCTCCTTGTGACCCTTTGCAAGTCACTTTATCTTCCTGTGCCTCAGGCACCAAAATTAGATTGTTACTTCTACGTGAAAGGAACTCATTGTGCCTGCAAACTTCTATGTACAGCGCTGCGTACACTGCCAGCTCAATATAAGAAAAAACGAACGAACAACGCATTTAACGTTTAACGGATCAGAGACTTGTAACTATAGCAATACAATTGTGCTGCTACAGTAAATGTATCTGTAACCTCGCCTAATTGCCACAGGCATTACACTTCATAATGGGTTTAGTATTTTGGAAACTATGCTGTGTGTTCATATAGCATTAGGCTCACAAAAGGTGTTACCAAGTGACTCACCACTTATCTATATATGATGTTCTTCTCTACGTATGCACATTAAAGTGGCTCACACAATTAAAAGGTGCAAGACAGAAAAACAATAACAAAGAATTTCGTGTTCCGTTAAGAAGAGTAAATGAGGAGCCAATGGGGCGAAGCTACCATCTGTGGGATTATGACTGAACGCCTCTAAGTCAGAATCCCCACTAAACGTGACTATACCGCAAAGCCTCGGTTGGCCTGGGATAGCCGGCCAGCTGGTCGGTGGGCAGAGTCGCTCGCCTCGGACCGGAGCGCGGACAGAAGGGGGCCGCCTCTGATGCTAAATCATTCGTGGATGTGCTGATTCTGGGTCAGGGTTTCGTGCGTAGCAGAGCAGCTACCTCGCTGCGATCTATTGAAAGTCATCCCTTTAGCCAAGCCTTTGTCCATCCGGCTTGCCGGGCGGAGGGGGAGCGCCACGAGAGGGGCCCCCGTGGCAGCCCCTCTGCGGTGAGCCCTCACCCGACAAAAAAAATGTAAATGAGAATGTTTGGTTAAAGGAGGCTTGAGTGTTCCAGCAGAAATGGAGTTGAACGTACAGGATATCTTACCTGATATTTCCTAAATATTATTATTTATTTTTCTTAAAAAGGACAAAACCAAGGTAGAAAACAAAAGTCAGTCTCGACGCATGCCTGCTCACTGGCCCGCCGATAGCTTTCCCGGCGCCCAGGACTGACGTGTAAATGTGGGCCCCAGGCTGACAAGGGTGGGGAGGAGGGCCCACCTGTACATCTGAGGGTGGCAGCATTGGCCTGGCCGAATCATATTGTTGAATATGGATCTGCAGTAAGTGGATAAAAAAACAAAAACCTGCCTGTGCAGTTTCATTATTAGGCATTGTTTCAAACGTATCTGAATGCTCCGAAACTAGTGGAGTTATTGCCATTGCATTTTTTCTTGCCAAGTTTGATTTCACACGTGAGACCAGCACGTGTTAGTGGCCAGAAAGCACTTTCCGTGACTCTGCAGTGCACTGTTGATTTTATTCTAGACGTTCTTTATCAGCAGTTTCTCGTGTTGTGCCAGCGTGCAGATCTGGCTTCCTGGAAATCGATGCTCAGCACCGGTTCCTGATTCCAACTTTTCCACCAGTTGCAAGCAATTTAAAGTGACACTCCCAATCTTAGCAAGCTCAACAACCCAAAAGCCATAACACAAAGGGGTCTCCCGGCTGCAAAATTGGAGCAAAAACCAGCGCTCACTTTAATGGTGAAAGTGAATTCCATTAAAAGTAATCTATTTTCTTTTCATAAATCTGGTGCTGTTTTTGCACTGATTTTGCTCCGTTTTTGCTGATGGGAGACATGGATAAAAAGGCCCCGAAAAGCCTAACTACAACACACACACAGACACACACACACACACACACACACACACACACACACACAGACACACAGACACACACACACACACATACGTAGACTAGGTTAAGTGCAACAGCATCTTTAACCCTTTGGTTGCATGTCCCCTCTGGCAAATTAAGATTACATGACTGCGACGTCACTTCATTTGTAAACAGAAGAGGATTCCGGGGTTTCAGCTCGCGTTCTGCGCTGAGCTCCCCTTAGAAAACGGCAGTAAGTAGCCACGAGATCATGGGGCCCCTGGAGTGCCAGACCCCATCAAGTACTTCGTAGGGCACCCAAAGGGTTCATCTGATCTTCAATATATCTCTAAATTATTTGAGTATTGAATTTTGCTCCAGACTTCTAGTAGTCCTAGAGAGAAGCAGATTCAGTGTCGGTTGTGATGCCTTTTAGGGGACCGACGTCACAGTTGAACTTTTGAAACCTTGTAGGTTTCTTCTAGTGTACTGCATAGGACATGGTACATTTTTAGTGCTTTCAAAGCAGTCCTTTACTTTCAAGCGCTTCATGAATGTGTAACAAGATGACTATGGGGACCTATTTATTAAACTAGGCACGTGCATTTCCAAACCGGATTTTGATTACGCGAGTTAGTACCGCAATTCCGTGCGATATGTACATTTATATATACTGTACATGTATGCTGTTTTCGGCCAATTTTCCATCAGCAATATCGGAGTTTAATGAATAGGACCCTATGGGGCCTATTCTATAAGCTTTCATAAAAAAATGTGAGCGTTGCTATCACCGTAGTCAGAAAGCCTCGATTACCTGTGATAGCAAAATTTCCAAAACGGGCGAGTACCCCCCGATAAGTGCCTTATTGCCGCTCACCTGGCGATCTTTTTTTGACTGCTGAAAATTTGGGCGATGTATATCTTTATTGCCCACTTATTGAGGCTTACTGAATAGCGGAAGGCATTTTGGCCGATAAGTGGCTTATCGAAGCTTATAGGTAGATAAGGGAGTTAACCCCTAATGTGGTGCTTCAAATTGGTGTCGGTATTGAGGACTGTTTAATCCTCAGTGTAGCAGTGGTAGGGCAGATTTGCCAGATTTGAGGTGATAAAGGAGAGCAGTGAGATAGGTACCCCTATATAGAGAATTACTTCTTTTGAGCACAATAAGGCACAATTCGGATAGCCGTATAATAAGGAAAATGATCTCTAACCTGACCGGAGTGCTTCTCCCATCCGGCGGTTCCTTCTGTGGCGGATCACGTGTTCCCGGCGGGTCCTCGAGCAGGGAGTGCAGGGACTCGTGTAGCTGGCTCGTTGGTGCCTGCTGGCTGTCTGTTCCAGAGGAGGGGACCTCACCGCTGCTCTCTTGGAGCGTGCATCCGTCCCAGAACAGGTGAGTAAGAGGAGGGGAGAGACAGGGACTTGGAGCACAGCAAAAAGACAGGCTGGCGGCCTGAGAAAAAGTCTCTTAGACGAAACGCGTCAGAGAACCTGTCCTGTTTTTAATGGCAATGTTGCCGGAATAAAGCTTTTGCACGCAGTCACTGCCGCCAGCCTGTCTTTTTGCTGTGCTCCAAGTCCCTGTCTCTCCCCTTATCGAAGCTTATAGAATTGGCCCCTATGTATTCAAAGGTGTAAATTGGGTTTGTTGAAGCGTAAATTCTTGTTCAAACTGGGAAGTACGTGATAAGACATTGGGGATACTCATACCAAATCTGTGTAACATGGCAAAACGTATTAGACTTAATATATAAGCATAATATTAACAACAACCAGCCGTGACTAGATGTTATTCACTGTACAGTTCAAAAAGAACTTAACCTTTTTGCTCTGACCGCAGTTGGGTTAATGTACATGTTATTGGCTCTCCTAGAAAGATTATATTAACCTTAAAGTGAAAATCTTCCTTTTCCCGTGAAAAATAAATATTTTTATTTTCAATAGCTTCATTGAAATTTTTATTTTATCATAGCAAATAAAAATATCACTTGTAAGCACATTTGCATGTCTCAGACAGGTTTGCAACACTGCTTTTCACCATTATCTCTTCGCATACAGTGCTTCCACTGCAGCAAGGGATTCTGGGGAATGACATGTAAATGAGCATGTCATCCATTTGTTTGGCTGATGATGATGGCATCAACATTACTGTTGCAAAAAAACAAGGTTAAGAAATTAGGTAAAGAGACATTTCACCTTAGAAATATAAAAACAACTAAACATATTAAAACAGGAGTGCATACAGGCATACCCCGGTTTAAGGACACTCACTTTAAGTACACTCGCGAGTAAGGACATATCGCCCAATAGGCAAACGGCAGCTCGCGCATGCGCCTGCGCCTGTTAGCAATACCGGCTCCCTACCTGTACCGAAGCTGTGCGCAAGCGGGGAGACTATAGAGCCTGTTACAAATGCGTTATTTACATCAGTTATGCTCGTATCTGACGATTGCAGTACAGTACAAGCATCGATGAGTGGGAAAAAGGTAGTGCTTCACTTTAAGTACATTTTCGCTTTACATACATGCTCTGGACCCATTGCGTACGTTAATGCGGGGTATGCCTGTAATTATTTTAGATTAATATTTTATACACTTATACTGTACAATATCTATTTTTCTCTGAGTGGATGTTTTCATTTGTTAAATCCAATGCTTGGTTCAGGAGATATGTGCAGTTGAAATATTAAGTGTCCGGAAGATGGAAATGGATGTCTCCTCAGAGACAAATGCAGTCTGTAGTTATGCTAGAAATTAAGAATACAGTGGAATCATTTTTAACGCTAAACTTTTTTAGAGCAGGAAATATCGAGGGGGCAAGATACTAGCATTATATGAGTTAAACTCAGGCTTATGGGTAGTGGGTGACCAGACGTCCCAATTTAGTAAGGACAGCCCCGGCTTTTTGGACTTTGTCCTGGGTCCCGACTTTTTAAAAAAAATGGCCAGTTTTTTCAGCGCTTGCTGTTTTGAGGATGAGCGGTCGGTGCTCGCCGTTCACGCACAATTTGTCCCCATATGTCCCAGGGGAAAATATGGTCGCAATGCATGACATAGCCACTTGACATGAGGTCTGGCATGTCAGTGGTCCCTTGACATAATAGCTACGTTATGGGTTTTTTGCTTGTGTGCTAGGGGAGATCTCATCTAGCGCTGAACACGATCTGAATGGATGAGAAGGACTCCTTTTGCATTCGCGTGATCTGTGACATCACGATCATGTGTTGCTCGATCGCAATGTGTTGAGGGTTACGTCATAGAATACTCTTTCATTCTGCACACAATAATCCTGTTGAACTCGTTGGCATTGGATGTTGTGTCATCAAATAGTCTTACTAAGTTTTAAAGTGGATTAGATATTTGTGACGGATAAGTACATAGCTGGCAATTAGTGACACGCAGAGGAATGTCAACTCCATGTTTTAAGTTTAAATATACCTACAAACGCCATAAGCAGAGAATGGTTTTATAGAAGTCTTGACCATATATGCCCGTAGAATATTTTCCCAGAACCCCCAAGCCTGGCAATGGTTGAAGAAAGGACACAGAATTTGATTGACTCTTGCTGTTATTGAGAATTTGCAATTCAATGTTGTCTACTAACGGAAAAAATTAGATGGAAATCATCTCTATACAAGTCAGCTCTATGTAGCTCTCTAGAAAATATAGCTTCAAGTGCCACAGGCACACACACCATTGTTGTGGCACCATGTTGATTTTTTGTGGTGCTACACTGCCTTATATTTCACTGTAATAACCAACAGTAGCTACACACAGAGATGGGAGCCCCCGCACAGCTAGAGAGTATAAGAGTGAGGTGCTCACTAGGTAGGGTACAATGGCATAAACTAGAAGAAAAAGGAAACCCAGTAAACAAGCACTCAATCACAAGGAGGGTATGTTCTTTTTAAAATTATTCTTTATTGTCATCAACGAATATAAAATATAGGGGTTTAAAATCAAACAGCATTGACTGACTGTAATCAGAGTGACATTGCTGTAACAGCTCTGTTGATTATACAGATGGGAGATTCATGACAAATAGTCAGAATCTCATGCTGTATATATTATTCGTGAAATATTCAGTAATATATAACTAGGTGGGTATGAACTGAAGTACCAGGGCTATTGTATTTAAAATTATTCTTTATTGTCTTGTATTTAAAATTATTCTTTATTGTCCTGGTACTTCAGTTCATACCCACCTAGTTATATATTACTGAATATTTCACGAACAGATACCACTGGCCGTTCAGGCAGTTTCTACTATACAGCAGTGTCAATTACTGGCCCCTTTACTCTATTCCTCAATAGGCTGTTATATACAGCATGAGATTCTGACTATTTGTCATGAATCTCCCATATGTATAATCAACAGAGCTGTTACAGCAATGTCACTCTGATTACAGTCAGTCAATGCTGTTTGATTTTAAACCCCTATATTTTATATTCGTTGATGACAATAAAGAATAATTTTAAATACAACAACATACCCTCCTTGTGATTGAGTGCTTGTTTACTAGGTTTCCTTTTTCTTCTAGTTTATAATAACCAACAGTATACTTCTTCACCACTGTAAGAGATGTGTGCAGAGGTATATTTAATGGAGACCAATTAGGGTGAAATTAAATCCCGGCTTTATTGCGCCTGTTCCTTTAACAAGGCAAAACATTCAAAATAAACAAAATAAAGGCCTACTCCGCTTTGGAGAATATCTAACCCTTTACTCCAGCCCTCTCTAACTGGGTGGGTAGCTAAGCTGATTACCACCCAAACATATATATAGATAGATATACAACAGTTCAACAAGAAAGTCTCTTTATCTGTTTCTGCTGTTGTAGCTGTAGGGAAGGCCTCTCCTCTGTTCTCCTGGGCCAGCATCCTTGTGTGCTATGGCACTCTCTGTGTCCAGGTATAGAGGTCTTGTCCCCTTGTCTTGCTGTCAGCATACATTCCTTCTGTGTGCATCAAGACATCATATTTTCCTCAAGTCAGCCCAGTTGGCTAAGGAAATCTCTGCTCTGTCCTTCTTCTTATGTCTGCCCAATTGTGAGGTAAGGAATCTCTCCTGTGTCACACATGAGGCTTTTTACAGAGCTCTCAATAGTCCAGGTGGAGACTAGTTAATTGAGTGGCTTCAATTAACTATCTCTCTACTGGATTCTCAGAGCGCTACGGCTGCTTTATTTAAACAGGGAAAAGTCCCTGTTACAACCACATTATAGGTTTTTCAGTTTGACATAGAAGGAATTATGGATGATTTTAGGAACAAAACAGATGTGATAAGTGGGAGTGATATATAATTCGTGTTTTGGGGTTTCATTTGCAGAGCAGGTATTATAGGTCTTGTCTTTCATCATTTGACCCCATATTGACACCACACTATTCTGGCCTTCCATTGCCCTATTTTTTTTTTTCTGGACACCTTTTTCCCCCAACTATAATGAATGCTAGAGTCAACATCTGTGTCCCATTGTGGACCTTTATCAAGACAAGCTGTTTTGTGTAATAATAATAACTTTATTTCCTATAGCGCTTTTCTCCCAATGGGACTCAAAGCGCTTCACAATTACAGTACAGTGTGCAGTGCGCAGCACATAGGGATTGTTGCAGACACAGTCCCTGCCCAGATGAGTTTACAATCTATGATTTTGGTGCCTGAGGCACAGGGAAACAATGTGATTTGCCCAAGGTCACAAGTAGCCGACACCGGGAATTCAACCAGGTTCCCCTGATTCAAACTCAGTGTCATTGTTTACAGAGGCCGTGTCTTTACTCAGTGAGTTGCTCCTTCTCCCTTCTATTTGTTATTGTAGTTTATTGTAGGATAGTTTATTTCCAGTGTATCTGCCGAATATAACTATTTGCTTGTGAGTGCCCTGTCCAAAACATTTATTTTTGTTCATCTCAGTCCTTGAAAATAAACACACACAAAAAACACTCGTTGACTTCAAGGAACCAACCTTGGGAACAAACCTGATAAGACTACCTCTCTACTTCTAGAGATAAGGGAAGGCATTGAATTTTAAGGTGTTTATACTATTGCTTTGTCATGTTATAGTGCTTGATTTTGCAGCATGTTTATTCTGAGATGATTCATACATACTATGCATTGTAAAGTCTGTACATAGACAACTGCCTTTGTGCTGCATTGTAAACGTTGTCAACCTTGGACTCACCAGTGATTCCCGTAGGCAGGATTCTGTGTAAAGTACCTTCCATGTTCTATCCCTTATTTGGTGATGTGCTCTCTTCACAGGTGAACATCATTCCGGTCATAGCTAAAGCAGACATGATTTCTAAATCAGAACTGCACAAGTTCAAAATTAAACTCATGAGTGAATTGGTCAGCAACGGAGTACAGATATACCAGTTCCCGACTTACGATGAGACCATTAGTAAACTGAACTCATCCATGAATGTAAGTATAAATAGCTACATTAACCACCAACATTTCAGGAGAGGTCCCAAAAAAAGAATAGTCTGCAATTAGTTTTGTGACTTTCTGGCAGTGAACAAGTTATAATTGGTAGAGGGTAATAATGCATATGAGCATATGTTGTATAGGTTCATTAACATCATTTTCGTGTTATTATCAGATAACTGACAAAGTAGTTGCAAATGTAATTAGTTAATTGAAACATAAATTCATTATTCTTTTTCATTTAATTTTCATATATTTTTGGGCAAAATACCCATCGTTGGGTACAAATGTAATACTTGAGAAACGAACTTAATAGTCATAAAAAAAAATGAGGAACATTTTACATGGACACCAGAGTATCTGCTTGTTTGTGTAGGAAGGTAAAAGGCAGTAGAAAATGAATGCGGGTATTTTGTTTTTAGGCACAGCTCCCATTTGCAGTGGTGGGAAGCATGGAGGAGATCAAGATTGGAAACAAAATGGTGAAAGCTCGGATGTACCCTTGGGGTATCGTACAAGGTAAGAACATGCTCTGTTTCACTGCACAATAGCACATAAACATAGGCTAAAAACCCAGCTGTAATCTTTCCAAATGTAGTTATTAAACGGGATTAAAATGCCCCACCCCCATCCCCCCCTCATGATGCTTCTCTAATGGAAAAAACATTCACCTTGTGAAGTTATAGTTGTGTCAGACTCTGAAAGGTCATTGCTTTTGTTTCTATTGTTTTTTAAACAGAATGGAAAATGAATCTAGGAAACAATTTTCTTGTGAAAGTCAAATCACTTAACATGTTAATGTTAAACTAAATATAGAAAGGGAAGACATTGATTCATGCAAAATCCCTGTTGTCTGTTCCAAAACACCTGTCACTGGAGGAAGCTTGCGTTGGAAAGCAGTTTGCTGCGTAGGCAGATAACATGGGCAGCTCATTCTAACCTACTGTATTTGTTCCCAGACGGGTCTACCACACACTGCAAAGTACACGCACATTCACAGCCAGAGACCTGCAGTGCATTAGTACCCACTGTACAACTGTGGGCTTTGTTGCTGTTATTTTATTATCTGGCATTGGAACCTTTTAGTTAAGGGTTGGAGGATTACTCCTGTCATCTCACACAAAAGCTTCACTCAAAAATTGTATATTTTTTTTTTTAGGCATCGATGATCACTTACAATAACATTTACAACTGAATAACTGCATCAAAAAATATCAATAGGGGAGAAAAAACTATTTACATTCACTTGGGGAATATATCGGTTAAATGAGCTGGCAGCCAAAGTCATCTAATAATGATTTGGAAAGTAAAACAAAGTAATTATCAAATGTAATTAAATGTGAACAGAGCAAACAAATCATTGCCCGTTATAAGGTTACAAAAAAAATGTGTAAGTAATGTAGGAGTGTAATTGGCTTACCTAAACAAATGTAATCATTTTGTGTCATTTGATTTTAACAGGTTTTTTTTTTTTTTTGTTTTTTAATGAAAATTGGAGACGTTTCCCCTTTAATGAATAGGCCTATCTGTGGGCAAATTTAACTTGCATTAACCGCAAACCAGATTTGAGTATTGATAAAAAATGAATATTATCATCAGTTGAATTATTGCTCCTCAAATCATGGCTGAACTTAAGCTGAGGAGAGACTTGTAGTCACAGTTTGCTAAAATCTTTAATATCAGGCACCAGAAATTGGCACACACACAAGTTACAGCTAGAGAGATAGCATGAAAGAGATATGAGACGTCGGTGAAAGCCGTACAAAAAGATCACGTAACTACTAAAAATAGACATACAGGCAGACTTGAGAACTTAATTAAGTTTTCCAAGTCATTTTCTTTGTATAAAGTGAGAAAGTCTGTTTAAGTTTTATTGACGTTCTTCACTGGACAAAAGGGCAGCCGCATTTATTTTTGGTGAAAACACCAGTGATTCTGTTAAACTGAAGCACTATCTGCAGTGGAGCAAAATCTTGCTATGTGTCAAATGTGCTTGTATCATCTATCTGGGTAACTATTCTGTTTCACTCCTTTGACTAGTGGAAAATGAGAGCCACTGTGATTTTGTAAAACTGCGCGAGATGCTGATTTGCACTAATATGGAAGACCTAAGGGATCAGACCCACTCGAGGCATTATGAACTGTACCGGCGCTGCAAGTTGGAAGAGATGGGATTCCAAGACAACATGGGTCCTGGAGAGAAGCCAGTGAGGTGAGCTGCTGAATCTCTATCCTGCTCAGTAGAATCAATGCCGTGATTATGGTTATTATATGACGTTTAGCAGGAAGCTGCAGTTCTCTCTCGCTTTAGCCCAGAAGAGGAAGAATAACGTCTGATAGCATATGAGCCTTGGTACTAGTTCCGTGGTTGGAACTTTTCCCTCTTTCTTTCTGTTCGTTATTCATTTAATTAAATAAGACTGTGTGTTCTGCAGTCTAAAGTTCCCAGCCATTTGTCCCTTCTGGTTTACTAGTTGTATATGATGACACCACGTAGTAGATAAGGTGGATCTCTTAAATTGGCAATGCATATAGTTTAAAAAAAATTGATTAGTGTTGTAGCTGTTGCTTTTGAGAGTCTACTTATTTGCCGGAGCCCAGGACTCCAGCCATGGGCCTCTGCGAGTTGTTGGGCAGGGGGAGTGAGAGGGATTGGGCCTGAAGCACCATTGGTTGAGTCGGAGGTCAAGCCACAACATTTCGGGGGTGTGGATGGTTAAAACCCTTCCTACACCGGATGCCGTCTGTTTGCCCCAGTTTACAGCAGCAGCCTGACCGCCATTGTATTGCATTTTATTCTCTTTTTGCCCTTTCTAAAGCTGTTTTTATTTTTCACATCCGATGCTGGGTTCAGGAGATATATGTGTTTGAAATGTTATGTTCAGGAAGTTATAATTAGGCTTTACCCCAGAGCCCAGTGCAGTGTAAAGGTGACCATGGTAACCTCAGAAGCTAACGATTAAGAAATTCATGTTTCTTTTAACACTAGAAGAAAAAAGAGCCGGACTTCTCAGTAGGCAAGATACTAATATTATATGAGTTAAACTCATGTAGGCTTCTTGGGGCTTTAGTGCTTTAAGATGAGTGTTTGTCTGCATTCTGAGTCTCCAATGTATGTCATGCGAGTCTCCCGCCAAAGATCCGTGAACCCTTTGAGTCACATGCTGCTTGGAACACGCAAAATAACAACCTTGAGGACAGTCTAAGCTAACTAACACGACGTGAAACGTATCACCTCGCTACGGAAGGTGCAATCCACGACTGTTGTTCAGGTTTCTGGTTTGGTAACGGTCACACAGTCCCATGGAGATTCTTTCCTTGCTTCTGTGTGTTGTTGTATTCCGGACATTCAGGCGTGTATTTTTTAATTCTTTTGGGGAGTGTATAAAATGGCTGCTATTTTCTCTCATAGGAAGAACAGATTTTGCAGAATGAAATGTTTACATTACATGTGTAGCCACCTTTCCCCGTCACTAAAGGAACTACTGGCACTGCCGTTACCTGCTTGGCTAACAGAAGGCCTGAGCCTCTGCCGCTGGGAGCCTGGGGTGATCTCTTGTTTGCCTCAGTGCAGCGCCTCCACCTGCGAGGGATCCCAGCGTAGCGGGATAAGCCCCTCACAGGAACCAATAGTAAACACACACATGTATATCAACTGGTTTACTAAACATAGGATACGGCAACCTGTACCCCACAGTGTATCACACACACAATACAATAACACAGGGTGAGTATCCCCAAAGTACATAGGGTGCATGGCTCCAATATCCCTGGTGCCCCTTACCCAATGTCAGTCCCCACCCAAAATGTAGGGAGTAGCTCTACCCCTGCCAGTTGGTGCACTTAGATGTGATCCCGCCCCGGGCACTCCAGTACCCAGGTACCGGCGAATAACAAAAAGGATCCGTCAGATCCACCGACGTAGGTCTGTCCGATCCGTCCCTGAAGGCGTCCGCCTCTGCGTGGGGTGAGCTCCCACTGGAGGGTCTCACCGTAAAAGTCTCTTAGCTCAGGGGTGGTCTGGTCTCATACCACAGGCCGCAAGTCACCACGCGGCATCTTGTCACTGGGGCCTAACACTGATAGGGCTACTGTGGAGATGTCCTTGCCCTGTAGCAGCCACAAACTACCAATGGTCGGGGCCTAAGTGGCAAATCTAGGCCTTTTCCAGAGGAGCACTGCCCTCTGGACACTACCTATGACTTTGCTTTCTTTACCCTCCTACCGACTGAGCGCGAGGTCCTGAGCGCGCCAAATGTATCAATATTGCCTCAGGAGGTCCGAGGAGCCCTATTGGCTAACACTGCCCATGTGGTATACCGCCCCTAAGTACTATGGGACTTGCAGTTCCCATGCGGAGCTTGCCTCAAGATGGCCACCGCAACTCTCGTGCTTCTGCGCATGCTCACATCAGTACTGCGCATGCGCAAACCTCACTGTGGCCGTCGGGATCTTGGCATCTCTGCGCACGCACAACCTGTGTCCCGCGCATGCGCGAGGACAAACATGGCTGGCGCCTGATCCCCAGCCCCATGCCGGTCCCTCCTGCAGCCCCGCTAATGCGCCTGAGAGGGGGGTCTGGCAACACATGCTTTATGTAAAAATAGGGACCTGAATATTTAAGTGTTCTCAGAATCCCTGTGTTTCTCAATAGCTTTATTTATTGCTATTGATGCAGACCAGAACCTAACTTGTCTCATCAAAGGGATAGCCCTGGCTCCGGGTAAATGCTCTTCTGTTTCTTGTGGCATAAAACATAAATACTGTAGATGCAGGCCAGGCAGCCAATTAGTGAGGAGAATGCTGCACAATATAACAATGTTCCCCTCATTCATTGGCTCACTGACATAACATTGCCGACTGTAATTTAGATTTTCCAAAAATAAAAGGAATAACAATCAGTGGATTAAAAAAAAACAAAAGATACATTAAAAGGGACAGCTGCTTTAAATGCTTACAACACTTTATAAGGAGGGAAAAAGCACCAAGGACAATACATAAGGTTAAAGATGCCCCTTAAAGCTGCAGTTCAGTCTTTTTTTTTTTTTTTTTTTTTTTTTTAATATTTATTTTTTTACTTCAATAGTTTCATGTGTGCAATCTCTAATTAGCTAAAGAACTGTATAGCTGCAGGTCAATTCGTTTTCCATGTATTGATAGGTCGAAATTTGGTGACATATTAAAAGCTGGGATTTGTTTATAATCTGCTTGACTGGCAGTGGAAGCTCATGAATATTCATGAGCATTCCTGCACTGACAAGTGCTAGAGGGAGGGCAGGGCTGACAGAGGGGTGTGCCAGGGCTTGTGACAGGACATGAAGGGGCAGTGCCTTAGCAAATGGCTGTTAAAATAGAATACAAGAAAATTGGTCTTTCAAAGTCGTTTTTTTAAAAACAGAAAATGCTAAAAGTATTTTTTCTTACTACAGAACTGATTTATTAAAAAAAACACACACATGCAGGATATTGACTGAACTGCAGCTTTAAGCATTTTCTGCTGTGCCCCAGAGATTAAAGGATTGAGCTCTGATTATTTCTTCTTGTGGTCTCACGTAATTGCTGACCCCAGCACCTGTTGCACATACACACAGTGCAGCTGCTCCCAGGAGTGATCAGCTGATACACAGGAACTGGAATATAAGGGTGGAGCAGAATCATTGTGGGTGGAAGGAATATGAGGGGAAACAGAATCACAAGCACAGAATAGAAGTGTGAGCTATGCATTGCTTTAGAAGTCATTTACAATGGCACAAATGCAAATCAGTTGATGTATTATTTGTTAGATTGCTACTGTATCTCGACTTGTGTAGAGTGCAACGTACAGTAGAGAGATGTCCTATAAACCAGCATTCACTAAGTCTTGTCACATTCAGGTTCTGAGAGATGGCAAATGAAGATATTGCTGGTTGCAGCCTTTGTTTCTAAGAACAAAATATGAGTGCCCACCTGAGAGAGACAACGTCTGAAATAGGGAAACATAGATGTTGATAGTATGTTGCTTAATCATCAGTACTATCCATTCATCGGAAAGCGAGGACCGCCTGTATCCTTGCTGCAAACTGGTATACAACTAATGCAAAAGCAACACTTAAGGAGTGTACAGTGGGTTAATTTATTTTAAAATGGTATGGTAATTGAAAGCCTGTTACTAAATTTTTTTTTCTCTCTTGCCTGATTGAGCCTCTAGTGGGTGTGGTTAGTTGATTGCTAACCTAACACACCTGGTTGGTGTCGCTTCCTATTTAAAACAGAGGCTTGTAATGAATCCTGAGCTTGCGTGTCCTGATCTGTGTGACTGGATTACTGGAACACCTGTATGCCCGCAGACCTGGCCAGTCCCCAGTACTGAGGTGGGTACGGTTATAACACGCACCCACAGCAGTGAGAGCGTGCCCGGAGTGTGGTAGTGTGTTGCCGGGCCTGTAGAAAGAAGGTTAAGGTATACTTGCAACGCCTTGGGTTTCAGAGTTCGGATAGTGATGTCCGTGTGCCAGAGTCCAGGGGCAAAAGAGAGCAGGATAGTGATGTCCGTAAGCCAGAGTCCAGGGGTAACAGAAGGCAGCGAAGTCGTATCCGGATGCAGGGTTCAAGGGCAGGAGAGAGCAGGGTAATCCAGTACAAAGCAGAGTTCAAGCCAGGGAGATCCAGAGGTAAGCAGGAACAGGAACAAACGCTGAAAGAGACAGGAGAACCAAGCATAGGACTGCACACACAGGGGTCACAAGAAGCTATGCAGAGCAATGAGTGAGAGGACAGACAGGGGTTATAAAGGAGGGAACACCAATGGAGGAGAGAGGAAGAGTAGAGGGTAGAGTGAGAGGCAGCAGGAATAGGGGAGAAGGAGAAAGGGAGGAGACAGGTAAATCAGAGAGGGAGATAGCCTGTACAGCATGGGGGGCGGAGCCAGAGGTCTGGGGAGGTTTACAAGAGGAGCGTGTGTGCGCGCCCTCTGTAAGGAAGGGGTGCGCGGGAACATGCTGCGTCAGAAAGCGCGCGGAGAGAGAACCGGAGGAGTGACTGCAGAAGGTATTGAGACCGGAGGGGAGACAGAGGGACGCCGCGAGCAGAGAGTGCCGCGGAGGGGATCGGGTGTTTGGGAACATGCGCGCACCCTGCGGGGAACGCGCACGGCAGCTGGGAGTGCGTCAGGGCATGCCGCAGAGGGACGGGTGCAGGAGGAGGAAGGGAGAGCAGAGCGAGGAGGCAAGGGGGAAAGATCAGAGGCAGGGGAAAGCGCGGTGACGGGGACACATGGAGAGGAAGGAATCCCCTGAACCGTCACAATTACAGGTGGATTTCAAGGGCTGGAAGTGTGGAGTTAGAACCAGAATATTGTAAGACAGCCAATCGGTTAATACAACATCTGGTTGGCCAAGAGACCAACCAGAAAAGGAAAGACTCAAACTAACATAAACATAGGCTTGGAACTAGTGCACCACAAGGAGGGCTGGTTGTATATTGAGAGTATAGTATATTTAAGTATAGTTAATTGTTACTACTTATAACTCCATAGTTGCAACTGCGCATGATTGAGAATGCCACTCAATGCTCATCTTGCCACATGTATGTGCACTTGGAGCAGCTGTTCCTGAGAGCATACCGCTGTGACAGGTGTGAGCGGGTGGTCTCTTTAGAGTCAGAGATTGCTGATCTGAAGAGGAAACTTGCAATATTAAGAGACATTTACAATCTTGAAAGGAGTTTGCTGCTCACTGAGCAGGCCTTGGCTGGGACTTCTGGTGTAGAGCAGGGGTGCGCAAACTGGGGGGCGCAAGATTGTTTGGGGGGGGTGGGGCGCAGCGGTTGCAGAGGCCACCCGCGCACTTCACCAGGGGGATCGCATGAGGCCTGTGCAACTCCATTTACCTTGTTTTCGGCTATGCGTTGCCATGGCAACGTGACGTCATTTGATGCCGGAGAGAAGGTAAGGGGGGGGTTGCGAGCAGGGAGGGAAGCAAGAAGGGGGCGCAGCAGGGAAAGATTGTGCACCAGTGGTGTAGACTAGGGGTTCGCAAACTGGGCGGCACAAGATTTTCTGGGGGGGCGTGGCGGTTACAGAAGTTGGGGGGAGGCGTGATGCCTCTAACATCTCCTACCGCTGTCAGCCGGCTCTTCGGCGACACGTTGGCTACATATTCATAGAGATCTGTGTTTTTGACCCATATGATACACACACTAATATACAAACATGAACAGCTTTGGCAACCAGAGCTAATAATTACATTGTAACATTTTTGGACTCATTGAATTGGTGTCACTTTTGTTGCATTTATCATAGCAATTGTAACAGCTTTATCCCAATATAGGCTGTTAAACCAACCTACAAATCTTTATTTCCACTACTACACTGATGTCAAGAGTATTATTTTGGGTGTTACCTTCAGAGACTAGCATACTAATGCAAATTAATTAAGTTCTCTGGGTCACATACCGTACACCCACATACATTATACTGTACACTACAATTCCACTACGGGGTTTTTAATATTTTAATATACACATTGTTACATATTTACCTATGTTTTAATACATTTGTCAGTAATTTGACCAATAAATATTTTATTATTTTTCAATTGATCCTAGTTTAAGAGCCATAGCAGTTGAATTCTCTGCAGGACTCGTTTGGTTAGTACCTTTTCCCCTACATGCTAATGAGTGCATTCTTTGTGGAGGACCTTGCTGATCCTCTTTGGATCTATTTGTCTACATAACAGTTAGAAGGGGAAGAGGACGAGGCAGGCCAGTTCTGAGCTGGCCAATGCCAATAGATTTGCCATATTGAGTGAAGATATTGGGAGTGTCAGAGCAGGAATGGCAAGGCTGGGGGAGACTGATTCCTCTAGCAGCCAGGGGAATAATTCCTCAAGCACAGAGGGGACTCAGGATGCTCAGATACAATGAAAGATTGTGGTGGTAGGGGACTGCATTATTAGGATTTTAGATAGGGCAATCTGTTGCCATGACCACATTAACCGAACAGTTTGTTGTCCCCCAGGTGCACTGGTTCGGCACATTACGGATCGGGTAGACAGATTGTTGGGCGGGGGCTGGGATTGACCCAGCGGTGTTGGCACTAATGACAAAGTTGGAGAAAGATGGAGGGTCCTAAAAAATTATTTCAGGGATCTAGGGTGAAAGCTTAAGGCAAGGATCTCCAAAGTAGTATTTTCTGAAATACTACCAGTGCCATGCGTTACCCCAGGGAGACAGTCGGAGATTAGAGAGGTAAATGCATGGCTAAGAAAGTGGTGTAGGATGTAGGGTTTGGGTTTTTTAGAGCCCTGCGACTCCTTTTCTGAGAGGTGCCATCTTTATTATAGGGATCGGATTGCACCTCAATGAAGAGGGATCTTCTGTGCTAGGGGGGAGAATGTTAAAATGGTTGGAGGAGATTTTAAACTAGGATGGAGGGGGGAGGGACAAGAAACAGATAACGAACTGTTGATATCATAGGCATTACTGAAACATGGTGGGATGAAACGCATTACTGGGCAGTTAATTTAGAGGGTTATTCACTTTTTCAAAAGGATCAAGCAAATAGAAGAGGAGGTTGAGTATGTTTATATGTTAAACCGGGTCTAAAACCTATTATAAGGGAAGATGTTTATGAAGGAATGATAAAAATGTAGAGACCTTGTGGATAGAAATTAGCAGTGGAGGTAAAAGTACAAAGAAAATGTTTGTAGGGATGTGCCACAAACCATCAAATATCGGTGAGATTGAGGAAGCTAAAATACTTTTGCAAATGGAGAAAGCATCAGAACTAGGTCATGTTTGCATAATGGGGGATTCTAATTATCCAGACATAGACTGGGGCAATGAGATTAGCATTACAACAAAAGGAAACAGGTTTTTGGGAGTTCTAAAGATAATTACATGGCCCAAATTATTGAGGAACCAACCAGAAGAGGGGCAATACTGGATTTGGTAATATCAAACAATGTAAAAGTAATAGCAAATATTCAAGTCCGGGAACATTTGGGAAACAGTGATCATAACATGGTCTCATTTGAAATAAATGATCAAAAACCATATTACTTGGGTTCAACAAAGACTTTAAACTTTAGAAAGGCAGATTTTAATAAACCGAGGACTAATCTACAAGGAATAAATTGGGATTTTTGCAGGGGAAAATATGGAAGATAAATTGGCAGTCTAAAACATTGTTAGAAAAGCACACTTTTCAGTGTATACCCTTGGGTAATATGTATAAAGTAAATAAGTCTAAACCAATGTGTAAAGAACCCTTTCCTTTGTTGCTGGGTGTGCTCATCTTTCCAGCCATGTCTTATTCCGACTCCGTTCAGCCCATGCACGCCTGTCCCTCCTCCTCCTCCTCCTCCTCCTGTAGTGTAGAGACTTGGGCGGCATCCGTTTTTATCCGCTCCTTATGCCCCATTTTTCCTCCTGTTGCTATCCTTATGGTTCTCCTGGCTCGTGCACAACCAGGATGGGACATCCTTGCGGTGAAAGCTTAACCTGGAAGTACATTTGCGCATGCGCACGAACGTCTGTGGAGGTCAGTAACCAATTAGATGGTAGCTGACTGAGTGAACGACGGTGGCTTGTGGTGCTCTAAAAACATCAAATGCGTTTCTATAAAAGCTTCCTCAGTGATGTAGTTCTGAACATCACTCATTACTAAAATACAAATGGACTCAATAAATAACGCCGTAGTCACACTGTAGTGATAAAAGATCACATTTTCAAGTTAGATTACACAGATGTATCTTTCTTACTACAATGCGAGTTTACCTTGCCGTGGAACTACAGAGGAGACAGATTGGAGAGTAAGGGTGTATTTGCTCACAAAAATCATAGAGAAATCGTGATTTATGAAATATTGCGCCATATCACAGTGTTGTGAATACATTTTGTTTTTAATTACACTAAAATCACTTTGCATATTCCATACTGTCCCTCTACTACAAGGCGCAATGCCATTATCTAAGCTGCTGATCGATCTGTTCTCCTGTGATCGATCGGATAAGATCCTGTTTCCCAGGGCACACAATATAAAAAGGGCATAAAGTGGGGTGGGGAATGCAGTAAGTACCGTATTGGACCGAATATAGAACGGCCTCGCACATAATACGACCCTAAAGTTTTGAAGGTGTTCTACATGAAAAATAAAAGGCCTTAGGCTGTGCTTATAGTGCCCGGTGACGTCGCACCAAAACAAATACATTGAATCCGTCGCATGTGCTTATAGTAAGCGCGATAGCGCCCCAAAATTTTGAAGTCAGTGAAATTTGATTTTGGGAGAGACAGTCGCCACATGTGACTGTCTCTAAACTAAACACAGAGCGCCTACTGCACTCTGCCCTCCCCCTTTGGTGACGGCACTGGCCTTGTTGCCAGCGATGTCGCTCAAACTTAAAGTTCAACTTTCGGCGACGGGTGACGTCATCGGTCATGTCACCGGCACTATAAACGCAGCCTTAGATGGAGCTCATATAAGCCAGTGCTCGCTGTTAACACAGCTTTAAAGCACAGCATGGTAATCAGATACAAAGCCAGAGAAACCATTCACAGACATGTTATAACCTTAATGGCTATCATCAGTGTGAAGTTGGTTTATATGGGCTCCATGTAACAATGGTTTTTCAGACAAAAGGTGACACGTGTGCTCATTTGCATGCCATTTCCCAGGATCCCTTGCTGCAGTGGGAGTAGTGTATGCTGGGGATAATGGTGAAAGGCAGGTTTGCAGACCTGCCTAAGACGTGAATGTGCTCACAAGTGATCTTTTTATTTGATATTATCCTGGAACCAGGGTCACGAATGATGTATGAATAATTCCAGTTAGCTTAACTCATGCCTTCCCTCTTCCAAAGCACAACAAGTCCTTTTGTCTTTCTTAGTTTTATTGAGGGAAAATGACAGGAAGAAAGGTACTTGCAGATGTAGTGTGGGTAGAGAGTGCTTCTCTCTCTGAAGTGCAGTGTATCAGGCAGTGTTAAAACAGAAAGGCCTTGCTGGGGCAAATAGCAGGCAGGTACTCACTCAGAGTCCAGGGTGAAAAGGAAGTGAGGGGCAAGGGTCACACTAGAAGTGAAGCAAGACTATACTAACAGTCAGCAAGGACAGAGGGGTAGCAATAGCCCACTCTCAGCTAGGAGAATAGGAGATTGCAGGCAACCAACACTGACTAGGGCTGTGTAAACAACATGTAACAATAATGTTGCCTTTTCACATGCAGCTAGCTGCTGGGACAGGGAAAATAGCAGGCAGCTAAAACTAGGGACAAATTAGAAGATGAATGCTGCACTCCCCAACAAAAAAAATAATAATAATTCCTGGTTCAGGAATCTCTGGTTGGTATCCCAAGTGAAGTAGGAAGGAAGAGCCTGGGCACTACGGATTTCTGCTAGTGAAAAAAATTATTACGCCAGTGTGATTAATACATTTTTGGCTTAATAAATTTTTTTCACTAGCAGAAATTCGTAGTGCCCAGGCTCTTCCTTCCTACTTCAGCTAAACTAGGGAGACATGAATCCTATGAGCTGCAAAGGGAGACAGAGAAATGTAAAATCCTGTTCCACGACAGATATATATATCTTGGAATGTGACTAGAGCTCATCCCTCCCCCCTCCCCCCGTGTGGTGTGAGATATATATATATATATATATATATATATATTACAGTGTTGAACAAACCTATACATTTGCTCGCCCCGGGCGAGTGGATTTAACCCCCGGGCGAGTAAATATTGGCCCAAGCAGCACACGTTTGGTACTAGGTGGCGAGTAGCTTTTTTTGTGTGGCGAGTAGATTTTTTGGTGATTTGTCAACCACTGTATATATATATACACTCAGGAATATCAAAAAACGTGTATTAAGAAGAAAAAGCTGGCACAATCACCAATATATATATATATATATATATATATATATATAATACATTATCAGAAACATCACTGTTTAAATCCGGCTAGTAGATTTGGGGGTTTGGTTGTATAATTTTTTATGCTGTCGAATTTATCAGCATTGTTTGACGTTGGCTTTTATATTTTAGCCATGTTTTTCAGGAAATGCATTAAATTCCAAAATGTGGCATTAGGATATGGCTTATAGCTTTTTTTTTAAAGCAATCTGCTTCCCATGCAGTTTTATAGCGGTTAAAAAGAAATTCTCAGGATGTTCGGACTTTATATCCTGTTTACTATTCTTTGCTCTGAATTACTATTGCAGCCAAATATGTTGCTTCACGCAGCACTTTGTGTTTTCCTGCCAGGCGATGGTGTCCTGTAGTAACTGGATACTTTCAGTGCCATTTTCTTCCTCCAGCGGCTGTGTATTTTAAGGCAGAGTTTGTGTATGGTCTCTTGATGTTTATCTCACTAATAACTTCCTCCACCCACCATGCACTTCCCTTTTTAACATCTTCGGCACCAGAGAAGAGCAGCTATACACAACTAGCAGAGATTCAGAGCTTAGAGTTAACTAATTCCCTTTGCACAGCATCCAAAATATGCTTTCTTAACAATGGATCCAATCTTGTATTTATATGTATGTATATCTTTATTTATAGAACGCCAAAATTGTACTCGGCGCTTCTCAAAGAATAAAGTACAGGGAATTATGAAAATACAATAAGGCACAGCAAATTCAGACAATAGAAAAGAAAATCCCTGCCCCAAAGGGCAATGTGATGGGCAACCCCTAATACAGGGGAGCGCAATCTTTTCCTGCTACGCCCCGTCTTCCTTGTCCCGCTCCCACACGCCCCCTCCCCCTGGTATCTGCGTCACAGACGGCTGAATCCCGGTAAGTGAAGTGTTACAGAGGCCTCACGCGATCCCCCGGCATTAATTTAAATGCCTGGGGGAAGAGCGCGGGGCCTCTGCAACTGCCCGCGCCCCCCCAGCAAAATCTCCCGCCCCCCCCCCCCCCGGGGGTCGTGCCCCCCAATTTTGGGCGCACCGCTGCCCTAAGGGACACAGACCCCCCTATGGGAGCCTCTACGCTTCATTTCTCGCATAACTATGGACCTTACTTCAGGGGGCACTTGTCTGACTACAAAACAACAAATGGGGATACATCTACGTACATACTCTATCCCTCTACTGTGAACCTATTTACACGTGAGGCTTCTCCACTTACAGTTAGGTCCGGAAATAATTGGACACTGATACAAGTTTTGTTTTTTCGGCTGTGTACCAAAATAAATTCAAGTTACAGTTAAATAATGAATATGGGCTTAAAGTGCAGTCTATCAGCTTTAATTTGAGGGTATTCACATCCAAATTGGAGGAAGGGTTTAGAAATTACATCTCTTTAATATGTAGCCCCCTCTTTTTCAAGGGACCAAAAGTAATTGGACAATTGACTCAAAAGCTGTTTCATGGACAGGTGTGTGCTATTCCTTCGTTATTTCATCATCAATTAAGCAGGTAAAAGGTCTGGAGTTGATTCCAGGTGTGGCATTCGCATTTGGAAGCTGTTGCTGTGAACCCACAACATGCGGTTAAAGGAGCTCGCAATGCAAGTGAAACAGGGCATCCTTAGGCTGCAAAAAAAAAGAAAATCCATCAGAGAGATAGCAGGAACATTAGGAGTGGCCAAATCAACAGTTTGGTACATTCTGAAAAAAAAAAGAACGCGCTGGTGAGCTCTGCAACACAAAAAGGCCTGGACGTCCACGGAAGACAACAGTGGAGGATGATCGTAGGATCCTTTCCATGGTAAAGAAAAACCCCTTCACAACATCCAGCCAAGTGAAGAACACTCTCCAGGAGGTAGGCATATCATTATCCAAGTCTACCATAGAGAGAAGACTTCAAGAAAGCAAATACAGAGGGTTCACCACAAGGTGCAAACTATTCATAAGCCTCAAGAATAGAAAGGCCAGATTAGACTTTGCCAAACAATATCTAAAACAGCCAGCCCAGTTCTGAAACAGCATTCTTTGGAAAGATGAAACTAAGATCAACATGTATCAAAATGATGGGAAGAAAAAAGTATGGAGAAGGCTTGGAACGGCTCATGATCTGAAGCATACCACATCATCTGTAAAACACGATGGAGGCAGTGATGGCTAGGGAATGCATGGCTTACAATTGCACTGGGTCACTAGTGTTTATTGATGATGTGACAGAAGACAGAAGCAGCCGGATGAATTCTGAAGTGTGTATATTGTCTGCTCAGATTCAGCCAAATTCAGAGAAGTTGATTGGACGGCACTTCACTTTACAGATGGACAATGACCCAAAACATACTGCGAAAGCAACCCAGGAGTTTTTTAAGGCGAAGAAGTGGAATATTCTGCAATGGCCGAGTAAATCACCTGATCTCAACCCGATCGAGCATGCATTTCACTTGCTGAAGACAAAATTTAAGGCAGACCCACGAACAAACAACAACTGAAGACAGCTGCAGTAAAGGCCTGGCAAAGCATCACAAAGGAGGAAACCCAGCGTTTGGTGATGTCCATGCGTTCCAGACTTAAAGCAGTCATTGCCTGCAAAGGATTCTCGACAAAGTATTACAAATGAACATTTTATTTATGATTGTGTTAATTTGTCCAATTATTTTTGAGCCCCTGAAATAAGGGGACTGTGTATGAAAATGGTTGCAATTCCTAAACATTTCATACGATATTTTTGTTCAACCCCTTGAATTAAAGCTGAAAGTCTGCACTTCTATTGCATCTTGGTTGTTTCATTTCAAATCCATTGTGGTGGCGTACAGAGCCAAAATGATCAAAATTGTGTCAGTGTCCAATTATTTCCGGACCTAACTGTAAGTCTCTTAGGAACCCGAGTTCCAGAAGCTTCTATCCTTACTATTTATACCTACTAGTGACATCACTGATCACAACGCCTACAGGGGGGAGAGGGGTGGTTTAGATCTTACCCAGGCACCCTATCACTGGTGAGAGGCTAAAATCTTCTAGAATATTGGCCTTGGCTAGGTTGCTTGATTTATTCTTTGCATTATTGTGGCTTTGAGCTTACTCATCTGTGTAAGTGTATTCACTTTGTATGGTATTTTTTATACTTTTTTTCAGTAAAATAACTTTGATTCACATATCCTCTTAGTGTCTCTTATTGAGTGTGCGGGTTCCCTTCTTTTATGTTGTGGCCAGTGAAGAAAAGTAGGTGTGGTTAGCCTGGGAGAGGGCAGAGTTGAAACAGGATAGGATCAATTTGTAGTGAAGGAAAGTCTACAAGAGTATGAGATTGCCTTCCGAGGCGTTCAGAGGAGCGGAGCATGCTTGTGTGGCAGTTTAGCCAGGATCTGGGGTTATGAGAGTGAGAATGGTAGAGATAAGGAGGGGCATGTAGATCAACAGGAGAATAGGGCAGAGTTGTAGTTCCTGACCAGGTTGTCAGTCTGTAGCGGAACAGAGAGGAGATGGAGGACCACAACGTGGTGTCAAGAGCCAATAGATTATTGGAACGCAAGTCTCCGCAGAAATGGAGAAGAAGAAGAGGAGAACAGAGAGAGTAAATGAGGTTAGGTGATGGTCAGAAAGAGGAAAGGTGGAAATGAAGACTTCAGAGCAAGAACAGTATTTTGTGAAAACCAAGTCCAGATTGTGAAAATCCTTGTGGGTGCTTGCTGCAGTCCATTGGTCAAGGCCAAAGGAAGAGTTTAGAGAGAGAAAGTGGGAAGCCCAAGGGAGAGGGGTCATCAATATTGCACCTTTCCCTTGAACTCTGTTATTGCATTATCAAAATATGCATAATAGAGTCCTAAAATCCATATCAATATATTAAATAAAAAAACCTGGGTTTATAACTGTCACGGGAGACCAGACGAATTACACCAAGATTGCAAACACCAGACAGAACGAGGAGGTTAAATAAACTAGGTTTATTCTGACTGAAACCAACAGGAAGCAACACAGATGCTTAACATGGTCACAACTTACTAAGACAGGTGGTTACGGGGGGACTCCTAGCTTACTAGGTGCTGGCGCTGCCAGAACAAGTTTATCCAGGATCTCTATGATCCGTCCATCTCAGGATATCCCGGTTAAAAGGGATCACTGCCTAACTGGTCACTATTCGCATTTCCAGTTGGTCACTTGATACCGACACCAACCACGAATGACTGTGGAACTCTGATTGGCATCGGCTGACATAGAACCCCGGATTCCACCTGAAAACCAATCAGCAGAGAGATTGTCTTCGCTGAGCCAATCATAGACCGAGGACTTGTCAGAGACAAACCAATCAGGACTGGGGACTGGTACAGTGCTTTAGGACGATCCCAAGGAGCGGGGCCTGAGGGAGAGAGAAATATGAACTGGCCAATAGGGATCAAGAAGACATGGCTAGGCCAGGCATTACTCCCCAGTTTAAGCTCCATAGCTCCTGCGGGGCGAGACACCCAACTGCCGGGTAGATAACAATACTCTGGCCTTGGAGTGTGTACTCTCCCAGCAGGGGGTTGTGTCCCAACCCAACTCCCTTTTGTTTCGCAATACTGTACCTGGCCCAATACGATGTACAATCCTTGGCTTCACTGTAGGCTGGCCTTGCTTAGTGAATTACGGGCCCAACCTACAATGAATCACAAACATCAAATAAGCAGTTGGTACAGATGGCTACCAGAGGGAACACATTACCAGTGCTGGCAGCCATTATTGTCTGTAGTAAGGTGGCCAGTCTGACCCAATAACTAGGTCGCCATCTTGATAGGTAAGGGCAACTAGCAGGCTTAACCTTTAATATACTGAGCCAGGCTGCTCCTACCGTCACCATAACCATCCTATTTTACATCACTTTATATACCAGTAAAGAAATATAGTTTACTTACTGTATGCAAAATGGATGCAGATCTATCTATATCAGGCCTGCACAACATGCGGCCCGCCCGCACTCACTGTCCTCCCAACATGCGGCTTTCCCCCCCTCCTCCTTCCTCCCGAGTCCGCTCTCCCCTCCACCTATGGAGTCCGCTCTCCCGCTCTGCTTCCCCCGGCAGAGTCCGCTCTCCCCCCTGAGTCCTGTCTCCTTTCCGCCTCCGGAGTCCACTCTCTCGCTCTTCCCCCCCCTGGGTGCTGGGGGGATTGATGTGAGGTGCTGGGGGGTTGATGTGAGGTGCTGGGGGATTAATGTGAGGTGCAGGGGAGGTTGATGTGAGGTGCAGGGGGGGTTGATGTGAGGTGCGGGGGGGTTGATGTGAGGTGCAGGGGGGGAGAGGGATGTGTGTGGTGTGCAGGGGGGTATTGTGTGTTGATTGTGGAGGGGGAGTATTGTGTGTGGGTGAGGGGGAGAGCTGGGGGTATGAGAGATAGATGGGGAGTCTCGCAAAGGTTTGATGATGAGGGGTGCTGGCGGTGATATATGAAGATGATGATGAGGGGTGCTCTGGGAGATATATGAAGATGATGAGGGGTGCTGGGGGAGATATATGATGATGGGTGCTGGGAGAGATTGATGATGAGGGGTGCTGTGGGAGATATATGAAGACGATGAGGGGTGCTGGAGGAGAGATGATGATGATGATTTTACCCATGCGGCCCAAATCTGTTTTCCTTGGAGCAGTTCGGCCCTTCTCACTTAACGAGTTGTGCAGGCCTGATCTATATTATACCTCCAAAGAGAATTTCTCACTTATCTTGTGTAGGGGCACATTCTCGTCATATGCCAAGAGCAGGTAACACAGGCAAAACCAACATATAGGAGAAATGGCCATTGTTGATTCAGAGTGGAGTTACAATTATCCTGTTATGTTAATTCCACTTGACATTAAAATATAACTAAGAGTCTGTGAAATATTTCATCTTATATTTTTTATTTTTGAAAATTACCCCACCCCCATGGGAATCACTTATGAAAAACAGTATTTGTAAATGTATTACTCACTAGATCCAAACTTACATTTATGGTATATTATCAGTCGGGATTGGGACATGGTGGTTAACAGGTTTGTCACGTGGTCAGGCGAAATCTGGTTTTAAGGGCCCATATTATATGCTCCACATTGTGACTTGTTCATTGCGTTCTACGTCACATTTAATGTTCTGAGGCATACAGTAACTTAACTTCATAATAGGAGTCATTAAAAAGGCCCTCTTGGAAAACACTGTCCCTTGTCATAATGTAATATTATTAGAAAGACTGCACCGCAGAAGACCTGTGGTATTCATTTGAATAACAGTATAAACACAAAAATGTTTGTTAATGCCATTTTTTTTACATTGGCAAAAGTGCCAGGAAATACTGAAGGCCACAGCAGAGCCAAACACTTTTTACCAACACAGTGAGCGAGAGAATTCACAGCAGCTGTTCTGCCTCCATTTCACGAAATAGCCCATTAATCAGACCAGTTCACAAACAGTAAGTAAGTCTCAGAGGCCCTTATGTTTTAGTTTATTATTGTGTACTCAAAGTATGAGCTGATTTTTTTTTAAGTGCCTATCTGTTGACCTTAAATTCACTCTAGCCAACTCTTGTTGAAGTGAAACTTCTTTAGTGGCACCTAGTCCTGATGGGACAAAACTGGAGAGATGGGGGGCGAAATGTGAAACGGAAGTGACGTCATGTAATGGACGCCGCTCCCCTCACACGTCCCCTGTCACATGCGGCCGCCGCCGCTCCTAACAGCCGCTGTTCCCCGCCCGCTGCCATGCCGCGCATGCGAAGTTGTGATGGCGCCGCTGACGGACGCCACACATGCGCAGAAGCGGCTGGCAACGGCGCCATTCCGCCCTCAACTGACGTGAGCATTCGCGGGCCCCCTGCGCCCGCAGGAAGCGGTGGCACGGGTCAAACCCGGGCGCAACCCGCGCGGCACAGGGGCTCGGCGCCGGGGGCATTCTCCTGCTGCTGCAAGAAAGGGTGGGCCGGGCAGCGGACAGGCAACCTCACCTCTCGCCCGCAGTCACTCATACCCGTGCCGGGCGCATGTACACCGCGAGGGGGGGGGGTACGCAGAATTTGCGGAAGGGGGGGGGAAGGTGGTGCGCAATGTTACACCCCGCCCCTGGCTGCAGTAGGACACACACACACACTGACTGACACACACACACACACTGACTGACACACACACACTGACTGACACACATACACACACACACTGACTGACACACATACACACACACTGACACACATACACACACACTGACTGACACACATACACACACACTGACTGACACACATACACACACACACTGACTGACACACACACACACACACACACACACACACACACACACACACACACACACTGACACACATACACACACACTGACACACACACACACACACACACACTGACTGACATATACACACACACTGACTGACATACACACACACTGACTGACACACACACATACACACTGACTGACACACATACACACTGACTGACACACACACACACACACACTGACTGACTGACACACATACACACACACACACTGACTGACACACATACACACACACTGACTGACACACACACACACACACACTGACTGACACACATACACACTGACTGGCACACATACACACACTGACTGGTACACATACACACACTGACTGGCACACATACACACACTCACTGGCACACGCACACACACACACACACACACACACACACACACACACACACACACACACACACACACACACACACACACACACACACACTGACTGACACACACACATACACACACTGACTGACACACACAGACTGACACACTGACACACATACACACACACTGACTGACACACATACACACACACTGACTGACACAAACACACACACACTGGCTGACACACATACACACGAGGAATTCACACTTAGTGCAAATAGCTAATACAGGGGATGTGTGCCGAGCACGCGCATTATAAGTCAAATTTATTTGCGTTTTGTCACTGAAATTGTATTTTGATTTTTAATAAAAACATCACAATACAAATACAATTTCTGTGACAAAAGTCAAAGAAGTTTCACTTACTATGCGCGTGCACAGCACACACAGCTTTTTTGTTACGAAGAAAGCTAACGTATCAGCGTTGTTGTGAATAGTGTTGTGGCAGCTAACAGGCTAATATATAAGTACGATTAGCACAGACTTTTAAGGCCGTGATTGCCGGAACAAATACCTCATCTCAATGGAAGTGCACATAGTGTGTGCGACCGCGTTTTGGAAAGACAAAATTTTTTGCCTTTCCAAGTGATGGTCGCGTGACGTCCGCATCACGTGAAACGGCTCAGCCAATGAGGGCGAAACAGCTTTGTGACGCCTCCGCCACGCCTCCCCAATCTCTTGCAGCCAACTTCACAGATCGCTGGGACAGCAAAAGTACGCCAGGCTATGCGCTCCGTCACGCAGGTACTATAATCTTAGCCTTCGTCAGTAATACAGCCGTTGTCATGAAACTATATCCAGTTGGAAGTGCACAAGACTTACTTTAAAATGCCTACTGCACACTAAACATGCAAATCCTCCTCTTGATTAAAATTTTGAGATGAGGGAAAAATCTAATCATAAAAACAATGGAACAAGCATATGGGAAATAATGACCATGAACACGTGTATCTATTAGTGCTGAAGCTGGTTGCAATTGGTTCTTTAAAGCAGCAATTATCGCTTATTTTTTAAGCACTATCCTATTCTGCAGCGAGGTACAATAGGGGACAGAGTAATGCATATATTAGTTAAGCAGAATGACATAGTGTGACAGGGTGAATGTACGTCACCAGCCATATACCTGGCAAACCTATGTTTAGGCTTGCAGTGCAGCAGTGACGAGGTTAAGTTTCAGTTGATAAGGGCTGCTTAATTAGTCTGACCCCAGCTGCATATCAAGGTGTTTTAAACCCCCAGGCTGTACACACATGCAGGCTAGCTGGCCAGGGGACAGGAGTGAAATACTGAAGAGATTACTGCTATAAGGTCTGTTTTTCAAAGTACATGTGTGATAACTGTCTGTGTCCTGCATGCTGAAGATAAGCTGCCTTGTTTTCTATGCTGAAGAGAAGCTATTTTGTTTTTGTCTGCTGAAGAGAAGCTATTTTGTTTTTGTATGCTGAAGAGAAGCTATTTTGTTTTTGTATGCTGAAGAGAAGCTATTTTGTTTTTGTGTGCTGTACGGATTTAAGGCTCAATAAATAAGCCTTAAAGAGAACCCGCGTGTGTGGTTGCATGTACCCTGCAACACATAGCAAATAAGGAGAAACAAGCGCAAACAGATACAAAAGGTAATAAGGGCTCTGCTTGTGAGTGCTTACAGTCTAGAGCAGGGGTGCGCAACTGGGGGGCGCAAGATTTTTTTGGGGGGGGCAGCGGTTACAGAGGCCCCGTGCTCTTCAGCGCAAGGCCTCTATAACTCACTTACCTGAAATGAGCCGGCTTTGGGCCACACATCGTCATGGCAACGCCGTGTGGTGATGTGACGTCATTTGACGCAGCATTAAAGGTATGGGGGGGCCTGACACAGAGGGAGCGTAGTGCAGGAAGTTTCCACACCCCTGGTCTAGGGCAGGGGTGGCTAACTGCAGTCCTTAAGACCCCCCCCCCCCCAACAGCTCAGGTTTTTAGGATATCCTTCAGCACAGGTGGTGCAGTCTTCCACTGAGCCACAGATTGAGCCACCTGTGCTGAAGTAGGGATATCCTGAAAACCAGACCTGTTGGATAACTTGGTCTAGAGACACAATCTTTGATAATCTTTATTATTTTTTTTAATATTGCAGATATAGCGAGTCTTAGGCATGTATTATACTAAGCGCACGACGTTGCGCGTGCGCGCCTCTTGTGCCTATAGGCCAAACGATGGTGCGCGCCTCATGTGCCTATAGGCCAAACGATGATGCGCGCCTTTTGTGCCTATAGGCCAAACGATGATGCGCGCTGCTAGGAGGTGTGGCCATGACGTCACAAGCGTAGGTCTCACTGTGATTGGCTCACAGTGGCACGGCAGCCGCTCGAAGATACTAATTTCTTTGTATTTCCACCAAACTGCCGCGCCAACGCAGTCTGCCGTGCGCGCGCCTCGGCAGTGGATATACTGTGGTAGGAAGACAGGTATTTTGCAATGTCCGCTAGCGCGCATGTGCTTAGTATATTACATGCCTTACTGTTTGTCTTGCTGAGGCAGCGTGCATTCCAGTGCCTGCGACGATCTTAGCCCGGGCGGATTAATGATACGGGGGGGGAATCACGGACCAACCCGCAGCGCGATCACGGCAGGCACGGTCCCCAGTGCTGTGGCCGTTTGCTTTTTGGGCCACGGCGCTGGGGACAGTAAGTCTTCTTACATCTGTATGTGAATTAAGGGTGCTCTGTAGCTGGAGCAATTTTCAGGGGTGAATTGTTATCCAAAAGTAACACGATGGCCACAGTGGTCAGCCGTCCTCTAACGACCAGTAGAAAGCCAAACATCACTGGAACGTGGCATTGTGGCTTTCTATTGCGTGACTCGGGGGGACATCTTGTTTTTATTTGTTATTGTAACTGAAAGAATGAAACGCTGATAACTTGAAAGGCTGGTCTCCAAGTTAAGATGAGTGCAGTACTGCTGGATAATGAAATAACATTTCCTAAATTGACGGGGAAGGGTGTAGGTGTTTTTTTTTTTTAAACTCTGGGAATTTTGCGACTATTTAAAACTGCTGAAATATATATATACAGCTAAACCCCGTTATAACGCGGGTCTCGGGGTCCACCCCGAGACCACCGCGTTACTAACGGGGTCGCGAGAAAAAAAAATGGCCGCCGCGCTTTAGCGCATATTCATCCCGCGGGACAGGAGATGGGAGCGGGCATGTCCCTCCGCTCCCCGCTTCCCCCTGTCACCTCGGGACAGGCCGCGGGGCAGGAGATGGGAGCGGGGATGTCTCTCCTGTCCCCGCTTCCCCCTGTCACCTCGGGACAGGCCGCGGGGCAGGAGATGGGAGCGGGGATGTCCCTCCTGTCCCCGCTTCCCCCTGTCACCTCGGGACAGGCCGCGGGGCAGGAGATGGGAGCGGGGATGTCCCTCCTGTCCCCGCTTCCCCCTGTCACCTCGGGACAGGCCGCGGGGCAGGAGATGGGAGCGGGGATGTCCCTCCTGTCCCCGCTTCCCCCTGTCACCTCGGGACAGGCCGCGGGGCAGGAGATGGGAGCGGGCATGTCCCTCCTGTCCCCGCTTCCCCCTGTCACCGCGGGACAGGCCGCGGGGCAGGAGATGGGAGCGGGGATGTCCCTCCTGTCCCCGCTTCCCCCTGTCACATCGGGACAGGCCGCGGGGCAGGAGATGGGAGCGGGGATGTCCCTCCTGTCCCCGCTTCCCCCTGTCACCTCGGGACAGGCCGCGGGGCAGGAGATGGGAGCGGGGATGTCTCTCCTGTCCCCGCTTCCCCCTGTCACCTCGGGACAGGCCGCGGGGCAGGAGATGGGAGCGGGGATGTCCCTCCTGTCCCCGCTTCCCCCTGTCACCTCGGGACAGGCCGCGGGGCAGGAGATGGGAGCGGGGATGTCTCTCCTGTCCCCGCTTCCCCCTGTCACCTCGGGACAGGCCGCGGGGCAGGAGATGGGAGTGGGGATGTCCCCTCAGGTCGCCGCTTACCTCAGAACCATGCTGCCTGCATGGAGGTGGTAGCGGGGGGTTTCTTCTCCCCACCGCTGTCCCCGGTGCTCCCGCTGCCTGCGCGGGAGGAGGGGGGGGAGCGGGTGGTGGTGCTGGTCGCGGCCCGTCTGTGTAGAGTGAGAGAGTGTGTGTGTATGTATATATGGGAGAGAAAGTGTGTGTGTGTATATGGGTGTGTGAGTGTGGGTAAGTGTCTGAGTGTGTGTAAGTGTGTGTGAGTGTGTGTGAGTGTCTGTGAGTGTGTAAGTGTGTGTGAGTGTGTGTGAGTGTGTGTGAGTGTGTGTGAGTGTCTGTGAGTGTCTGTGAGTGTCTAAGTGTGTGTGAGTGTGTGTGAGTGTCTGTGAGTGTGTAAGTGTGTGTGAGTGTGTGTGAGTGTGTGTCTGTGAGTGTCTATGTGTGTGTAAGTGTGTGTAAGTGTGTGTGAGTGTGTGTGAGTGTGTGTCTGTGAGTGTCTAAGTGTGTGTAAGTGTGTGTGAGTGTGTGTGAGTGTGTGTAAGTGTGTGTGTGTGTGTGTGTGTGTGAGTGTGTGTGAGTGTCTGTAAGTGTGCGTAAGTGTGCGTGAGTGTGCGTAAGTGTGTGTGAGTGTGCGTGAGTGTGTGTGAGTGTCTGTGAGTGTGTAAGTGTGTGTGAGTGTGTGTGAGTGTGTGTCTGTGAGTGTCTAAGTGTGTGTAAGTGTGTGTAAGTGTGTGTGAGTGTGTGTGAGTGTGTGTCTGTGAGTGTCTAAGTGTGTGTAAGTGTGTGTAAGTGTGTGTGAGTGTGTGTGAGTGTCTAAGTGTGTGTAAGTGTGTGTGTGTGTGTGTGAGTGTGTGTGAGTGTCTGTAAGTGTGCGTAAGTGTGCGTGAGTGTGCGTAAGTGTGTGTGAGTGTGCGTGAGTGTGGTCAGTGTGTGTGCAGTGTGTCAGTGTGAGCAATGAGCAGTGTGTGTGCAGTGTGCAGTGTGTGTGCAGTGTGGCAGTGAGCAATGAGCAGTGTGTGTGCAGTGAGTGTGTGCAGTGTGTCAGTGTGAGCAATGAGCAGTGTGTGTGCAGTGTGCAGTGTGTGTGCAGTGTGGCAGTGTGAGCAATGAGCAGTGTGTGTGCAGTGAGTGTGTGCAGTGTGCAAAAAAAAAAATGTAAAAAAATTTTTTTTAAAAAATTTTTTTTTTTTTTTTTTTTTTTTTAAAAAAACGGGAGCCACGGGAAAACCGCGTTATAACCGAATCGCGGTATAACGAGGCGCGTTATAACGGGGTTTAGCTGTATATATTTTTCCCCCCACCAATTTACAACTTTGGTGAAAAATGTGCTCACCTTCAGTGGGTGTCTGCTGCCACCTACTGTCTGTATATTGCTGCTTGCTACTACTATACGCCAACTTCAGGTTACTGTTAATAAATAAAGTGTCAATTAAAGCTGCAGTTCAAGCAATATCCTACATGTGTATTTTTTTTAAATAAATCAGTTCTGTACTATGAGAAAATACGTGTAGCATTTGTTTTTTTTAAACAATTTTCAAAGACATTTTTAATGTATTCTAATGTAATAAGCATTTTAAACCAATCATACTTCTGTACATATAGGACCAGATTATTTGCTTCTCACTGCACAATAGCCACTTAATAAGGTTACTCTCATACAGACATTGAGTGCATTACAGAGGGACTTATCTGGATGATAGTGTCTGCTTCATTCACCTCTTAAAGTGATTTACAAATGATGATGTTTTAGCTTGTCCTAGTACCTTTTGTTGTGGGTTATTCATTATGATCCGTTATGGGTAAGGCCAATCTGGCGTTAACACCTATTAAAATCAATGTGAGGTGACATTGGATCGGATGCATTAACCCATAAAGGACCTTAATGAATAACCACCGCTGGGTGCTCCTAAAATTTATATAACACAAAATTCCTTATACGCAGTTGAGAAGCACATTGATGGCTAGTCTTAATGCCACTTCACTTGAGAAAGGCCAGCAGGCCGACACTTTGTGTGTTCTATGGCAGGGGAGCGCAAACTTTTACTGCTGTGCCCCTCTGTCTTGCCTGCCCCGGTACTCGCACCCGCCCCCCTACCTTGCAGCTGCATCAAACGACGCTGCAGGGTCACGTCACATGACCCCGCTGCGTCATTTGACACCGTGTTGCCATGGCGACGCGTCACAGCCATCTGAATCTCGGTACGTTTAGTATTGCAGAGGCCTCATGCGATCCCCCGGCATTTAATTTAAATGCCTTGGGGGAAAATGTGGGGTCTCTGTAACCGCCCGCACCCCCCAGAAAAATCTCACGCCCCCACCCCCCAGTTCTATGGCACAATAAATTTTTTGATTGAAATCCGTGTGCACTTGTCCATCAATTACATTAGTTTTAATTTCAAACACATTAACCAAGTGTGCTTGAGATTAACTGTGTAATATTTCACCATTAGAGTAAAAGAGAAAAATTAATGTAGAACAGGGGTGCACAAACTGGGGGGGGCGAGATTTTTTAGGGGCGCGGCAGTTGCAGAGGCCCCGCGCTCTTCCCCAAGGGATTTAAATTAAATGTGGGACCGCGCAAGGCCTCTGCAACTTTACTTGCCGTGATTCAGTCGGCTACACGTCGCCGTGGTGTCAAATTACGCAGCCGGGTCACGTGACGTCACATGACCCCGCAGCGTCACTTGACGCTTCAGAGCTGGTAAGGGGGGCACGAGCAGTGGGGGAGAGCTGGCAGGGGGACGCAAGGCAAGAAGTTTGCTCACCCCTGTTAGAAGATCATGCTGGTAACACTGCAGATTAAACGCAATATATCCCAACTTCACTAAAGTGTTTAGTAACTATAACTATAATCACATTATTAGTGTCATTTATCTCCATGCTAGTATACCGGTACCCCTAAAATAATGAGACTACCATTCACCTAACGGTTAAAACGTGTATCTCTCTAATGCGTCCCCTCAGATAAGTCTATACATTTCACAGATGTACAGTATATATTTGAATGTTTATATCATATACTCTATATCCCCTTCTTCCACAACAGTAAACAGAAAACTGAACCCTGATCCACTTTCTTACGCAACATGTGGTGCCTTTCTCCTCCATTCACATTCATTCTCCAGCTAAAATCTGTTGCTTTTTCTTCTGTAACATTGTAAAGATCCACCTTTTTCTCTGTGACTACTGTATGCCAGTATCCTCTTCTTTGGGTTGTAAGCTATTTGAGGCAGGGCCTCTAACACATTGCAGGCTAATCCTTACTCTCCTAACACAATTTTAATCCTATCTGTAAATGGTACAGCTAAACCCCGTTATAGCGCCGTCCTCGGGGGCCACCCGATCCGACCGCGCTAGAACCGGGGTCGCGCTAATTTAAAAAAAAATGGCCGCCGCGCGCCTGATTGGGAGGGAGTAAGGAGGGAAGGAAGAAAGAGGTGGCCGGAAGCCCTAGACGTCCCCCAGCAACGGCCCTCCAAGTCCAGCCGCAACCTGCTCCTTATCTCCCACCACCGGCATCCATCACCCTCCACCGGCATCCACTTCCTCCCCCCCCCCCCCCCCTGAGGCCCCCACACCTACCGGCCCTCCGCGGCATAATCAGTTTTGGGCCTAGCCCACGCGGCCCTCCCGACTCCCAGCCTGCTCCTCACTCACCCCCCCTACTGGCATCCACACCACCCCCCCTCCTCCTGACACCCCCCACCTCCCGACACCCCCCCCACCTCCCGACACCCCCCCCCCTCCTCCTGACACCCCCCTCCTCCTGATGCCAGCTCCGCTCCGATCTCAGCAGCCGACACCAAAGGTAGGGAGGGGGAGTGGGAGGTGTGGTGTGCTGTGCAGTGTAGTGTGCTGTGAGTGCTGTGAGAGTGTGTTGTGAGTGCTGAGTGCTGTGTGCTGTGAGAGTGTGCTGTGAGTGCTGTGTGCTGTGAGTGTGCTGTGAGTGCTGTGAGAGTGTGTGTGCTGTGATCAGTGTGCAGTGAGAGTGTGTGCTGTGAGCAGTGTGCAGTGAGAGTGTGTGCTGGGAGCAGTGTGCAGTGAGTGTGTGCTGTGAGCAGTGTGCAGTGAGTGCTGGGAGTGTGTGCTGGGAGTGTGTGCAGTGTGCAGTGAGTGTGTGCTGTGAGCAGTGTGTTGGGAGTGTGTGCCGTGAGTGCTGGGAATGTGTGCAGTGTGCAGTGAGAGTGTGAGCTGTGTGCAGTGAGTGTGCTGTGAGCAGTGTGCAGTGAGTGCTGGGAGTGTGTGCAGTGAGTGCTGGGATTGTGTGCAGTGAGTGTGTGCTGTGAGCAGTGTGCAGTAAGAGTGTGTGCTGTGAGCAGTGTGCAGTAAGAGTGTGTGCTGTGTGCTGTGAGCAGTGTGCAGTGAGTGTGTGCTGTGAGCAGTGAGAGTGTGTGCTGTGAGCAGTGTGCTGGGAGTGTGTGCAGTGTGAGTGTGCAGTGAGAGTGTGTGCTGTGAGCAGTGTGCAGTGAGTGCTGGGAGTGTGTGCAGTGAGAGTACACACAAATGAAATACAAAATACAGTTGAAATACACACTTACTGGGAGTGAAAACTAGCCTCAAATAGGTGCAGGGCGCCTGTCACGGGAACTTGTGAGAGGCTATAATATACACCAAAATAACTGGGTTGAACTGAACATGGCTTAGATATAATAAATACAGTTTATTCCTTAAAGAAGGTGAACACACAAGATATACAAATAACAGGCAAAATATAGACACTTACTTAAGGGGTTGGACAAGAAAGCAATCAGGATACAGGATTGGCAATTTCTTCCACAATACAGGTTCAGATGTAGACATCACGAAAAGACACGAAGACAACAGAGTATAGGCTGGACACTGGTTTATATGTAATACCAATCCTATACTTTATTATTGAGTGCAGGCCATTGGAGAACAATTACCTGCACCCAATCTCTCCTTACCACCTCACCTGAGGGGCACCGTAATACCTGCCCACTGGGTGGGTAATATTCTAATCAGGGGGCTTATTTCCTCAGCCTCCCTCCCACAAGACTGGCGTCTTCCAGTCTGACTTTGCCAGGATACACTTTGTCCAAGGTGTGAAGTACAACACTTAATCAATCACCCATGTCCTGCATTCCTTTGTGTTCGCATACACAAGCAGGGTGGGGGAGTCTTTGATCAGGAGTTTATGATCGACCATTTGTCTCCCATCCTGAGCATTAACATAACATATGGGCTCTGAGTTTTTATACCAGACCCAAAATACAATTCATACTTTAATATCTTCACATATTAATATAATCCGTTCTGTTGGGCCCAGGGGGCTGAAACGGGCCAGTCCCTCATGCCGGAGGTGACTCTCCATGGTGGCCAAGTTTCAGCTCTCTGTGGCCCCCAGAACCGGAGATACACAAAAACAGTTTAAAACTCTTATTACTTTAATACAGGATTCTCCGCTCAAAAATGAATCTCTGCTTTTCACTCTTTTCCCATTGAAATCAACGGGCTCCACCGCCATAGGCTTCCAATGGAGCAACTCCGCCGTTGAAGTCAATGGGTTCCGCCGCTATAGTCTTTCAATGGGGAAACTCCGCCATTGAAGTCTATAGGGTTCTTCCGCCATAGCCCTTCAATTGAGTAACGCCGCCATTGAAGTCTATCAGGAAAATCACCAACCTTTACATTGGCCCATACTTTGTCTGGTTGTTCGGAGAGGGCTGGAAATGGCCATGCAGTCATGCCGGAGCAGTGATTACATGCGACCCAAATCCCAGCCCTCTGGTCCTCACAGAACCGGAGATATGGACTTACACATTTTCCGTTTTGGACTTAGCCGTTTTAACGCCACGCGGCTTTTCTCCCATTGGATTCAATGGCCGGCGCCGCCATAGGAAATGAATGGGCGAGCGCCGCCATTGGATTCAATGGGACCTCCGCTCCGCCATTAGTCAATGGCGCGACCTTCTTGCTGAGCTCGACCCTTTACGGAAGTCCCTCATTCTCGGACCCGGTGGTGGTCGTGTGTGGGGGATCCTAGGGGTTAGGGGCAACAAGAATTTTATTTCTGGGTGCCCTAGAACCTAAGGTTCCCACGCCAATTGTAGGTGAACTTGACCTCAGTGATAAAAGCTCTTTTCAAAGACATTGTATCCGCTCTTGCGGTCTGCGGTTTGGATGGCTACCAACCCGTTCCTGGAGGTTGGCGTCGAGGAATCCCCATTGAAGTCAATGGCCCCATTGACTTACAATGGGAAACCGTCGCTCCTCCTCTCGGACGCCACCTGCTGGTCTTCGCTGGAAACAGGCCCAAAACCGCCAGATCCGCCATTGGAATGCATGGAGCTGCAATGGCGACCAATGAGAGGCTGCAAAATGAAGCCTGAAAAGGCGGGAAAAGGGAACAAAGGGCTATAAACACTGAATTAACATTAACCCCTTCCGTCCCGCATCAACTCCCGTGTATTATTGGACCGCAGTCCAGTTAACCCCTTGCTTCCCAAGTGAGAGCAGGGGGTGGCCAAATGGGGTGTAACCCCTTTAATACCGGGCCAAACCCCCTCTCCCATGACAGCGCCTGCTTCAGGAAGGCTTACGTTGTCCGCTCCACATCACTGGACTAAGCATGGAGCAAGTAACATTGGTCCTCAGAACTTGTTCTTGGCTAGGCTTCTCCGGCACCTCAATGCCTAGTGCTTTGCTATTGCGAGCAAAACACCTTGGAAAGCCTGCCGGCGCGTCACTGGACCAAGTGCCAAGATTGCCTGTAAATCTGAGAGAGAGAGCTCTCTGATCAGGCAGTCCCTTACAAAGACCTTGGTGTCCTATGTCTAACATGGAACTGGGACTAGCGGCCAATCAGACCGTGGGAATTTCTCCCACCAACCAATGAGAACGGGGGCTCGTCTGGCTGCTGATGTCAGAGGAGGGGGCAGGAAATATGAATTAGTCAATGGGAAAAGCGCCTACGAGCAGCATCTTAACCCCAGCTAACCTATTGCCACCCGCTGGGGCAGGCTCCACCAGGTCTGGCAGTCACAAAGGGGCTCGGGTGGGGTGCCCCCTGTGCTCTGGACCTGTCACCACTCACCAAACACGTCGGGGAGAATTACTGGACCTCCGGTAACTTTGTCCCCTAAACTCCTGCAAACAAAAATATATTTCAACCCAAATATCCCACCAAAAACTTACACTCCCGAAGTTTTGTGTCTCTGGGACAAGGGGAACAGGTAAAGCCCCTAAACAGGTCATGTTTTGACTTTGCTTTGCACGGCACTTCCATAATACACCCCGTCTTCATCTACAGACGGGTACCCGCAAATTTAACACTATTTGCGGGTAACATAACAGTACTACCGGCTACTCCGGTCAGCAACACTTAATACACTTAACCCTATTTACTCCCTAATATCCACCCTTAATCTCCTGTTCCCAAAGTCCCTGTAGCTATTTCCTAACAGGGATCATAACTATACCTGGCATCCCTAGCTTACATTCCTGCAGGGGACGGTAAAATGGGAACAGAAATACCGGGAAATACATCAAGGCGCACAACTAGACGCAAGAGCTGACAGCCCTTGACATACGGTTTTTAGGGGCAGCCATCCGGGCTTTACCTTTATTAATGAAGACCCCCTACCGTCACAGTACTTCATATCTCTGTCTATGAAATGTCTGCAAACTGAATGTATAACCTTTGTTCATTTAATGCAACCATGTATTATTATTATAATTCTGGCTTTTCCTGTCTGTTCCCGTGTAAAAAAAAATTGTTTTTAATTGTGGTTGTTATCAAACTGACTGTAAACGTTTTTTGTGATGCCCCCTTAAGTGGAGGCCTGTATTTGATGTATGATGATGATGATGATGGTGTACTTCTAATCCACCGTCTCTGCTGCTGTTCTCTTAAGCCGTCTCTTTTATGTTCTGATGTGATTGGGGTCAATAGGTGGTCCAAGGGTCAATAAAGTGCACCCTATCCAACCCACGTGCACCCTATCCAACTCATCTTGGCGTCAGCGTGCCTCTGCCCTGGGATTAGAAAGATACCTCTAAATTAGACAGCACCACTGTCTACAAAAACTGTAAAAACATAATAATGACGTTAACATTTACAAGTGCCTGCTAACTGGAGCACATTATCTGACCACATCTTGTGTTTGTTTTGTGTTGACTTGGTTTCTTTGTCTATGTAAACACCCTTCTGGTATTGGCAGAGATTTTGTGGTTCAATGACTAATTACAGGGCGGTGCTGACTAGAGATGTGCAAACTGTTTGTGCGCTTAGTCGAACTTGAGAAATATCACCTACTTCGATTTGGTGAAGAAGTTCGCTTTGAGTTTGTGTCAAATTCGATTACCACTGAAAAGTCAATGAGTATTGCATGTTTGGGGACTTTCAAACTGTTATCAAACTATTTTGCCGCTTTACAAAGGCGAAATAGAGAATTTGTAACAATTTGGGACATTTCAGTAGAACTTTTTATGTCAAACGTTAGATCAACTTTTTGGGAGATTTTTTGAATTGCTGTGAAGCGAATCTCTGCAGGTTCACACATCTCTAGAGCCGACACTGAAGGTGCATGTGAACACACGGTTATTTCCTGAGTTAGCCATATCGGAAGGGAGTTTGCGCTGGACTAGGTAGGACAGAAAACCGTTGGGTCCAAACAAAGAAAAAAACTGCTTCTAACAGGAAGATCCTGTGGTCCTGTCTAAAAGGGGCACAATCTTAAATGGTCCGGCGAGTGGTCCAAAACAGTCTTTCCCAGGGGTTACACACTAGGTCAGTGTTTCCCAACTCCAGTCCTCAGGGAACCCCAACAGGTCAGGTCTTAAGGATATCCCTGCTCCAGCACAGGTGGGTCAATCAGCAGCTCAGTCATTTTGACCGAGCCACTTGTGATGGAGCAGGGATATCCTTAAGTCCTGACCTGTTGGGGTTCCCTGAGGAGTGGAGTTGGGAAACACTGCACTAGGTAAATCCATCACGGACTAATAGGGCAGAACTATCTCCTTTTACCGCTGACCCCTAGCACTGTCCATAGACACAATGTGCTCCTTTGTTGCACTCTAAAGTATAAGCTGGACTTTACTTCAGGGCATGTAACTGGTTGCCCTATTCTGAATTTACACTCAAGTTATTACTAGGAAACCTGCTATTTATAGCTCTCCTTCTAACTCCTCCCGTTAAACCTCTACAGAGGAGAAAGTTCACCCCTTTAGTACCCGCAGTGCTGCTACATCTATTTGTTCCTCCTCACACTGGTTTTAATGATGTCTGTCCTGCATAAGGTATCATGCTATGGTTTGTCGTTGTACTTCAGTCTGCAGGAGACCTACGAAGCCAAGAGACACGAGTTCTTTGAAGAGCAGCAGAGAAAGGAGGAGGAGATGAGGCAGACATTTGTACAGCGAGTGAGAGAGAAAGAAACCGTGCTTAAAGAAGCAGAGAGAGAGGTACATTTGAATATATATCGTTGTGTCCTGCCCCAAACAACAGTACATAAGCTTTTTATTGCATGTCTCTAGGGAAGGAACACGTCATCACCCTACTGTACCTGATTGTGTATTGATGGTCACACAGCGGGACACCATTTCATTGCTGCCATGCTTGTATGATTAGTCATTAAAAAGACAACAAAACAATGTGACATTTACATGGTCAGCCTTTACAAATGGTAAATTCTGATATACTTACCCTAGTATTAAGAGGGATTCCGCCCCTGGACTAGGATACTGTTATTCCAGAGACCTATAATCTGCACCGTATGTTTGGCAACATAAGTAGCAATGCTGCATTATCACCATAATTCCCGGCGTAATAATAACAAAGTTGTACTTACTATTGTTGTTTTTGGGGGTAAAAATTCAAACAAACAAGGCACCGTTTAGCACATTCTAAAAGCTTTTGAATTGTTTTGTAGGGTGAGATTCTTACCTTGCACTCATTTTTACACACTATCCTGCTTACTCACAATAGGGCAAAGTGCGTCAAATTCCTAAATCGAAGTTCTGCGCGCCTGCAGAATAACATTCTGCACACGTGTTCTTTCAGGTCAAAAGGTGAAGCCACAACCGTGCTTTTTGAAAAGATAAAAAAACCACTACATGGCAACATAGTTTATAACTACAAATATCATGGAGTCAATCTGTTAGTTTGTAAGAAAACTAAAACCATGTTGCAGTCTACTATTTTGATTTGAACTAAAACAGCCCAATCTCATTTTGAAGTCAAAATGCGATGGGTTTAGTTAACTGCTGAGTCAACCCATAACTGTGTCTGTATGACATAAGTAACGATATGATAAATGATAGCACGACCAAGGCTGCCATCTTGTGTGTGGACTATGTATTTCAGCTGCAGAACAGATTTGAACAACTGAAGAGGCTTCATCAGGATGAAAGGGGGAACCTGGAGGACAAGAGGAAAGATCTGCAAGAGGAAGTGAACGAGTTTAATAAAAGAAGAGCGGCTGCTGAGCTCCTTCAAGCACAGGGTTTCGGAAGTGTAGGGAACACCAGTTTGAAAAAGGATCGCAAAACGTAAGTGTCGTGTTTGTTACAATTAGTTATCAGGGTATTCGTGCAGAAGCCCTGAGAATGTTATACAAAATAAAATGCATTTGCAGTCAATGACGTACCAACATGGCAGTCCTTTATAGCTGCGATAATTACAGCTGCTGTTTCCCATTTGGCCTGGGCTACCCAGCAAGCACCCTGCTGTGGTTTAGATCGCCTCTTTGTGTTATTGCTGTGATCGACGATAGTAGGGATGTTCTGTATAAAAAAAAATTAACATGGCAGCATCTGTGTGGAAAGTTCTCATCATAATTACACCCCTTCGCTACAAGATGGGAATCCTGCCACCATACATATGAAAGCTAACCCAAAATGAGTAGTGCCAACACACACTTTTTTTTCTCTCTGGCTACTGTTCCCTCTGCTATCTTTATAGAGGAAACCCTCCTTGACTGCAAATATGGGGTGTCCTTGCCATTTAGCACAACATTTATGGCATGAGTTGATACTAAAACAAGAGGACACAATCCTCCCAAAAATGATATATTATGCATCAGTGGTCCAAGTGGCATGAAAAGCACGGCTGTTAATTCAGAAACGTCTACATTTCTAAAACATTTGGGCATTTCAGATATATTTATACAATATTTATGCTGTGAAGACAAGAAGGTTGAGAACCTCTACTATAAATTGTATTGCTACTCTTGGTTTCTAAATAAAGAGTTGTGGTAGTCCTTAGTAACATCCCATTTAAAGACACTGGTACTTAAACTAATGTTTTGCACTTTTATTTTAAAAAGCGCAAACTGAGCCTATTTTAAATACAGGTCCTTACCTCTGTAGTAGGTGCTGGTAGTCACCCCAGGGTTCACATTATGGCTGATTTTCAAAGCTCCCGGGCCTTGCGGGCCAATAGGAAGCCGTGACGTCACCCGGTGCGACTTCCTATTGGCCCATGTGACCGGGAGCTTTAAACGGCAGAGATACCGGCAGCCCCCTTTGGAGATAAGTATCTCTGGAAGCAGAGGGTCACCGGAGCTGAAATTGAGTTCAACTGCAGAGACCCCCTGCTTCAATCCTGTATTAAAAAAAAAGAACAAACTGCCTGATTGCTCCTTTAATGACATCAGTCATAAAAGTCAACAAGAGAGTAGGAAATCTTTCTCAACCAGCTCAGTCTCGTTGGAAATATTCACTATCCAATTCTGTTTATTTTCTCTCGTATTTCTTTATTTCTTTAACAGTTTCATGTAATGGAGAAGACGCCACTATGACGAAAACAACAAGAACTCCGCCACGAGTGTTATTTACTTTTCTCTTTCCATGTATTCTTATCAAATGAAATGTATTTCGTGCGCACAGCCGCTGTCCAAAAGACGCACGGAAGAAATGCAAAATGGTAAATGCAGTGTGCTTTGGGCCGCCCCAGTACTCTCAATGTGGGTTATTCATTTAACTGAAATAGTGCAGAGTCTGATCAAACTATCCCTGATGCCTTTCCTGTAACTCCTTAATGCCTACAGATCTTTGTGTAGCCTCGGATTTCCCAGGCCTGTGCACTATTGCCTGGTACCAAAGAGAAATACAGACAGAGCACTGCTTTCAACCCCAGAAGACATGTGGGCATATTTTCAGCTTTGTTACAATAGTAATAGTAATTCCCTGACAATTGAATTTAGGTTTATTTTCAGTTTTTCAATCTTTTTTTTCTTAAAAAGAGTGAATCTGTTACCATAACAAACAAAAGGTTAATAACAATGTTGTTGCTGATGGCACAATACTTTGGCATCAGTGAAAGCGCTCTAGGGCGTTTGGCCGCGAGCAAAACGCCGTTGGGACACATCGCCACGATGTCCGCGCCCGTCAAGCCAGGTCTGCCGCGCCCGACTGCCCGCTCGAGGCATTTAAACATGCAGTTGTCGGAGCGGCCGGCTTGTTGCGTCGAGCTGGCGTTCGGGCGTAGGAGTGGACATCACGGCGAACTGCCCTGCGACCAAATGCCCCGGCAGCACGCCGGCTGTGTTTTGGTTGTGACCAAATGTCCCCATACCGCAGTGAAAGGGTTCCACAAATAGGTCTGATTCCTTTTTAGGGGTGGAGGTAAGGGCTGGCGCATAAATGCCAACAATGCTCGCATGTATCAGGGGCGTGCATGAAACTGCTTGTACATGGACGTATTGTACACATTATTTACTGCCACGAGAGCAGACATACGACATCGTCTCCTCTGCCAGAATCGGCTGCAGAGCTTTACAAAGACTCCTGTTTCATGCAAATGAAACCAGCGTTTTTCAAGCAGACATATGTTCCCTTCTTACAAATAATTTAAAAATATTGATTGTTTCTATCAAGCATGCCAAAACTTGTATTTGGCTTTTAGCTGATTTTTGCAGTAATGTCACATCTCAAATGGTTCCTGATCTCTGTTAGGTATGTTTCATATGAGTTTATAGAAGGCCTGTTTTACAATGTTTGACATTTCTAAGATGGGGGGGTTTTTTTTTTTTATCGGCAGGCATCTATATAAACAAATATTTTTTATATGTATATTTTTAACATTAACCCTTTCTATAAAAAAAAAAGAAAAAGTAAACTTATAGAAAAAAGAACTTGTATTTTAAACACTCAGTATGTCACTTTTGCTTGAGCGACATTAAAGCAAATATGACTTTTTGTGTTTCCGGACTAACTTTTTGCTGGTGTTCCATTGGAGAACATAAGAGAGTGAATAACCCATTTTTTTTAAATTAGGTGGTAAGCTAACTGCATGGTGCCTGATGCCTTGAGTACAAGTGTGTGTGTGTGTGAAATCCTATTCCAGGCATGCCCGTTGAAAACAGTGCTGTGAAGATGAAAAAGACTTTAAAAAGTATACATTTCAGAATAAAACATTAATAAAAGAATCATTCATGTAAATACATCTGATGCATTTTGGTCACCTGACATCAGAGGGGGGTGGATGTAATGTCATGAGACTCATCTTTAAATGAAACATGAAGATGATGTTTTTCCAATGTGGAAGGTTTAGAAGGAGAGGACAGGAGGGGACACAGACACTGGGACATACAGAAAATGGAAAATAAAAGGGGGTCACTCAGTGACCAACAGATAGGAGGGGGTTAGCAATAGTGACAATGGGAAGACTGTTTCCTGGCTCAATAACCCAATTCATTTATTGCAATGTGTGGAATCCTTTTTTTTGTCCATTGAATTTTAGGAGGTCTAGCCCTAACATTTGTGCAGTGAATACAGAACTTGGAGGCCAAATGCAAAACAAATGCTTTTGGGAGGCCCAGTTTAAAAAATATTGGGTACCACTGCATTAAGGTAAGAGTTGGGGTGCAACATGTGCTTGCTCAGGAGAAGGCAGGCTGCTAACAACAAGGTTGGATATTATATCCCTGATTTAAGCAGAATAATCTAACATCAAAGTATTGCAATTTTTGCTTTCCATATCGCATTGAATAACTAGTGTTAAAAAGACATATAAAAAGAAGTTGGACTGAATTGGAAAAATGAACAAATGCTGCATTAAAGTATTGTTTTTGTGGAAGTCCAGTTGACTTCCTGGGGGGAACATTGGATTGCATAGATGCCATAGAGCACAGGTTTGAATACCACTGATCCAATTTATCAAAACACTGCAAACTTACTATCCAACTCTGCCTTGAGATTCAATGCGACATTTGATTAATTGGCTTTGCTTTCCCAGCCGGATCTGATTAGCCTATTTAAGGAAAAATCTATCAGGGGGAGAAATGTAGGAATCATCCCAAACTTTGATTTGTATCCCAAAGAGGAAAGCTACAGTATGAAAGAAAACTACCAGCTCTGTACTTTGCCTTTGTGTCTGATTTTGCAAAGTTCATTCTCATAACATTATCACAACAAACGCATGTCTGAGTTTAGGCAACCCTGTAACACAGTGCAAGTTATTATATTTTTATTTTATCCATTTGTTACACTCATATTACTGGCCTAGTGATACAATATTAAACATATATATAGCAACGGTGCCAATATTCAGAGAATTTAATCTGAGTGAGTGCCAGGAAGAACAGAGCTCATCAGGCAAGGTAGAAGACTGCATGTCAACAGCTACTAACTTGCTTTAAGGCTGCAGCTCCCATCCCACTGTAGACATATAGAGAAACCATTTTCTGAAAAGGGTTAAGATACATCTGTGTATGAATTGAGCCAGAAAGACAGCTGACTGTACCTTGCTAACCTAAGTAACTGTTCTTACCCAAATACACCTCGCACTGGAGCACAAACACTCTACACAATTGCTAAATTACACACTTAGATTGAGAAATAGAGAAAAACAGCAGCGCACAGCCAAGGGAGCCTGGTTGAAAAAGTAAAAAAAATCTTAAGTTAATAATGCAACATCATCCAAAGTAGGTATGAGCACCTCCTGCGCGTTTCGCGCCCTCACGGTGCTTTATCGATAAAGCACCGTGAGGGTCGAAACACTTAGGAGGTTCTCACACCTCCTTTGTGTGATGTTGCATTATTAAATAAAGATTTTTTTACTTTTTCAATCTGGCTCCCTTGGCTGGGCGCTGCTGTTTTTCTTTCTCTACCTGGACTTCTCAACTTGCAGCTCATCACGCCTCACAAGGACAGTAGGAGGCTCTAGGAGTGGGCAAGGATATATACCTTGGGCAATTTACAGAAGAAAGAATCAATCTAAGAGGTAATGTGAGTTATTTTGTCTTACTGATGTATGTGTATTTGTACTTCCAATGAGGCAACAGCATTGTGGGATACCTTCATTCACTGTTTCCTTCAGGAGGGCTATTATCAATCAAGACAGGGCATGTCACTTATCGCACCTCATTACCCACTCCATGCAAGAGTTCCTCTACTATCGGTCTTATTTTCAGACTTTATTATTGAATTTCTCTGTTCTAGAACTATTAGAGCACCCATTATCAACTCTCTGTACACACTTAGATTGTAAGCTCCTCGTGGCAGTGACGCATTTTCCTATTGTTTGTTTGAAGCGCTTATTCCCATTGTGTTATAATATTATGTCACGTGTATTGTAAGGCACTATATAAAAAAAGATATACATACATACATACATACTCCAATGGACAAGTAAAAAGTGACACATTGTGTGCTCATTTGCATGTCATTACCCAGAATCCCAGGCTGCAGTGAAAGCATTGTATACTAAGAGATAATGGGGAAAGGCAGGGTTCCCACAAGTGGTATTTTTATTTACTCCACTAGCAGAATTCAAAGGGTTTAATGCAAAGCTAGCTGTGCACCGGAGAGGCAGAACAATGCATGAAAAAAACAGAAACCACAAATAAGGCACTCATCTATATATATATATATATATATATATATATATATATTTCTCAAACCGTTGTATGCGTGTCTGTTTGTCCTGTGTCTCTCTGTGTCTAGGGGCAATCGCATTGGACCTTTGGTCCGTCACTCCGCCTCAGGCCAATGAGATGGCTCCCTTGGCCCGCCCGCCCCCACACACCTCTCATTGGCCTGTCCGCCCGCCCGCCCCCGCACACCTCTCATTGGCCTGAGGCGGAGTGACGGGCCAAAGGTCCAACACACACACCTCCCGCTCAGGTAAGTAACTAAACCGCCGCCTCCCCTCCCAGCGCACACCCTGCCGCCGCCTCAAACCCCTGTGCCTCGCGCTGCCTCCAACCCCTGTGCCTCCCGCCGCCTCCAACCCGTGCCTCCCGCCGCCTCCAACCCCTGTGCCTCCCACCGCCTCCAACCCCCTGTGCCTCCCGCCGCCTCCAACCCCTGTGCCTCCCGCCGCCTCCAACCCCTGTGCCTCCCGCCGCCTCCAACCCCTGTGCCTCCCGCCGCCTCCAACCCCTGTGCCTCCCGCCGCCTCCAACTCCTGTGCCTCCCGCCGCCTCCAACCCCTGTGCCTCCTGCTGCCTCCAACCCCTGTGCCTCCCCTCCCAGCGCAAAACCCCTGTGCCTCCCGCTTCCTCCAACCCCTGCGCCTCCCCTCCCAGCGCAAAACCCCTGTGCCTCCCGCTTCCTTCAACCCCTGCGCCTCCCCTCCCAGCGCAAAACCCCTGTGCCTCTCGCCTCCTCCAACCCCTGCGCCTCCCCTCCCAGCGCAAAACCCTTGTGCCTCCCGCTTCCTCCAACCCCTGCGCCTCCCCTCCCTTCCCGCATTGCCTCCAAGCTCACACCCCGGCCGCTAGTATCAGCGGGGGAGCGGCCACAACACGCTGCCTCCTGCCTCAGATCCGCGTGGGAGCGGGCGGACGGGTGAGGGAGCGGCCGACGCATGCACGCGCCCCCGTCTGCAGAGGTCCACAACAGACGGAAGGTTTCGGGGGGGGGGGGGGGGGGGACACACAGACGACCGGCAGACACTGGGGGAAGGGGGAGCAAGCGGCCACATGATACATTGTCACTTACCTAACCCTCCCCCTCTCCCCCCCTTCACCTCCCCTCCGCCCCCCCTTCACCTCCCCTCTGCCCCCCCTTCACCTCCCCTCACCACCGCCCCCTTAAACGCTGCACTCAACCTATTAAAGTCTTAAACAAACTGGTATTGGTGTTTTATTCAGAAGGTGAATAATGACCATGGCTATATTCGGACCAATGAAAAAGACCGGTCAAGATAACTACCTCTAAGGGGGATAAGAAAAAATAATAAAATTGTATTAACATATATAAGACTTGTAATGTGTACATTAGTAACAGTGTGTGAATAAAAATGCCAGTGTTGAGAACGAGAGAGAGAGAGAGGAGAGAGAGAGAGACAGACAGACAGACCCTACCCTGTCACATAGGGGGGGAGAGACACTGCAGTCACATAGGGGGGGAGAGACCCTGAAGTCACATAGGGGGGGAGAGAGAGACCCTGAAGTCACATAGGGGGGGGGGGGGGGGGAGAGAGACCCTGAAGTCACATAGGGGGGGAGAGAGAGACCCTGAAGTCACATAGGTAGAGACCCTGCAGTCACATAGGGGGAGAGACCCTGCAGTCACATAGGGAGGGGGAGAGAGAGAGACCCTGCAGTCACATAGGGAGAGAGAGATCCTGCAGTCACATAGGGAGAGAGACCCTGCAGTCACATAGGGGGGAGAGACCCTGCAGTCACATAGGGGGAGAGAGAGAGACCTGCAGTCACATAGGGGGAGAGAGAGAGAGACCTGCAGTCACATAGGGAGAGAGAGAGGGAGAGAGAGAGAGAGAGAGAGACCTGCAGTCACATAGGGAGGGAGAGAGAGAGAGAGAGAGAGACCTGCAGTCACAGGGAGGGAGAGAGAGACCTGCAGTCACATAGGGGAGAGAGAGAGAGACCCTGCAGTCACATAGGGGAGAGAGAGACCCTGCAGTCACATAGGGAGAGAGAGACCTGCAGTCACATAGGGAGATAGACCTGCAGTCACATAGGGGGGAGAGACCCTGCAGTCACATAGGGAGAGAGAGAGATCCTGCAGTCACATAGGGGGGGAGAGAGAGAGAGAGACCTGCAGTCACATAGGGAGAGAGAGAGAGAGAGACCTGCAGTCACATAGGGGGAGAGAGAGAGACCTGCAGTCACATAGAGAGAGACCTGCAGTCACATAGGGGGGGAGAGAGAGAGACCTGCAGTCACATAGGGGGGGAGAGAGAGAGACCTGCAGTCACATAGGGAGAGAGAGAGAGAGAGAGACCTGCAGTCACATAGGGAGAGAGAGAGAGAGAGACCTGCAGTCACATAGGGAGAGACCTGCAGTCACATAGAGGAGAGAGACCCTGCAGTCACATAGGGGGAGAGACCCTGCAGTCACATAGGGAGAGAGAGAGACCCTGCAGTCACATAGGGAGAGAGAGAGACCCTGCAGTCACATAGGGGGAGAGACCCTGCAGTCACATAGGGGGGAGAGACCCTGCAGTCACATAGGGAGAGAGACCCTGCAGTCACATAGGGGGGGGGGGGGAGAGAGGGAGAGAGGGGGAGAGGGAGAGGGAGAGGGAGAGGGAGAGGGAGAGGGAGAGGGAGAGGGAGAGGGAGAGGGAGAGAGAGAGAGAGAGAGAGAGAGACCCTGCAGTCACATAGGGGGAGAGAGAGAGACCCTGCAGTCACATAGGGGGAGAGACCTGCAATCACATAGGGGGAGAGACCCTGCAGTCACATAGGGGAGAGACCCTGCAGTCACATAGGGGGGGGGGGGAGAGACCCTGCAGTCACATAGGGGGGGGGGGGGAGAGAGCCTGCAGTCACATAGGGGGGGGGGGAGAGACCCTGCAGTCACATAGGGGGGGGGGGGAGAGACCCTGCAGTCACATAGGGGGGGGGGGGAGAGACCCTGCAGTCACATAGGGGGGGGGGGGAGAGACCCTGCAGTCACATAGGGGGGGGGGGGAGAGACCCTGCAGTCACATAGGGGGGGGGGGAGAGACCCTGCAGTCACATAGGGGGGGGGGGGAGAGACCCTGCAGTCACATAGGGGGGGGGGGGAGAGACCCTGCAGTCACATAGGGGGGGGGAGAGACCCTGCAGTCACATAGGGGGGATAGGGGGGGGGGGGAGGAGACCCTGCAGTCACATAGGGGGGGGGGGGGAGAGACCCTGCAGTCACATAGGGGGGGGGGGGGAGAGACCCTGCAGTCACATAGGGGGGGGGGGGGGGGGAGAGGACCTGCAGTCACATAGGGGGGGGGGGGGAGAGACCCTGCAGTCACATAGGGGGGGGGTGGGAAAGACCCCTGCAGTCACATAGGGGGGGGGGGGGAGAGACCCTGCAGTCACATAGGGGGGGGGGGAGAGACCCTGCAGTCACATAGGGGGTGGGGGGGGGAGAGACCCTGCAGTCACATAGGGGGGGGGGGGAGAGACCCTGCAGTCACATAGGGGAGGAGAGAGACCCTGCAGTCACATAGGAGAGAGAGAGAGAGACCCTGCAGTCACATAGGGGGGAGAGACCCTGCAGTCACATAGGGGAGAGAGAGACCCTGCAGTCACATAGGGGAGAGAGACCCTGCAGTCACATAGGGGGAGAGACCCTGCAGTCACATAGGGGGAGAGACCCTGCAGTCACATAGGGGGGGGGGGGAGACCCTGCAGTCACATAGGGGGGGGGGAGAGACCCTGCAGTCCCATAGGGGGGAGAGACCCTGCAGTCACATAGGGGAGAGAGAGAGACCTGCAGTCACATAGGGAGAGAGAGAGAGACCCTGCAGTCACATAGGGGGGAAAGACCTGCAGTCACATAGAGAGAGAGACCCTGCAGTCACATAGGGGGGAGAGAGAGAGACCCTGCAGTCACATAGGGGGGAGAGACCCTGCAGTCACATAGGGGGGAGGGGGAGAGACCCTGCAGTCAAATAGGGGGGAGAGACCCTGCAGTCACATAGGGGGGGAGAGACCCTGCAGTCACATAGGGGGGAGAGACCCTGCAGTCACATAGGGAGAGAGAGAGATCCTGCAGTCACATAGGGAGAGAGAGAGAGAGAGACCCTGCAGTCACATAGGGGGAGGGGGAGAGACCCTGCAGTCACATAGGGGGGAGAGACCCTGCAGTCACATAGGGGGAGAGACCCTGCAGTCACATAGGGGAGAGAGAGAGACCTGCAGTCACATAGGGAGAGAGAGAGAGACCTGCAGTCACATAGGGGGAAAGACCCTGCAGTCACATAGAGAGAGAGACCCTGCAGTCACATAGGGGGAGAGACCCTGCAGTCACATAGGGGGAGAGACCCTGCAGTCACATAGGGAGTGAGAGACCCTGCAGTCACATAGGGGGAGGGGGAGAGACCCTGCAGTCAAATAGGGGGAGAGACCCTGCAGTCACATAGGGGGGAGAGACCCTGCAGTCACATAGGGAGAGAGAGAGATCCTGCAGTCACATAGGGAGAGAGAGAGAGAGAGACCCTGCAGTCACATAGGGGGAGAGAGAGAGACCCTGCAGTCACATAGGGGGAGAGAGAGAGACCCTGCAGTCACATAGGGAGAGAGAGAGAGACCCTGCAGTCACATAGGGGGGAGGGGGAGAGACCCTGCAGTCAAATAGGGGGAGAGACCCTGCAGTCACATAGGGGGGAGAGACCCTGCAGTCACATAGGGAGAGAGAGAGATCCTGCAGTCACATAGGGAGAGAGAGAGAGAGAGAGAGACCCTGCAGTCACATAGGGGAGAGAGAGAGACCCTGCAGTCACATAGGGAGAGAGAGAGATCCTGCAGTCACATAGGGAGAGAGAGAGAGAGAGACCCTGCAGTCACATAGGGGGAGAGAGAGAGACCCTGC